>NW_006408721.1:4627744-4671523 GCF_000296735.1 Chrysochloris asiatica | reverse complement strand
GGGGGGGGCAGGGGGCAGGTCAGCATCCTCTGCCAGCCAAGGTGATATTAGAGTGCGAGAGGGCAGAGAAGGGGTAGGACACCCAGTCCTCGATAGAGTTCCTGCCAGTCTAGAGGGTATCTGGAGCCAGGGTGCCTGATCTGGACATAATGGGGCTGGAGTGGGGGGGTTGGGCCCAGAGGGCAGCTAGGCAGAGCAGCTGGTTATAGAAGAGTTTTTGCCCATCCATGGGTGGCTGCCTATCAGGCACTTTGAATTTTGCTGGTCTGATGAGGAAGAGTTTACACGCCATCTGTATCTGTTTCATTTGGTCTCTTGTGTCTTTGTCATAGGGTCTGGGTAGTGTGTCTGCCTAGTCCACCATCTTGCTGTAAGTCTAGCCTCCATTATCTTTTAATTACATTTTTGACAAACTTTTTGACGTCCCTCATATATTAAAGCATGTATTTTCTCCTACTGAAGAATAGTATTGCATTGTATGTATCCACCACATTTTGTTTATTGATTCATCGGTTATGGATAATCACCCTTTGGCTATTGTGAATAGTGCTACAGTGAACATTTGTGTGCAAGTCTCTTTTTAAGTCATTTTCACAGTTTTAAAGTCTTTCTTTCAACATGTCACCTGTTACATACACAGAGCCTCCAGACCTTTGCTGGAACACATATCTATGACATCAGTATTGCCTGGGAGCTTGTTGGAAATGCAGACTCTCCAACCTCACTCCAGACCTGCACTAACCCTTTAGATTCTGGTCATGGGGAGACCCTAGGATGGAATAAGTGGCCAGGGATAATTTTAACAAGATCTCTGCATTTTAACAAGATTCCCCAGGAGATTGATACACACATACATGAAAGGTGGAGAAGTTCTGGTCTGGATGACATTGACTCTTCATTCTCCTCCAATCCTGCTGTGGATCCCTGCTTCCCTTAGTGCATGTGAACTATAGTACGGGGGCTTCAGCTTAGTCCTCCCTTCCTCAGAATTCAAACTCCATGGGCTCTCCCTCCATAGGAGAGGGTAGGAACCGTAACAGAGTCCTAAATAGGGATCCTACCAGCTTAGACTAACATGCCATGTTTCTCCTGTGTACAGGGCACCGGGTCCCTAAGTGAAAGCTCCATCCCTTCCATCTCTGACACCAGCACACCAAGACGAAGTCGGCGGCAGCTCCCACCCGTCCCTCCAAAGCCCCGGCCTCTGCTCTCCTACAGCTCCCTGATGCGACATGCTGGGAGCCTCTCTCCACCTGCTGATGTGAACGAGGAAGGCTCTCTGCTCACCTCCAAAGCTCTGGAGAGCAACAATGCTTGCCTGACCGAGTCTTCCAACTCGCCGCACGCAAAACAGAGCCAGCAATCCTCCCCACAGCGCTACATCTCTGAGCCCTACCTGGCCCTGCACGAAGACTCCCACGCCTCGGACTGTGGTGAGGAGGAGACACTCACCTTTGAAGCCGCTGTGGCCACCAGCCTGGGTCGCTCCAACACCATTGGCTCTGCACCGCCCCTGCGGCACAGCTGGCAGATGCCCAACGGTCACTATCGGCGGCGAAGACGTGGTGGCCCAGGGCCGGGCATGATGTGTGGAGCTGTCAGTGACCTCCTGAGTGACACGGAAGAAGATGACAAATGCTAGAGCTGCTCCCCCCTCCGATGCATGCTCTTCTCTCACACGGAGAAAACCAAGACCGAATTGGGAAGCCAGTGGGGCCCGGGGGGGAGGAAGAGGGAGGAGGAAGATGGAAGGACACCATGCATTATCAGAGAAGAGGAAGTGAAGGACAAAAAGGAAAACCAGTCAAACCCACCAAATTGCTTTATTTCCCACTGCAAGATGGGCACTGCCATAGTTCTGCCTCTTTGCTGGGGAAAGAAAATACAGGAACATGGAGGGCTCTTCCCGTGGAGAAGGGACACGAGTATGGCTTTGCTTCCCTTTGCGCAAACCCTTCCCACTTTTCTAAAAGCTGTGGAGGGATCTAGCCAGCCTGTGTCTACACTCTTTGCCCTGAGAAGCCTAGATGACTTTCTGGCTCATAACTGGGGAGCAGTGGAGACCAGAGGGGAGCAATCTCCTCCTCACCAACTCTCACTCCTCAGTCTGCACCACTGCCACCAGGGCGACCACAGCAGCATCTCATGCATTTCCCTGTGGCTTGCTTCCCCCAGAGAAGCACAGGCGAAGCTCAGGAGTAGTGAATGGCGGGGCTAGGAGCCTGGGAGGGAAAAAAGAGCCCAAGTGGAAGCTCCAGGGTGCTGTGACTACAGCAGCGAGGGCTGGTCTGGGTGAGAAAAGCCATAGCCCAGAGCCCATACCAGAGGACAGAGAGGTCCAACAAGTGGGGAGCAGGTAGTGTTGGTGGGGACAGTCCTCCATCTTTGAGACCTATCACCCACACAGAAAGTGCTGTGAGTGTTGACTAAATAGGCTAAAGAGGGCCCCCCCAGGCCCCCAAGGTGCCTGAAGCTCTGGCAAGAGCGATATTCAAAGCATTTAACAACACGCATGGCAGGGACGGATTTTGGCCAGAGTGCTGTAGCCCTGTGTATGCCAGGCATTAACCCTTTAGCTACTGGTCATGGGAGAACCCTAGAGTGGGGATAGGTTGTTGAGGGGGCCCTTACAAGACTCAGGTAAGAGTCTGTCAACTAGAATGGAAGTGAGTCAAGATGTGTGACCGTGCTGCACCGTAGCAGTGCATACTGGCTGCATATCAACCTAGACTTGGGTCCAGGAGGCTGGGGGCCTCTCTGCCAAGCAGCAATGCAAATGCTGTGCCAAGCCGAGCAAGGCCAAGTGCCTGAGGCCCTGCCTTCCCTGCCACTCTGCCGAGAGGGCAGGGCACACATATCTAAGGCGGGGTCCCACATCACCTGTAGGGACTTTTGTAAAAATGGGAAAGGCAGACAGATTAAAACAAAGAATCTTCAGTGAGAGACTCAGCCTGAGCTTACTAATGGCCTTCTGTAAGAAGAGAGCTGGCAGCCTGGCAGCTTCTGCTTCTGACCTGTGGTTGAGGGTCCGTTTGTTAGGCTGTCTTTACGGATTAGTAAATATACCTCAGCTTAGATCTGGGCTCTGAGGGAGCCTCATCACACAATGTGACAAGACAGGACCAAAGGGGCTCTGAATATGTCCCTGGGCCAGGATGGGTTCACCCCTCCCCAGAATAAGAGGTGGGCAGAAAACAGCCTCAGACCATGTATGTCATTCCTATCCCCCAACACCGAAGCACTGGGAAACAGAGCCCTTTGTGGACTGAGCCGTGCTCCCGTCGTCTAGAATATCCATTTGATTTTATTTGCGTTTATCTGGCGCCATCCTTGGAAGTACATATTTCCTAAAGTTCCCCCCAGCCCCCAAGACCATCACAGCAGGTGGAGGGATCCCTGGAAAAGGGTGTTGGCATAGCCCTCCCTCTCCAGTGATGGAGCCCACTTGGCAGGCTCCTCTTTGAGGAGACTCTAGACCCCCTACCAGATATCTCAGTGGATAGATTTTCGGGCTCCTCCTCCAACTTAGACCCCGCCTCTTGGGTAGGAGTTGTCCATGGCTGTCATTTTCTTAAAAGAAGCCTCTTTTTAACTTACGAAGTTGTTTATTTTTTGTTGTTAATATTGGTTGAAATACAAATAACGCATAGCAGTATCCGCTCTGAGAGCCAAATTCAACCTCGTGGCCACACAATCATTTGTCGTGGCCCCTCCTCTCCTAGGTCTTGATGGAGTTTCTTGACCCACGGTCAGCCCCAAACCAAAGTAGTCCCAGGTCAGAGCGGCAAGGGACGTGACCTCCCTCCTCCGTTTTCATTTCCCATTCCGCTTGTACGTACTCGGGGCTAGCTGGGAAAGTGGGCGTGGCGACATATATAATGCGGTGCTCCCAACAGGTGCACTTGTTACGTTAAGATGTTAGAGGATGCTGGGCCTCGTATTGTATCTAGGGTTTCTTCTGCTCAACGTCATTTCACGCCAAAGTGCTGCTTTGTGTGCACAAAAATGAATGCGGCATTCTCTAGAGACAGCCCTGCCACAGGACGACCATCCTGAGTCAGCCAGTCTATTGCATGGTGTTCTGGGAGAATTGAAGAGATGCCTTACTGCCATCACAGTAGCAGGAGAAATGGAGGCTTTAGGCTGGCAGAGCAATGACCAGAAATGGAATTTGCCTGTAAACAACATTATGAACACTAAATTTACTGCACCAGGAAACCCTCCTGTACCCGTCTGAACTCGTTGAACTCAGAGGGGTGGGGGGAGGGGAGGAAAAGGCATTTGAGGTCCGAAAAAAGCAGTGTGCCGCAGATGTAGTACTTGACTGACTGCCTGGGGTTTTTTTGTAGTTTTTGTTTTAGTGCCCATGAACTTACGGACTTTTTTTTTTTTTTTTTTAATTCAATTTCCCCTAATGAAGAAATCTGGTTTATTTTCCCTTAGCCTCAACTTAACCTTTTATTAAGAACAAAAACTGGAAAATAATTCTTTGTTAAGTCTCGGAACTCATTATCGTCCTCTTCAGATCATGATTGCCTCTGAAGAAACATTAGCCCCAATTTTCCGTTCAGCAACCAATTAGAACATCTCTTGCTAGATAACAAAGTCTGTTGCTTTTTTCCCTGGAAAAGAGGCCCCTTTAGATACCAAAAACCGTGCTGCTCTTTGGTTTAAAAATGATACCAGCATCTTGAGAAATTCCAGGCAAAAGGCAACTACTTCCAGTGTTTGAGATACATAGCATGATCAAATTTGACACTTGCAAATCCCATTAAAAGATGCTTTAGCCATATGCTTTGTTTCCCTTGCTAATTCTAGGAAAAGGAAGGAAAAGAGGGAGTGAGGGAGACAAGAGGAAGGAAGGAAGAAGAGAGAAAGGAGAAAAACAAGGGAAAGAAAAAACTAAGGCAAGGAGATGTTCTAAAGAGGCTTAATGCTTGTTAAGTGCCATTGAGTCAGTTCCAATTCATATCAACTCTGTATAGGGTTTCTAGGAGCAGCTTGTGGGTTTGAACTGCCGATTTTGTGCTTAACAGCATAGTGCTTATCAACAGCGCCACACTGGGAGGTCTGAACTGCTAACCACAAGGTAGGCAGTGCAAACTCACCATCCACTCCTCAGAACCGGTATACGGGGTCGCTATGAGGCAGAATTAGTTCAACAGTACTTAACAACAAGGTTTAGTTTAGACACTATTAATTTACACTCTGGTAGCGTAGTGGTTACGAATCGGGCTGCGAACCTTAAGGCCAGCAGTTCGAAACTACCAGACGCTCCGCGGGCGAAAGATGAGGCGGTCTGCTCCGGTAAAGATTTACAGCCTCGTAAACCCTGTACAGGGTCACTATGGGTCGGAACTGACTCAACGGCACTTAACAACAAATTTACTTAAGGGTCCAGACAGACTTTTGTCTCTCCCTCCCTCTCCATGAGGGCAGCATGCCAGCAGGTCTTCACACATGAGGGTAGAGTTCGCGGCTGTGTGCCCAGGTGCCGTGTAAGGAAGGACAGCCTGGAATTACCTGTACCATGAAAGGGTGGTGCCCTCCTGCAATGCCAGGCTCCACATGAACCATGAGCAAACTTATCCGATTTGAGGCTGTGCCCCTCATCTGTTTCAATCTATTTCCATTCTGAGCTCCACTTTCTACTCCCCACTTAGTGTCCCCATAGGGTACTAAGATCACTGAGAACATTTCTTCAGAACTGAACAACATATGTTCTGCATTTTACCTTTGCCTGACTCCGAGGCCACAAAGAGAAAACCCTATATTCCACCACTCAGCCATATCCCTTCACCATGCATACCCACCCCTGTGTCGTCAGACTGAGTCTCCTCTTCACTCTGTTCCCTTGTTTTGCTGCTAGTTAGCATTGGCCCAACTCCTGAGATGGTTAAATCCACCAGGACTAAACTTATTAACTTACCTGACTGTCTTTATGACACGGTCTAATGCTGGTCTGTGTTCTCATTTTAACAAGTACAGTTGCTCCTCAGAAGCTCTATGCAGGATTGTTATGCGTTGGAATCACCTCGATGGCAGTTAAAAATAACAACAGGGACTGTAGGTTTCTCCTGGCATGAGGTCATTTAAAAAATAATTTTAATTTTGTTTGAAGAAATGTACTTATTTGAAGAAAGATCTCAATTTTTTCATTGCTCTCCATGTTTAAACCTGCTCTGAATGTTTCATTTTTACAGAGAGCATTTTCTTAGTGGCTGGAGCCAGGGACAAGTTGGAACTCACCAGGTGATATTCGTGAGGTTAAATGAAAAAGGGTATAAGGTATAGGAGGGATTTTGTGTGTCCCTGTGTGTTATGCATGTGTGTGTGTGTGTGTGTAATGTCTACATACTAGATCAATGTTCACTACAGGGAAAATGGACTCCCGGTGTGGAGCTGTAGGATAAATGCTAAACTGCAAACCACAGGGTCAGTAGTTCAAACCTACCAGTTGCTCCTCTGAAACCCTATACAGGGTTACTATGAGTCAGCACCAACTCAACGGCACTTAACAGCAACAGGGAAAGTAGGTTACTCCTAGCATAGCTAGATAATTTACAAATAATTAAAATTTTTTGTTTTAAGAAAGCTCTCCATTTTCAATTGCTGTCTATGTCTAAACCTGCTCTGGATGTTTCATTTTTGTAGAGAGCATTTTCCTAGTGGCTGAAGCAGAGACAAATGAGGGATTCTTGAGTTACCTACTCAGTTTGGTTGTAGTATATCAGCGTTAATTGGTTGTGTGGAAACAGTGTGAATGTATAGCAGAAAGTGAACAAATAGTTGCCTACTTTGCAGGGGATTTCTGTGAATTAAAGAACCTTTCCCTGCTATTTCTGTTTATCCTGGTTCATACCTGTTGTGTCTTGAGAATGAGGACAGAGAGTCATGGTGTCAGCCAAGGAAATAATCGAATGGATATAGATGGGTTCATGCCTGGTGGGGAGTCAGGGACCTTTCCTATTTGCTCTCTCATCCACCATGTCAGGTCTTCCTTCCTGGAATCCATGGTATTGAACACTGATCAGGAGGCACAGTAGGCGACTTTCTGATGCAGGCAAGAGTGAGAAGTGGGGCCCCTTTCAAATGGCCAGGCAGGGTGTGAAGGTTTGGCTCCAGACAGCATCTCCATAGGTCATTTGGTCTATCTTTGAAATATCTCCACGTTGACACTCTTAACAAATGCCAAACAAAAATAAGTTAGGTTGTGACCTAACCATTTCATGAGCTGATCAGAGGAGATCCTGGAATTAGTAAGCACTGTCTGGCACTGTGAGTTAATGTACTGAACAGAAAAGTTTGCTTGAGCCACAGTGTCACTAGTTCAAGTTTTCCAGCTGCTCCTTGGAAACCATATACAGGGTCGCTATGGATCAGAACCGATTATATGGCACTTAACAACAACAATCTATACCAGAAGCTTCAGTTTGGTTTGGTTTGGTTTTCCTTCTGTCTGGACCACCCAGTCTACCCTAAAGGTCCACTCCAAAGGGAGCAGCAGCATGTAGTTCTCCACTGGTAGTGGTGAGAGGACTCTCAGACTGAAGTTTGTGTCAGCCAGTCACAGTACACAGATGTAACATTTGTCAGGGACAAAGGACTAGGAATGGAAGTGGAGGGGGAAGAGATACAGTTATCTTTGTTTTCTGGTGCCAACTTTTCCTGCACTTGAATACTTTCTGCTTTGACCCTCTGAGGCTTCATCATCCCACAGAGGTCACACCAAGCCAAAGAGAACAGCTTCACAGATTGTTTCAATCTATTCAGCAGAGTTTTCCCTTCCTCATCTCAACACTATATATACATATATGTATGTATTAGACTCTCAGACTGGAAAAGGTATTTGCAAATGGTTTTTCTAGTATGAGAGGTAATGACTAAAGGTAGCCAAGAAAGCTTCTTTTAATGAAACTAAAACTAGTTTACTGGGAAGAATGAATGGGACTCACAGCAGAGTCTCATCAAATGACTAATGAGGTTGGGTCTCCTCATCTGCCCTCCTAGTTTTGCAGTCTTGCCTCCATCTACGCTCACACATTATGTTGTAAGTAAGGGGCTTAGTATTTTGACCTTCTAAATGCAAAAAATTGATAGTTTATAATAAGCCATGCTATGGTATAAATACGTTGTTCAGGTTTGAATATTTATTTCTGGGAGTATGAAAGAGCTCAGTAGATCAGATATAAACAGGTGTGGGTATTTATGTGTTTGGGCTAGGTTGATTGGTTGGTTGCCTTGTGTGTTTTTGTAACAGATCTGATCTTGGACAGCAAAGAAAGATAAACTTATGCTATGCGTTGTTTCTGAATCAGCTTCTCTTTAAGAATTAATTTCAGTCGAATGTAATGATATAATTCGTGAGTGAAAAATCTGAGGATAGAATACCACCTGTGTCTTCCCTTTCTGATCACGTTGTCTCCTTTCTCTTTAACGCTCTCTGTCTCTCATGTCTCTGTCTCTTCTCTCTATGGGGACTTAAAATATAATCTAGATTAAGAAAACACTGTTTGAAAACTTAAGTGAAAGCTAAGACAGTGATAGACACAGACATTTTTTTCTTTGACCAGTAAAATACAAAATTTAAGTCTTGATGGTAAAACATTTTATAAAGTAAAATTAAAATATAATGTAGTCATAGGGAAAAAGAAAAATACTGAGAGTCAAAAATAAGGAATTCTAGGCTTTTGTACTCACCATGCCTTCATCAAGGGCCCTTGCATCTCTACTTCCTTTCCCTTGCTAAGAAAGTTGAAATAGTAAAACTCGGCTAGTTCTTGGGTGTGTCAAACGTTCATAATAAAAATAATGTATAATATAAAACATTATGTCTATACAAACCGATACCTCTGACGTTTTTGGCATTGCTATAAGCATTTGCATTTTTTTAAAAAAAAAGAAATTGTGTGGAACCTAAGTCAATGATCTGCTTAAATTTATACTTAAGTCTTTCCATTTCCCTTACTTTTCTTGTTAGCTAATTTAAAATAATCTCGACTTTATGTTAAAATCCAGGAAGTTGGATTTTCATACTCAGAGCTTATGTCTGTTCTTTGTGGACTCTTTAGCATAGATCAGCTAGCCTCAATCAAATCAGGATTTTCAGCCAGATATCTTCTCCAGCACTGGAAGTTAGAATGAACCTTTTCTCGCTTTCTTTGTATAAAATTTTGTCAGAGATAAGAATAGCATGCTATTTCTATTTTGGAGCCAGATTGTAGAATTTGCCCCAGGTAATCGTATGTCCTCCTCTGTTTCCTCAGAGGATGGCCCTAAAACTGAAAATGAGACTTTGAATCAGTTTAAATCAAAACTACCAACACTGAATTTGACCTTATTTGGTGACTGAATTATTGTCTTTTGAGTAATCTAATTTCTTTGAGCAGAAAGCCGGCACTGCTCAATACCGCCACTCAAAGCAAGTTTCCTTCCAATTAGAAATCATTATAGGCAGTTCTGGTTTGAATGATCAGATTAGAAATAGGGATGAGCAGGAAAAAAAAAAAAAACACTCCAAAATTTCAAAGTGCCATTAATTAATTTTTTTAAATAAAGGTAATACGAAATGAGGGCTAAACACTATAATCTAACTGCCAATTAAAGTACACAGTAGTTCTGGTCTTAGTTACATTTGATACAGAATTGTATAACATCAAACAAATCCCCTGCCAGATTTAGTAAATCATAGGTATTGAATTTTAATGGCTACCAATAGGGATATACAATTAGCTTACAGGCCGAACTCCAGTCATTGTTTTTATATCCTGGTGTTTTGTGAACGAGCCAAAATGTATACAAAGCCAACCTAAGTGCTTCAATTGCAGAGGGACCTCCCTCTTGGTGACATTGGAGAGCAGCCCAACTCCATCCAACTGAGTCCAAGATTTGGAACTTACCCAGAAAAAGAAATGGAAGTGAAAACTCGAATGCACCAAGTGCGCTTGGCATTTCATAGCAGGGACAATCTGGGTAGAGAGAGAGAGGGGAGGGCAACATGTCACAGGACAAAGGCAAGGTTAAAGTGGGGAAATGACAGCTAGTCCCAGGAAGAGGCCAAGCTTAGAAATGGGTGATCTTGGATCCTCTTTTTGACTTAGCTCATGGAATAAACTCCTTAGCATGGTACTGGATTCAGAGAGGTTCTTTCTGTTAAACTCACAGAAGGATTTAAAGGTCTTAGAGGACTCAACAATTAACCAGGCCTGGGAGCTGGAGAAAAAGGAGGAGGTGGAGGAAAAGCTTCCTAGCAGCCCGAAGACAACTTTATGAAGTCAGCAACTGCTCAGTATAGCAGCGGCAATAGTGGAGAGATTGCACTGACCTTCCGAGTGGTGTAAGAGCTTAGAGAGGAGAATGGGCCTTTATCAGGAGTAGATTTCAAACTCTGCAAGGTGCATCTGTTCTAACCTCAGAGGGAAGCATTGCAAGGACGTGGACTACAAGGCATCCAGTTTCTGCCCTCGGTCCTTTGGAACCCAAGATCAGGCCATTCCCGCTTCTGTTTGTTCTTAGGGAATGAGTATGTTAGATAGGCTCAGAGGGAAATTGGATGCTCTGCCTCAGGCTGTTTAACTCAGTGAGTCAAGCAAGGTTCATGAGACATGGTCTTACTGGAAGCATTCACTGCTTAGTAATGGTGTTTGAATGGCAGTCCATGCTGGCCCGTACAGAGTATTGGTGCATCTCTCCTGCAACCAGAGTTCAGCGCTGCATGTTGACTAGGTGGATATCTTGTAATATAAATGCTCGTCTGGATCCAAAAGGAAAACCATTACAAATAAAAGAAAGATGAACAACTTTAATGTTTTTTGGGGGTGGGTCAAAGAAAAGAATACGTAAATAAAACCTTGTTGTAAAGAATTAACTGGCCTGGTTCCTGTCACTTGATTTGTTTCTTTGCCTGCTCCCCCACTCGACTGATTTTTTGTTTTTGAAAGTTGCTTCTACTAAAATGGGTGGTCTCAGGAGCCGAGTCTTTAGGATCATGGGCTGAGTGGGCAGCAGGGTCTGCGGTGCAGTTGGCGGAGGCCTGCTCAGCCTAGCAAACTCTAAAGACATCTATAGTTTCTCCAAGTACCGAGGACAACCTAGTCCTAGAAGGTATTACCTTAAGTTTAAAAGCCCTTTGCCCTGGAGAAATGGAAAATAGGCTCCAGAAAAATGGACTCCCAAGGGAAAGTTGAGCAGGTGTTCTGATCAGAAAAAGGTGATTTCTGGATGAGGAGTTTAAAAGGTAGGCAGAGAATCTCTATGGAACAGTAGGACTTTGTGACGTAACTAATCAGCCTTTTCTCCAAAGAAGAACTAGGACTATGGGCCACTCCCACAATCCAATACCAGTTAAACTGAATTGATTCCAACAACTGGTAATCCCAGAGTTCTGCTGTGCCGCTGTGGGTTAATGCGCCAGACTCCTAAAGCTGTCTGAACTGCAAGGTTGGTGGTTCAAGCTCACCAGCTGCTCCTCTGAAAACCCATACAGTGTTGTTATGGGTCGGAACCAACTTGACATCAGAACAACTGGTAATCCTATGCATTTCATGGTGGAACTGTGCTTTGTTGGTTTTTCAATGGCTGATATTTTGGAATTAGATGGTCAGGTCTTTCTTCTGGGGTGTCTCTGGGTGAACTTGAATTACTAGCCTTTTGGTTAGTGGCCATGTGTGAATGTGCTGGACTGCAAGGTCAGAGGTTCAAGCTCACCTTTAGCTCCTTTAAATCCTATATAGGGTCATTATAGGTCAGAACCCACTTGACGGCTCCTAACAACAATAACAAGGACTTCTTTTGGAGTCCTTTTGTGGCGCTGCAAGATTATGCACTGAACTGCAAGGTCTGTTTGAACCACAAAGTTGGTGGTTCAAAGTCACCAGCTATTCCTCACAAACCCTATAGAGGGTCACTGTGAGTCGGAACTGATTCGATGGCACCTAACACCATCAATAATAAGGATTTCTTAAACACAGTAACTTCCTTAATAAAAGGAAAGACAGGCCTCAGACGAGATGGTTCGTTCATTTGATTCTCCATCCACAGAACAACTTTCTGTTTCATTGTCACTGGGACATAGCCTCCTCTTCTAACTCTACTTTTGGATTCATTATTTAATAGTTATTGTTAAGCAGCATTGTGTCGGTTCTAACTTATAGTGACCAAGAAACAGCTGATAGGTTTTAACTGGCAACCCTGTGGTTCTCAGTCCAGTGCGGATTTACAGTGCCACACCAGAAGCCCATTTAAATGTTAATGGCTGTCAATTAAATAAAGAATTCTATGAGAAGTGCCTGCTTTTTTTCAGTTTAAGGAAAGATTTTTCAAGCCTTAAGATACATATTTTTTAGGCAAGATTCTCTTTATGATCAAAGCCATCCAAAAATGTGGGTGACCATCTGTTAAGGATAACCTAGGGCCTGTAAGGCTGAATTGATTGGGTATCTTTTAAGATCCTACCCAACACTTAGATTTTGTATTATTTTCTAATCATTTCTTTACCGTGCCTCTAATTCACCACTGGAGTTAGAAATAATTTGACCCAAATTTCCCTTATTTTAATACTTTTATGAGATGACTGATTTGTTTGGGCAATGGTGGGTTTGTACGAAGTTTATATGAAGTGAAGAGTCTGTGGTTTCTTTATAATCTAGAGCTCTGGTCCACATTGTTTCACAGGCTAAGAATACCGATAAGACATAAAGAAAAGTAGACTCTGTTTGGACCATCTCTCCAGGTGTTTCTGTGTTATGTTTTTGAGCATTACTTGATCACCTGTATACAAGATGTCCCTAAACCTAAATTTTGCCTCTCGATAATACATACTTGTATGTATTACTTGTATACCACATTCCTTTATTAGTTAGTTAGGAAAATAACCAACTAAGACCAAGATTCCAATTTCTTAAATGTTTAAACACAGAATACTGCGACCAGTCCGAGGTGCATATTGCCCTGGAACATGTAAGCATCAGAGGCCACAAAAGGAAGGAAAAGAATATTGGTTCAAAATGCAAGTGTCAGCATCAGAGTTCAAATCTCTGTACCACCATTCATCACATCTGAGACCTTGAGCAACCACTTAACCTCTAAGACTCACTGTCTTCATCTTTAAAATGGGAATAACCCTAGTGTGTATCTCCAGTGCTGCTGTGTGGAGTGAGCAGGTTAATGCATGTCAAGAGAGCAGCCAGTACCTGTCCCATAGTATTCACTGTCAGATATAACCTAAATGTCAGCAGCAGCTGACACACAAGTGCGTTTGCCAAAGTATGTAGTCCACCAAACCTGAGGGTCTGAGCCCTTCAGGGCTACATTCTAACCAGAAACGTCTGCTGAGTGGGTGTTCCCTTTCTGTTAATGAATCACAGAGGACAATTTGATCCTCAGACAGGTTTCTAAGGGAAAGGGAATAAATTAGCTTTAAAAAGCAAGCAAATCATTATTATATATCTATTTTTAAATAATGCCTCCACTTTTGTCTCAGAAACAAGCCCTAATTTGCTTATTCTCCACTTCTAATTTCCATATTCATTTAATAGCAAAATGGGAGAAACATTAGTGGGAGACAGTAATTGTAAAAGTAGCAATAAAGTTAATGGCAACATTAGAAATTCTGTACACATATAAACATAGCAGTACCAAGCAATTTGAAATATCAAGTATGAAGGGGCTTCAAAAAGCTTGTGGGAAATTTTCATTATCTTTTCATTCCATTTTTCTAGGAACTTTTTGAAGCTTGCTGGTGGTAGTGGTTATGTGCTGTGGAGTTGGTTCAGACTCATAGTGACCCAGTATAGTGTTTCCAAGGCTGTAAATTCTTACTGGAGCAGAAAGCCTCATCTTTCTCCTGTGGAATGGCTGGTAGTTTTTGAACTGCTGACCTTGAGGTTAGCAGCCCAACTCGTAACCACTACGCTACCAAAGATCCTTCTGGTTGATAAAAGCTATTCATTTCTAATGCATAAGCTCTGGACATAAATACTATGTACAACCCCTTGCGGGGAATTGCCAAACAAATACTCAGGCAAAAACATGTGACTAAAGTCAATCACTTGAGTTCATCCAAGGAGAGGGCTCCCATTCCTTAAATTGTTTTCAGCCTCTGTCCTCTGTCTCTTGGGTGAAAACCATACGTGTGCTTATAAAAATAAAAAATATTGTCATCTCCATTTGGTGGTATTTAAAAGATTCTATGATATAGAAGAGTCATACTACCCAAAACTGAGGAAGTTGAGCACCATTTTTCAAAACAGAGAAACATCTCAGGAGGCCCTTTGCTAACATGTCCCGAAGATTCCATTGAGACTCTAATGAAAGCTATGGACCCTTCCCCTTGAAAAAGGCACAAGCAAAATCTCAAAGGTTCACAGCCTTGCCCCAGAGCCTGGTTAGAACCCCTGTAACAATTCCAGGAGAGATTAGGGAAAAGCAGTACCAACTGCCAGCAATTCTGACTCATGGAGACTTAGTATCTGTCAGAGAAGAACTGGGTCCATACAGTTTTCAATGGCTAGGTTTTTGGAAGTAAATCTTCAGAGGTATCTCTGAGTGGACTTGAACAGCCAACCTGTTGGGTTGTACATGGTGGGTGTACCATATCAATCTTGAAAATGCACCATGTACAGTGTAGGGACAGGACTGGATGGAACAGAACCCTCCAGCTAGAACACAGTTCTCATTTGTTACCCTCAGTCCTCCAAGCCTAACACAGAATATCCTGGAGTTCAGTGCTGCAGAACTGAACAGGGATCAGTATCCCAGGAGGCTCTGGGAGGCACACTAATGAGTCCTTTATCTGGCTACTCTGTTTGTCCATTAGGCAGCTTTGTCCTCAGGCAGCTAGCAGCCACTGAGGCTACTGAAGGAGAGACTGACAGGACCTGATTTGCAAAAGCAAAACAAAGCAAGCAGCCTGACTGAAATGAGGAGAATGGGACTCCAGTGGGAGAAATCTGGAGAGGGGTGAGCGTTGAGGAGGTCCTTGTAGGGCACGTGGCAAAGTTATCTGGGTTGGGATAGTGACCATCAAGATGGAAGTAAGTGGTCAGAGTGGTTGAGAAATCAGTTTAGGGGAGGAATAAACAGGATGTGATGATTACTGGGTGTATTATGCTGACATAGGAAACTGATAAGTTAGTATTTTTTCCTATAGTTACTGTAGCAACACAGGAGTCCAGGTGTGGTGTTGTAGAATAATCACTGGATCACAAGATCAGTTTGATCACGGTCATTGATTCAAACTCACCAGCTGCTCTTCAGAAACCTACACAGGGTCGCTATGGGTCAGAAATGACTCAAAAGCACTTAACAAAAACTGTAACAAATTACCACCACTTGTTGGCTTATTAAGGAGCCCTGGTTGTACTTTGGGTTAGGTGTTGGACTGCTAACCATAAGGTCAGTGGTTCAAACTCACCATCCACTCCACCGAAGAAAGATGACTGTCTGCTCCCATAAAGACATATCGTCTCAGAAACTCTGTATAGGAATGCACTCTTGGGTTCTTCTGGTTTGGATGCCTTAATGCACATAATTTTATTATCTTACTGTTAGTGAGGACAGAAGTCCAAAATCAATTTCACTGGGTTAAAAGCAAGATGTAGGAGCTCCAGTAGCATAGTGAATAAAGCATTCAACTGCTAAACAAAAGGTCATTGATTGAAACCCACCAGTCACTTACTAGAGAGCAATGTGACAGTCTGATTGCCCTGTAAATAAATATCTCCCTTAGAAACCTGATGGAGTGGCTGTACTCTCTCCTGTATGGTTGTTATGAGTTAGAATCAACCCGATGGCAATGGGTTGGGTTTGGTTTTAAAGTCAAGCTATTGGCAGGGCTGCTTCCTCTCAGAGCCTCCATGGGAAAAATTCATTGTCTTGCCCTTTTCAGTTCTAGTTGCACCCTCTATTTCTTGGTTTGTGGCCTTTTCCTCAATCTTCAGTGCACATCACTCAATTCTCTACTTCTAATATCACACTCTTCTTGGATCAACCATCAACACTCATGGAAACAGCAGTCAAGAAAACAAACGACGTATTGCATTAGGCAAATCTGCTGCACAAGACCTTTTTAATGTGTTGAAGAGAAAAGGTGTCAGCTTGAGGACTAAGGTGTGCCTGACCCAAGCCATGGTGTTTTCAATGACCTCATATGCATGTGAAAGTTGAACAGTGAATAAGGAAGACTGTAGAAGAATTAATGCCTTTGAGTTATGGTGTTGGAGGAGAATATTGAAAGTGCCAGGGGCTGCCAAAAGGACCAACAGATCTGTGTTGGAAAAAGTGCAACCAGAGTGTTCCTTGGAGGCCAGGATGGCCAAACTTTGTCTCTCATACTTCGGATATATTGTCAGGAGGGACCAGTTGCTAGAAAACGATACCATGTTTGGTAAGGTGGAGGGTCAGAGAGAAAGACAAAGACCCCCAGTGAGATGGATTGGCAAAGTGGCAGCATCAATGGGCTCAAACATGGCAACATTTGTGAGGTTGGCCCAGGACTGGGCAGTGTTTTGTTCTGTTGTGCATAGGATCGCTATGAGTTGGTACTGACTTGATGGCACCTAACAATAACCATTACAGTGCCTCTCCTCTAGGCCCAGCCTTCATATAATAAATACCATGAGTTTATCGGCCACACTGATAATCCACGATAATCTCCCCATCTCAAGATGCTTAACTTCATCACATCTGTAAAGTTCCATTTGCCATAGAAGGTAATATTTTAAGTTCTGAGGATGAGGACATGGACATCTAGGAGGTGTATTATTCAGCCTACCACAGATGGTGGTGGTGGTTGTTGTTAGCAGCCCTCAACACACAGTGACCCATGCACAATGGAACAAAACATTGCCTGGTCCTGTACAGCAAATAATATGCTTCCTTTGAGTGACAGCAGCTCCACAGATTCAGTGCCCACCTGTAGAAGGCAATGGGTTTGGCCAGCACTAGCAAATTTTCCAGTCCTCAGCAGCCCCAAAAGACCCTAAGGATCCTATGTGGAATAACTTTTAAGCTTCCCTTGGTGGTGAATGTAGTTCTGCCAATCACATATTCAGCTTATTTAGAACATTTCTCATAGGATGAGACAAAGATGAGAAATCAGATCAGTGTTGTTGTTGTTGTTGTTTTCTTATAAAAAATCCTCTTTCAAAATCATAACCAATGATTGAGATAAAGTATAGAACCATGGTTTATATCATCAATACATTCTTTATTTCATTAAAGCAAAACCAGTGTCCTTTTATGTATTTAAAAATAGGATTTAGTTTAGAACAAACTGATGAACAAATAACTTTCAAGAGCACATTTGAAGTACAAAGAAAATACACTTCAAATATTTATCTCAGGAGAAAAAAGTTCGTTGCCAAAGTAAAAAAAAACAACAACCCATAATCAGTTCTATTTGAAGTTCTCATTTAGAGGACCAAATTTCTTCAGCTGAGACTCCTTCATTCTATTCTGGCCCAGACCTATCAGATTGCTTTCCTGTCGTATTTTCCAGGTAGTTGGGAGTGGTCTTTTCTTTCTTAATGACTTCTTTCGCTCTGTAAATGTAGTGCTTTGCTTTGGCTTTTTGATACTGGGGAGGAAGAGTCTTCACAAGTAAACCACAACTGTGAGTATCCCTCAGTGAAGTTTGAAAAAATTCCTTGCTTCTTACATTTGATTAAAAATAACCCATTTTGGAGGCAGAGACGATGACGTGGAGAGATGGAGCGGCTAGGAACTCTCTAGACCCAGAAAGGGAGAGGGACTGTGTACTGACGACCAGAAGGCAGACTTGCAGGGAGGGTGTACCATTTGGTTGGTTGATGATGCGTGAAGGGGATTGTAACCATGGCAATGTAACGATATACAACAGGATGCATGTAAAGCTAATGTTATCCCATGTAAATTATCACATAATTCACATTAAAACAGTTTTTAAAACTTTTTAGTAATGGTAGGTGGTCACCATCTAGTTCTTCTGGGCTCACAGCAAAGGAGGCAGTTGTTCATGGAGGCAACTGGCCCCTCCAATTCCTGACTCTACTTTTTTTGTAGCTCCAGGTGAATAGAGACCAATTGTACCTTAGATGTGTCTGCTTGGAGGCTTTAAGACCCCAGGCACTACGAATGAGCTAGGAGGTACAAGAGAAGTGCTAAACACAGGATTAGGCCAATTATCTGGTGCCTCGGGAAACCATGACCCTAAACCTCCAAACCAAGAAACTGAATCCTATGAGGGGTTTTGTTGTACATAAACAACCTCAGCCGTTGCTCTTTTTCCTGTCGTTGTTATAAATATACCTATCACACACCATTTTGCAATTTAAATTTTACAGCTGTACACTTTATGATCTAAATTACATTAATCAGCTGTGCAATAGCTCCCTTAATCAATGCTATTTTTCCATCACCATAAACCAAAATTCAATTCTCCATAACAGTAGTGGTGGTGGTTATGTGCCTTGGAGTCGGTTCTGATTCAGCAACTCTGTATAGGGTGTCTGAGGCTGTATAGCTTTAAAGGTGCAGAAAGCATCATCTTTCTCCTGTGGAGGGCCTGGTAGATTCGAACTGCTGACTTTGCAGTTAGCAGCCCAGGTCGTAACCCACTATGCCACCAGAGCTCTTTAGCAGTAATCTCCTTTTTATTTCTTTCTCCAACCCTTGGTAGCCACTAATAAACTATGATCTCTCTATATTTAAAAAAATACCCCATCTTGGGTGGGCACAAATGCTTGGGAGAGCTGGTGACTTTCCTAGCCAGACGCTAAGATGTGTGAGCTAACAAAGGGACTCCACATGCTGAGTGGGCCACGTGGCTCCCACCTGAGGCAGCTGGTGGTATAACTGTGTGGACTGAGCTGGGCTTTTGGAGGCCCCAGCAGGTGCTGCTCTGATCTGAACTGAGGCAGTGAGGAGGCTGTAGCCCCAGGCAATGACTAGAGTTCCGTGTGGTGGCTGCTTTAAGAGCTCAAGGGTTCATTAAGATTTTCAGGAGCCAGAACTGGTCACTGGCTTCATTTTCCAGCATAAATTCCCTTGAGAGATGGAGAAAGGAAGAAGAGGAAAGGGAGGAGGAAGAAGGGAAATACATATTAATGTAACCAAAACACAATTCTAACATTACCAAGCATCACAATTGACTCTCCAAGCTCTTTTTTTTTCCTTCTTAATTAGTAAAAGAAACGGGTTAGTCACACACTAATCAAGACCTATTTTTGCTTGAATTAGGTCAGTCTTCGTTAAATGCCTCTCTAGAGTAGGCGGAGGTCGAACCCCCATGGGTGGTTTGCACTCATGCAGCAGAGCTGACTCACGCTCCAATCTTGCAAACTGCAGATGGCTGTGAGTGAAACCTCCCTGCCAGTACCCCCACCTCCCAGACTGAAAGCCCATCCCTCACTTTTGCTAAGAGTCTTATGAATGGACTTATAGAATGGGTGCCAGTGGTTTCTAAGCTGATCCTTATGCCAGAGGAACAGAAAAGGCTCCTGGACCCTTTGCTAAGCAGAGTACTAAGGAAAACAAATCGTCACCTGGATGTGTCCTTGGGACTGGCTTCTCTGTGAAAGGGGATGTCTATGCAGTGCTATGGTGGTGGTGGTGGCTGTGTGCCGTGGAGTCGGTTCCGACCCATAGCGACCCTGTACAGGGTTTTCAAGGCTGTAAATCTTTATGGGAGCAGAATGCCTCATCTTTCTCCCGCGGAACAGCGGGTAGTTTCGAACTGCTGACCTTGTGGTTCACAGCCCAATTCGTAACCGCTACGCTACCAGAGCTAATAACCACAGTAGCTGGGTCCTCCTGGGATGATCATTCCTCTCAGTTTGCCCAGTTATCCCAGTTTTTAAGGAGTTTGCCCAGATTGTCCTGGTTTCAAGGCACCCTGGTGACATTGTATGATAAGCACAGGACTGCTAAGCAAAAGGTCAGAACCTCAAGCCCACTAGCCTCTTCAGGGAAGAAAGATGGGGGCAATTGCAGCCTCAGAACCCCTATACAGGGCCACTATGACCTGAAGTGATTCAATGGCTGTGGAATTGGTTCTTTGGTTTGGGTCCTGGTTTTAAAACAAAGTCTATTATCCCTAGAATCCTCTAAGACCCAATACACGAAATGATTGGTCATCCTAGTGTAGGCTACAAGGCCATATCTTTACTTGGAAGAAACTCCAGGTTCTCCACAGTGGATGAAGAAAATGATTGAATGAGAAAATGTTCAAGCTTTAAGGGATAGAGTACCTATTGGATCCAGAAGTCTCAGAATGCCCTGGACTGTTGTTGAAAATGTAGCTTCCTAAGCTCTATCTCCAGGAATTCTAATTCAGTAGATCTTGGGTAGGAGAGAGCCTGGGTGTCACAAAAGGTTAAGAACATGACTGTTAACCAACAGATAGGCAGTTCAGACCCACCCAGAGGTGGGTGATTCTGATTATAAGTAATCATAGTCCAAGGACCCATGTTTGAGAACCACCAATCAGCTGCCGTCCAGTTGATTCCAACTCAAGGCAACCCAGGTATGTCAGAGCAGAACTGCACTTCATAGGGTTCTCAGTGACTGCGTGGTCAGAAATAGACTGACAACTCTTTCTTTCAAGAAAACTCTGGTAGATTCAAACCTCCAAACTTTCAGTTAACAGCTAAATGTATTAGCCATCTGTGTACCACCTAAGGACTCAATGTTTGATAAACATGGATTGAATTCCAGCTTCTCATTTTATTTTAGAAAACTGGAGCCAAAAGAGTCATGCTGCCCCATGAGACTACACTCAATCAGTTGCAGCAATATCTAAAATAATCACCTTAAATGTACCCACTGTATCCCATCCAAAGTTAGTTCCCATTACAGCATTTGGGGGCTACAGAGTCCCTTCTACTTGCAAAAGACTGTTTATATTGTCCTTCTAGAAAATATAGTCTGTCTTATAAAATATATGACAAAAAATAGAAACTTATTTGTTGTAGTCATATTTGCAGGCTTTGGCATTTCTGTTTGAGTAGTAGATGTCAGCTTCAATGGAATAGGAGCCATAATGTCTTGTTTTCTTCCTTGAGGAATTTCTTAGAAGTGTCAGCTGCTTTGAGCTAGTTTTCTTTTGTGTACATAATGCTGAGACCTCACATTGACTCAGCCAGGGCAAGAGATGTTAATTATAAAGATACCTGGAATTAGATTAAAAAAAAAAAACAAAAACCCGTCAATTCAGGATCCTTAATTTCCACTTTGTAGAACCGACCTTTGGTACTTTCTGTCATTGTGCCTCATCCCTGGATTTCTCAGACCTGGCCAAAGGAGTATTTAACCTTCCAGGCAAAGGGTGAGCTTTTGAAAGTAGCATTTAAAACTAGCATTCTGGCTAAGAAGGTGGCAATTTGGAATGTGCTTTCTTTCTCTCTCCCTCTCAGTTTTCACTCATATTTTTTTTTGTGTGTGCTATTAAACCAAAGACACAGTGTTAGTCTTCAGGAACTCCATTGTGTAACTTTCATCTATTATTTATAGGTGTATCCTCTGAAGCTACCTAAGGATAATTCCTCTCCCAGAGCATAGTTCTGTAAATATTTAAGACAGTTAGCAAAATGTATGCAGGTTAATGATCCTATACATAAAAAAATCCCAAATACCCAGCAATAAAATTATTGTAACTCATTGAATGATTCCGTAAAATGGCAGGATACAAGATCAGCAAACAAAAATCAGTTGTATTCCTTTGCATTAATCAAGAGAGCTCTGAAAGGAAATTAGGAGAACAATATCATTTACAATACCACCATGCAGATGAGATGTTGTTGTTGTTAAGTACTGTAGAGTTGGTTCCAACTCACAGGGACCTTGTATAGGGTTTCTGAAACTTTTTAAATTTTTGCAGGAGCAGAAAGTCTCATCTTTCTCCCTCGGAGAGACTGGTGGGCTCAAACTGTGGACCTTGTGTTTCACAATATAGTGCTTTTCATATGGAGCCTCCATGCTCCAAAAGGATGTAATACTTAGGAATAAATCTAAGTATTTCTAAATGTTTCTGAGAGAGAAAGAGAAAAAAAGAAAAAAACCCTCTACAATGAAAACTACAAAGTGCTAGACAAGAACTCAAAAGGGACCTACGTAAATGGAAGAATATACCATGCTCTTGGATAGGAAGACTTAATATTGTGAAAATATAAATACTGACTAAAGACATTTATAGATATAATACAATCCCAATCCAGATTCCTACATCAGTCTTTAAAGAAATGGAAAAACTAATCATTAACTTTATATGAATAGGAAAGAGACCCTGGATAAGCAAAGCATTACTAAAGAAGAACAAAGTAGGAGGACTGTCATTTCCCAATCTCAAAACCTACTACACTGCCACAGTAATAAAAACAGCCTGGTACTGGTACAATGAAAGACACATAGATCAATGAAGCAGAATTGGGAACCCAGGTGTACATCCATCCACCTACAGTCAGCTGATCTTTGACAAAGGGCCAAAACATATTAAATGGTAAAGAGATAGTGTCTTTAACAAATGGTGCAGGCAACACTGGAGATCTATTTGCATAAGAATGACACAAGACCCATATCTCACACTATACACAAAAAAGAACTCAAGATGGATCAAAGCAATAGCTGGATGATCAGAGCTCACCTAGAACAAGAAAGAAGAGGCAAAAAGGAGTAATCTGATACAATTTGATGAACTTGACCTACACCTATGGATGCAGTAGCTCGTAAGAGGGAATAAATCTTTACAATGAGGATCATTCCCACCCTCTCATTACACAGGGTAGACAGGAATGGGCAACTTGGACATTGGCTACCCAAAATGGAGGTGCTACAAAGGCAAGAAGTGACTGGCTTCCAAGCTTTCAAGAGGGAGTCTAGATCCAGAGGGCACAGAGGAAGATAGAATCTTCACTGAGTAGTATCCAATCTATATGGGTGGGGCTGATGAAAGGAGATTGGGATAGGACTCTCGTGGTACAACAGTAAATAATGGCTATCAGGACTGACTGTGAGGGTTGGAAATGTAAAGGTAGACATTTTGTAGCAAAAGGAGGGGAGTGGTTGACTTTGCAGTCCAGGAGCGGAGGTCCCTGGGACCATGAAGGGAGAAGAGCGGAGGGTGGGACCCTACCCAGAGAAATAGTGATGCCAGAGATGGAGGCAGAGATGGAGCGGCTGTGGACTCTAGACCCAGAGAGGGAAAGGGGATGTGTACTGACAACAGAGGGGCAGGCTTCCGGGATATACCCTTTGGTTGTTTGATGATGCATGGAGGGGATTGTGATAATGGCAGTGAAATGATATACAATATGATGACTATAAAGCTAATGTTCTCCCATGTAAACTATCACATAATTTACAATAAAAACTAGAAGGAGAAAAAGATAGAACAAAGACTTAAAGGTAAAACCTAGCATTGTAAAGATCATCAATAAAAAAATAGGGACAAATGAATGGAACTCTGATACATGACATAAATACACTATCAAACATAACAGAAAACACACACACAGCAGAAGACAAAGTAGATGACTAGTGTTTGGTGGTGGTTATGTGCCATGTTCCTACTTATCATGACTGTTCTACTTTCAAGACCTTGTACAGATTTTTCAGGGCTGCAAATCTTTATGGAATTAGAAAGCCTCACCTTTCTCCTGTGGAACAATTGGTCGATTCAAAGTTCTGACCGTTAGTTTATCAGCCCAGCTTGTTAATCCACTTATGTGCATTAAAATATTTCCCCAAAAGAGAGCCCACAGCCTCTCTCTCTTTTTTTCTCTTTTTGGCAATGACATACAGACAAGGGACTAATCTCTAAAATTTCTAGAAAACCTCAACACCTCAATAAAAAAAGACAAATAATACAATTTAAGATGGTCAGAGGAAATGAACAGACACGTCCCCAAAGAAGGTATTCAGAAGGCCTACAAATATATGACGAAATGCTCGTGCTCATTAGCCATTGTTGTTGTTAAATGCTGTCGAGATGGTTCCAAACCATAGTGACCCTGTATAGAGTTTCCAAGGAGCCACTGGTGAGCTTGAACCATGGACCTTGCAGTTCAAATGGTTTGCAGTCTGGCACATTAACCCATAGCGCCACACCAGGACTCCATTAGTCATAGAGAGATGCAAATCAAAACAACAATGAAGTATCATCTCTCACCAGTACTAATTGCTGTTGTTAAGTGCTGTTGAGTTGGTTATGACTCAAAGAGACCCTCTTTGAGTCTGAGACTCTAAGTCTTCTTGGGAGCTAAGAAAGCCTCAGTTTTCTCCTTAGGATTGTCTGGCAGGCTTGAACTGTGAAGCTTATGATTCAAAGAAAGTACAGTGCTCATCATATGGAGCTATCGTGCCTCCCCAGCATTAATAACAAAGTTTAGAAAGAAAAGAAAAAATACAGGAAACAACATATGCTGGCAAGGGTGTGAAGAGATCGACTCAACTCTCATGCACCACTGGTGGGACTGTGGAAATGGTCCAGCCACTGTGGAAAATGGTATAGCACTTCCTCAAAAAGTTGGAAATAGAAATACCTTATGACCCAGCAATCTCTCTCTACTTGGTATATATCCTCAAGAAATATGAGCCATGACACACATCAGTGTATACCCACTCGTGTTTAGGACATTATGCTGAGTGAAATTAGTCAACCCCAAAAGGACAGATATTACATGAGACCTCTATTGTAAAAAGTCAAGATAAAGTTTTCATGCTAAAAGAGATATTCTTTGATGGTTACCAGAGGTGGAGGGAAGGAGAAGTGATTCATTGACTAAAGGGTAGACATGTGTTGACTTGGGTGACAGGGAAGACAAAATACAATAAGAGGGAGGTTGACAGAAGAATGATGAAGCTAGAGGAAGACATGGGGGAGGAGTGCAAGAGTTGAAGAGAATAGAGGTAAACACTTTTATATACACAATTCTGCAATAACGGTGATCTATGAGTAGATACCTAAATAGATACACAGGCTGAATGAGTGTAGGAGAAAGAATGGGAGCATACCCCCACACACATATATAAAGGTTTGACAGAGGATATTTGTACATTGGTAATTACCTTTGCTGCAAATATGTCCATGAATATGGTGGAGCACATAGGGAGAAAATTATGAAAACTTCTTAGATGTTACCAAATACCTTGAGGGAATGAGTCGCTGGGCTTGAGGCCTCAGGACCATAGTCTTCGGGGACAGACACCATGGTTAACTGGCATAACATCCTACTTTGTAGAGTGGCAACTGGGGTCTTACAAGCACTCTATGTGGAGGAAAGAAGAATGTTGAAAATTGAAGACCTTGTCAACAGTTCAGTGACTAATTGAGCATCAGTCTCCACAACCCTGAGACCAAAAGAACTAGATGGTACCCAGCTACCACTACCAACTGCTCTGAAATGGATCTCATTAGAAAGTCCTGAATAGAGTGGAAGAAAATAAGGAACAAAGCTCAACATCATAAAAAAGACCACGCTTACTCATCAGACAGAGACTGGAGAAATCCTAAGAATATGGCTCTGTTACCCTTCAGGCCTGGAACAGAACTCACCTCTATGGCTCAATTGTCATCTAAGCAGTCGGTAGGTATATAGAGGGGACAACAACACTAGTGAGTTACCCTCACCATAGAATGGTCAACCATTCAAGATTAAAAGGACAGCATTTCCCTAAGGACACAATTCAGAATGGTTAGGAAAGCAAAAGAACTGGGAACAAGAATCACAGGGCAGAAATGGGATATGCGATTATTACATTGAGGGGGTTGCAGTCATTGAAATAAAACAAAGTGTATGGCTTGTGGAGTGTAAAACTAAGTACCTGTTTTATAAGCCTTAATTCAATTCATAATAAAAGGTTTAAAAAAAAAAAAAAAGAATTATGCAGGCTAAACATAACAAGTTTATTCATGGCCAAGTCCACTTTCTGAACTTCTCATTCTTTTCCAGCTTTGAACTAGATTATTGATATTGTCTTAAAATGTGTCACCCAGAACTGAGCCCAATTCTACAGTCCCACCTCTCCCCTAGACCCAGGCCCAGGCCCAGGCCCAGGTGAGGAAGGTGAAGGGGGGAAGATTCACATCTCACTTGGAGTCTTGAAGATTCCTAGGACTAAGAAGAGTGCAACAGAGAACTTAGCCAGGGAATGGAGATGAAGACTCTCAGAGGAAGTGGGGGATTGGGGGGGGGGGGGAATATATTGGGGTGGTCATAAAAAAAGTAGGACTTGTAAGGAATACAGTTTGAGTGCAAAGAACATCAGTTCAGACACACACAGTTTGGTCAAAGACCTCAATCTCATATATCACTCAAGAGCTGGGTTGAATACACTCGGGTTGGGTAGAAGTAGGGTAGATTTTTAACATCCTCTTTAAACCTGTGTGTCTTAGATATATCCCAGTAAATATGCAAAAAGAATTGTTTGAACTTTCTCCAATCCCAAATTCTTACAGCAGAGGGAGGGGAGAAAGCCTCCAGGCTCCCTCCCAGGTGTGGACTGGGGATTGCTTTAGTAGTAGTGACGATAAATTAGAGTCAAGTGGATATGTGGAGATAAACCACTCAAAACATTGGTGTTTTGTTTGGTGTTGTTCCCAGACCATACTATCCTCTCAGCTGGATGGCATGAGGTCAAACAAAGCATAATCCATTATTTTCTCAGTAGATGAAATATATTCATATATTCATGGACTGTAGACGTTAGCATTTTATCTTAATTTTCTTTTTTAACATCTTTATTGAGATATGAGTTACATACCGTACTATACACCCAGCTACACTGTACAATTCACTGATTTTTATTATGGTCACAGAATTGTGCACATAACACATTAATTTTAGAACATTTCATCATCTTAAAATCATAACAGAATTTTAAACATCATCCTAATCAATTTCTTTCATAAGTGCCATTCATTTATACCACATTCACATTTTGCAGTGTTACATAACCTGCCAGTGAGGTACTAATTACTACAAGAACTCAATATGGAAAAATGAGAAGAAAAGAGGGCAAATCACTTCTGATACCCTTTGTTGTTGTTGTTAAGTGCCATAGAATCAGTTCTGACCCATAGCGACCCTGTATAGGGTTTCCAAGGAGCAGCTGGTGAGCCTGAACCACCAACCTTGCAGTTCAAACCAACTTTGCAGTCTAGCGCATTAAGCCACAGCGCCACACCAGGACTCCTCTTAGGCCTTACTTGACCCCATTATGTAATATTAATGTACCACCCAGCCCATGTGTATGTCACAGCTTTGTATAGAGTCTAAGAACATGGACTTTGAAGACACACTGGTTATATTCAAATCCCGGTTCCACCACTTATACCTTAGGAAAATCTGTTCCATCTGTGAAATGAGGTCATTGTACCTACCACATGGCAGTTCTTATGAGGATTAAATAGACTAACATCCGAAGCATTTAAAATAAGAGCCTGGTTCTATATCGGTATTTGTTAGTCTTATAATTGTTGTTTTTGTTGTGTGCCATGAAGTCGGTCTTATAATTAATTACTGACCTTTAATACCAGGGAAAAACTTTATGTAATATCGATTGTGAAATTTTGTATATCTAATCCACTAGCAGCGCAATGTGTATCAGGAGTCTATGGTTAGAAATTAGTACATGTGCAGCTGTTGCCTATTGGATCTATTACTTGTGATACAGTGATTAAGCACTTGGCTGCTGACTGAAAGGTTGGCTGTTCAAACTCAACCAGCGGCTTTGTGGACAAGAGGCCTGGTCACCTCTTTCCATAAAGGTTACAACCTAGAATTCCCTGTGGGGAAGTTCTACTGACACATAGAGCCACTATAAATCTGGACCAACTCAACAGCACCCCAAAACAAGTCTTGGTGGTAGTGGTTATGAGCCATGGAGTCGGTTCTGACTCATAGTGACCCTGTACAGGGTTTCCGAGGCTGTAAATCTTTACGGGAGCAGACTAACAAGTCTTAGTGCTTTTTAAAATTTTTTTTTTTAATGAAGCCCAGAGTGGTTACTTGCTCACCCGAGTTGACATGGCTGCAAAACAGCAATTCTTAACCAGGAAACAAAGCCTTTAACTCCCACTATAATTTTCCAGCATCTGGAAAGGTGCCTAAGTGTCTACCCAAACCAAACCTATTGCCATCAAGTGGATTCCAACTCCTGGAACCCCTGTAGGACAGAGTAGAACTGGCCCACAGGGTTTCTAAGGCTGTAATTCTTTATGGAAGCAGCGTGGCTTGGGGGCTCAACCACTGACCATTTTGTTAGCAGTCAAGTGCTTAACTATTGCACCATCAAGGCTTGTTGCCTAGTATATTATAGGCTAACATTTTTTATTGAAAAAATTAATAAATTCACCTCTATTCACAAACAATATAATCTATACATAGAGAAAATTCCCAAAGCACCCACAAGAAAGCAACTAGAAGTAATAAATGAATTTAGCAAACTTACAGGGCATACAATCAACACAGAAAAATCAGTTTGGTTCTACACACCAGCAATGAACAAACTGACAATGAATATGATAAAACAATCGCATTTACAATAATAAAATACTTAGGAATATATTTACTCATGGAGGTGAAAGACTTGCACACTAAAAACTACAAAACAGGATTTCTTTTAAATAACTGAATGTATTTAGAGTAGTTATTTTATAATATAATAGTAACTATTTTTAATTAATCGAAAGAATGAAATAACTGGAGAGAAAAATAACCAGAGAGGTGAAAGACTTGTACACTGAAAACCATAAAACATGCATTCCTTAACTAGTTGAACATATTCGTAGCAGCTATTTTAGCGCTGAGGAATCCCTGGTGATGTGTGGCTAAACTGCTCTTCTGCTAACCGAAGATCAACTATTGAAACCTACCAGCCACTGTGTAGGAGAAAGATGTGGCAGTCTGGTGTTGAAAAGATTTATAGCATTGGAAACCCTATGAGTCAATTCTACTCTGTCCTATAGGGTTGTTTGAGTAGGAATTGACTTGTTAGCAGTGAGGTTTGAGGGGGGGAGGGGCTATTTTAACAGCTTTGCTCCTAATTCTATCTTCGCTCTCAGTTCTGCATAGATTCCTATTGGCTCATTCTTGTCTTGATTTTGACTCCCATTCTCCTGCTTCTTGGAATGACTAGTAATTTTTTTCTTCTTGTCCTTTGGATATTAGCCTTTCTACACATTATATTGCTGAGTGCATGGATTGTGATATATTCTTTAAAGAATGTTGATCAGGCAATAAAGTAATTTGCAGATCACTTTGAGGCCAGATTTTGAAGTTTTCTAGGACAGGTTTAGAGTAGTCTTCACACTATGATAGTGTAGCCCTACTATTAAGACGTGACCTCCTTGGGGTCTCTACTGAAGACCCTGTGTGAACTGTAGGAATTATTCTGATTGCAATTCTCTGCCTGACGCAGCGTTTTCCTGAATGACTATGTAGCCTGTTGTTGCTATGCTTTCAAATCAGTTCCTACTCATAGTGACCCTGTAAAGGGTTTCTGAGGAACTGCATGTGGGTTTGAACTGCCAGCCTTTCAGATAGCAGTCCAGTGTGTATCCTACAGCACCACACTGTTGTTGTTGTTGTTAAGTGCCGTCGAGTCGTTTTCGACCCATAGAGACCCTGTACAGGGTTTCCGAGGCTGTAAATCTTTACTGGAGGAGAACGCCTCATCTTTCTCCCGCAGAACAGCTGGTAGTTTCGAACTGCTGGCCTTAAGGTTCGCAGCTCGATTCATAACCACTATGCTACCAGAGCTACACTAGGACACCATAAACCTAATACTTAGAAAAAACTCTTGAGGCTTTCTGGGGTTCTTTTTCTGTTCAGATACCATCTTTCTGAAGTTGTACAGAGCATTGTCCAGCCAAATCTGGACAATGAAAATTTTCTAATTTTCATATCCTCAGGTCAGTGGGTCCTCGATAGAGTTATATTTCCCTCCACCATTCCATAATTTATCTCCTGGCAGAAATCTAGAGTCATTTCTAGAGCTTACCTCTATTTACTCATTTAGGGATCATAGTTCAATATCTGAAAACAATGGTTTCAGATATTTCGCCCAGTTTTGTTAATTATTTGTGGTGGAAAGTTGAGTTTTGTCCCAATTACTTCCAAATGGCTTTAAATAACAGTCCAGCCAGAGATCTTTTATTTAACCTATTTCTACCTCTAAACTGAAGTTTCGTCATAACTCACTCATATAAATAGAAAGTTCATATGCAAAATAGAGATAAAAAAAAAAACAAAACCAGGAGAGAGAGAAGGTGAAAGATGGAGATTACAAAATATCAGTTTAGTACCCTCATCTTTTAACCCAAATCTGACTTCCTTCATTTTGTAGCTTTGATTTTTAAATATGAAAAGGAACTAATAGCTATTTTAGCAAGAATTTCCTCTCTCTAGCCTTTAGATAATTATTGCAAAAATAATTAGACTGCAGCTTTAAATCAAAGGGCCACTTGTCTTGAGGGAGGTTTTGATATGCACCTACAACTCCAAAGATTCAGAAGTAGTCACAAGCAATGAACTTATCCTGATGGTCCCTAAGTCCTTCTCTTGCTAGTGACTGACCAGCTTTCCTTGTGACAGAGACACATTGATACAGTCCTCCAGGGCTGTAGTGGAGATGGGAAAGAAGATAAAGAGGGTAACTAGATGCCAAAACCTAGCTCTGGTAAAGTTTATAAAATAACTAAATGTGTAACTCAGTTATTAGGGTCTACAGAAAGCTGAAAACTGTTGTTAAAAACCTTCATTTATTATCATTCAGTCTGAGCAAAGCTACTAGGCAAACAGGCCATGTGTATGTTTGAATTCTCCTTGCTGCTTCTCATTTCATCTACAAGAAGGGCTACTATGTCCTATCATTGTAAATGAGTAGCATCAGGATAGGATTATCCAGTAAGCAAAGTAAGTATGGGCTTACTTATTTACTCATCTATAGTGAACATCAAAGATGTGATGAAAAACATGAGAAACTTCGCTACAGATGAGTCAGAAAACACTAGTAAGCTTTTGCTTGCCTTGCTTACTGAGTGTCCCTGTAAGGCAGGGGTGGGGAACATTTTTCTGCCAAAATTTGTAACATCATCCCCAGGCCATACATTATCAGCTTAAAAATTTGCCAGCCATACTTGGTCAAACATTTAATGGACTCTCTCCTAATGTGATTGCTGGCCTCCTGGTATGGCACTGTAGGATCAGCACTGAACTGCGAACCACAAGGTCGGCAGTTCAAACCCACCAGCTGCTCCTTGAAAACCCTGTACAGGGTTGTTGAGTCAGAACCGACTCAATGGCACTTAACAACAACAGTATGATGAATAGAACTGCTGTTGCCTTGGCAGGGCCAGACCAAATGATTCCTCAGGCCTTATATGGCCCACATGTAGGTTGGGCTTACCTTTGTAAGGGATTGCAATTCTGAAGATGCTTAGAGTCTGTAAAAATATGCTGTGAGGTTCAGAGAGAGACAGATTCCAGTCAGACCTAGAACAAGAATCTTTGATGAGGTGGAAAAAAAAAAAAAAAGGGAAATTGCTCACTACAAATTAGCAAATAAGCACAAGAAAATCCACGCTTATCTTGCTTATTGGGTAATCGAACACTGATTAGTATCATCACTCCAAGCACATTCCTCTTACAAGGATTCACATTCATAGGAAATAAAGCCCTCTTCCTGCTAAAGTCATTAATGAGAACCTGTGGGGGGCTCTCCCCTTGCTTTGATCAAACTTGCAGAGCAGCAATTGTCAACTGCTGAGAAGGGATTTTAGAAAGAACTCAATTGATGCCTCAAAATTGTTTTCTGTGTGAAAGCTGCATGGCAGTAAGTACGAGATGTACAGACAAGTAGAGTGGTTGTTGTTGTTGTTAAGTACTTTTGAGTCCGTTCTGATCATAGCACCCTGTATAAGGTTTCTGAGGAGCAGCTGGTGAGTTTGAACTGCCAACCCTGCAGTTCAAATTGACCTTGCAGTCCAGTACATTAATCCACAACACCATGCCAGGACTCATACAAGTAGGGTACATGCCTATATATTCAAAAACACAAATTCATGTGTGAATTTAAAAGTTCATTCCAAGTAACAAACAGTTATTGAGACCTATCTAGAATCTAGGAATAGTGCTCATTGCTATGAGAGGTAGATATAACAATGACAAGTAAGGAAAAGGCTTTGACTAAAAGAAGCTCACAAACCAGATGAGAAGATTGGCGTTCGTTCATATGCTATGATACAGCAAAGAGTAATCATGAAAGAAAAATATGCCCTTTGGGCATTTTTTTTAAATGAACGCATATTTTTTGTTTTTGTATGTGTGCATCAAAAAGAAAGAGGAGGGGCATAAAGGTAAATACTGTTAATTGATCGGTGGTTCAAACTCACTGGCTGCTCCTAGATACTCCATATAGAGTTGCTATGAGTTAGAACAAACTTGATGGAACTTAACAACAACAACAACAAAGGGAGGTACACACTCCTTAGAATAATCAAACATATGAGATCAAAAGGGCTACATTTGCCCAATATAAAGTTCAGCATGCAGGAAGTGTGAGGAAAGAAGGGAGAATGAACATGGGAAACACAAGGAGGAAGTAGGCTAAGTGATGTTACATGGTGGAGGTAGCAATCAATGAGATGACACAACATGTGTATGAACTGTTGAATGGAAAACTGATTGACTGTAAACTTTCACCCAATTCACACTAAAAAGAAGACAAGAAAAATAATGGTTAAAACTGTTCCAAAATACATTTAAAAAGTTAACTCAAGGTTCAAAAACCTAAGTGAAGCACAAGTGAAAGAAACAATAATAAAACTACAAGTTACATCATAATCCAATTTCTGAAAAGCAGTGATGAGGAGAAAACCTTAGAAGCATCCAGAGAAAGGAGGCATGATACATACAGAATATATTAGAGAGAAGAAAGGCCTCCCAAGTGTCTATGTCCTAATCCTTTGAACCAGTGAATGTGTTAGGTTGCATGAGTAATAGAGTCCTGTCATGACATGTGGAGTAATGCACTGGACTGCAAGGTCAGTTTGAACTACAAGCTCCTCAGAAACCCTATACAGGGTCGCTATGAGTGAGAACCAACTCAACAGCACTTAACAACACATGGTGTGAGATGGTGGCATAAGAAGTCACCTAATTTCAGGGGCAGAGAGGAATGTAAGTCAACATCAATCCAAAGACTGATTCATATCAGGTAGAGGTCAGACATACTTTCACTTGACAATCTTCCTTAAAAAAACTTCTGACGTCAACCATCCTTCTCACAGTGCTCTCTACTTCTCCGCTCGATTTGACAATTCATTGCAATGATCATGTGGAACTCAAACAATACTCACAGTTATGGGATTTATTAAGAAAATAACAGGTTATCTACCACTGAGGATCATGTTCAACTTAGAAGTAACCCGATGTAGTTTGTCTATCAGGACAGCTCTCAACTCTTACTTGATCATGCCCATAGGCAAGCCTACTCTCTGGCTCTACCTAGCTCTGCAAAGTGCTATGGCTTCTTACCTCTGCCAACAAGTACTTACAGGCACCCCACCCTGCTAGCAAGTCTGCCTGAAAGCACTCAGCTCTCTCAGTCCATGGCTTGGTAAGCCTACTGCAGCCATCTAGGGCAGTCTCCTGGTTCTCACTGTTTATGCTACTATGGCAGGTTTGTGCTATCCTACTCTCTCACTCCTGGGTCTAGGAGGTTCTCAGCACAGGGACTCTGGATCTACATCTAGTTTTTTTTCTTAATTGCAGTGGATCTACACAAAGAAATGAAGAGCACTTGAAATGGCAACTGCACGAGTAAATATCAATATTTTTATTACTTAATTTTTGCAAAAGAGAAAAGTTTCAAGAGAAGTAGTAACAGTATTTTTTCTGATTTATAATTTCTGTAAAAATAAAGTTAAGGAGCTCTGGTAATACAAAGGATTAAGTTTTAGGCTGCTAACTGCAAGGTCAGTGGTTCAAACCCACCTACTGTTCTGAAGGAGAAAGAGGAGGCAATTTGATATATTTGCTCTTGAACATTTTAAAGAGGTCTTATGCAGCAGATTTGATTTCTTGACTGCTACTTTCATGAGTCTTTCATTGTGGATCCAAGCAAAATGAAGTTGTTTGATTTCTTTACTATTTTTTCCATGAGTGTTGATTATGGACCCAAGCAAAATGAAGCCTTTGACAACTTCAGTCATTTCTCCATTTATCATGATGTCATTTATTTGTCAAGTTCTGAGGATTTTTGTTTTAATTATATTGAGGTTCAACTCATACTGAAGGCTATGGTCTTTGATCTTAATCAGTATTTTAAGTCCTCTTCACTGTAGACCAAAGTGGTGGTGGTGGTAGTGTGCCGTGAAGTCAGTTCTGACTCACAGTGACCCTGTATAGAGTTTCTGAGGCTGTAAATGTTTATTGAAGCAGAAAGCCTCATTTTCTCCTGTGGAACAGTTGGTAGTTTCAAACTGCTGACCTTGAAGTTAGCAGCCTGACTCATAAACACTACACTACCAGACCTCCTTACTGTAGGCCATGTTGTTGTTGTTGTGAAGTGCCGTTGAGTCGGTTCTGACCCATAGCGATCCTGTATAGGGTTTCTGAGGAGCAGCTGGTGAGCTTGAACCACTGACACTGCAATTCAAACAGCTTTGCAGTCTGGCACATTAGCCCACAATGCCACACCAGGACTCCATAGGAACCACTAAAATGGCAAAAGAGTTATAGTGAATAAATAAACAAAACTATCATGTAAACTGCTCAATCAATCTAAAAGAAAGCAGGAAATATATAAAAGAAAATGAAGCAAACAGAACTCAATAGTGAGATGACAACTTACACATAAAATATCAATAATTATGTTTAATGTAGTGGTCTAACTACTCCATTAAAAGGCAGAGACAGACTGAATGATCCAACTATATACTGCTTAAAGAAATACACTTCAAATACAAACATAGTTAGGTTAAAATTAAATGGATAGAAATACACAGTGGTAACAATAGTCCTTAAGGTCAGCAGTTCGAAACTACCAGCTGCTCCGCGGGAGAAAGATGAGGCTTTCTACTCCCGTAAAGATTTACACCCTCGGAAACCCTGTACAGGGTCGCTATGGGTCGGAACCGACTCAACGGCACTTAACAACAACAACAACAATAGTCAAAAAAGTTTTAAAAAATAGCTGAGGTGAATTCACTAATAGCAAAGTAGTTTGCAGAGCAAAGATTCAGACCAGGAAATTCTATTGTTGCTTTCAGAGATTTCAGTCTTTAACCTTCTGTCTTTCTCCACTTCAAAATCTGGCAAAAGACAGTGTGCAGCCTGTGCTGTGACAGGCCCTTTCCTTTTTAAGCTTCACAAAACTGTAATAGACTTTAAGCATTTTTTTTCCTATTGCATTATGTTTTTTTTAAAGTTCTTATTGTGAACTGAGTGATAATTTGCATAGGAGAACATCAGCTTTACATCGCTATTTCATTACAATGATTACAATCTCCTCCGGGCATCATCATTCAACAGTATTTGCTTCCATTCCCTTGGGCTGTTTTTTTGGGTGGTGGGGTGGGGTGGTGGTGGGGGAGGGGAGGAAAACACTCAGGAATATACAATAATTTAAACACTCAGGAATATACAGTAATTTAAACAACCAAAGGGCACATTCTGCAAGCCTGCCTCCTTGCTGCTAGCACCCAGTCCCTCTCTTTCCATGAATCTAGAGTCCTCTGCTGCTCTCTCTCTCTCCATGTCCTCATCTCTGCCTCCATCTCTGGTGTTGCTGCTTCTCTGGATAGAGTCCCGTGTTCCACTTGTTCTCTTATCCTTTGATTGTCCTTGGGTCCTCTGTTTCTGGGCTGTAAGATTAACTACTCCCCCCTTTTTGTTACAAAACTTCTACCTTTACAGTTGTGACAGTTGCAATTAGTCATGATAACCATGACTCACTATTGCATCACAAGAATCTTGTTCCCATCTCCCTACACCAGACCTATCTAGACAAGATGAAAACTATTCAGTGGGGATTCTACCTTCCCCCACACTCATAAACTAAACTACCTCTTGAAATCCTGTAAGCCAGTCACTTTGTGCCTTTATCACCCCCTCATTTTAGGTAGTCAATGTCTAAGTTGCCCATCCTTATCAACCCTGTATACAGAGGGGATAAGATTAATACTTGAAGCGAAGACTCCTTCCCTCTCAGTTGGTATTTTGAGCTACTACATCCATAAAAAAGTATAGGTCAAGTTCATCAAATTGTAGCAATTTACATTCGTTACCTTTATAAAAAAATTTTTTTTAAATTTTTTTATCTTGATCTAGCAGATTATCAAGCCATCAAGGTTAGGTCAAATGGGTTGTTGTTGTTGTTGTTATGTGCCGTGGAGTCGGAACCGACTCATAGCGACCCTGTACAGGGTTTCCGAGGGTGTAAATCTTTACAGGAGTAGAAAGCCTCATCTTTCTCCCGCGGAGCAGCTGGTAGTTTCGAACTGCTGACCTTGCGGTTCACAGCCCGAGTCGTAACCACTACGCTACCAGAGCTCCTTCAAAATTGAGTGTTTTTGTGCGTCGACCCCTCACTTCACGTCAGTTGGATGCTTCACTCTCAGCTCTAGACTTCCATGGCTATGTCCTTGGCCATGGGCTCAGGAGTTCCCCAGAATAGACTTTCCTCTGTGATTCACCTCACTCTCCTAGCCTTCTGCACACAGCCCTGTTGCTGTTGTTGTTAAATGCTGTCAAGTCGGCTCCAACCCATAGTAACCCTGTATAGGGTTTTCAATGAGGGTTTGAACTAGTGAACTTTCAGTTAGCAGTCTAATGCTTATCCTACAGTACCACACCAAGGCTCCTGTTTTATATGGATGTCTATAAAAACAAAGGAGGAATTGTATAAGATACTTTAATTAGTGCTAAAAGGTAATAAGGCATCCTAGTGTGGTGCTGTGGGTTAATGTGCTGGACTGCGAAGTTGGTTTGAACCAAGCTGTCGGAGGTTCAAGCTCACCAGCTGCTCCTTGGAAACCCTATGCAGGGTCATATGGGTTAGAACTAACTCGATGGTACTTAATAACAGCAACAACAAAAGATAATAAACAAGTCCTTGAGTGATGAAAATGGTTAGTTACTTGAGTACTAGTTGTCGAATGTGAGTGGTTTGGACACACCCAGAGATGCCTTAGAACACAGGTCTGCCAGTCTGCTTCTGAAAGTCCCCAGCCTTGAAAACCCTCTGCACTGCAGTTCCGCTCTGGGCACATGGGGGCACCATGGGTCAGAACAGACTCAATGGAGACCAACAATGGGAAAAGATAATTAAATCTCAACCTTTAAAAAAAAGATTCAAAATAATTAATCAGGTAACAGGAATATGAAGAAGAAAATGATATATGTATATTTTGACGTTTATGCTTTCTTTAGGTTCACAATGTAATTTTTAATGACACATTCACCAGACAATAGTCCTGAATCCTGAAGTTGCTTGTAGCTTTCTGTGGTTAGATCTCTATTCTTGGTCTCCTCAGAATTTCCTGAGCTGACAGAGTGTCAGCTCATAATCTTGGGCAGTACTAGGCTGGCACGTGTCTAACAACTGGTTCTGAGGAGTGTTGTTAGGTGCTATCCAGTTAACTCTGACTCATAATGACCCTGTATACAACAGAATGAAATACCTCTGACCCTATGCCAGCCTCAAAATTGCTGCTGGAATCCATTGGTGCAGCCAGTTGTCAATCTATCTTGTTGAGAGGCTTCCTCTTTTTCACTTATCCTCCACTCTGCCAAGCATGACGTCCTTCTCCAGCTGCTGTTCTCTCCTGATAACATGTCTGAAGTCTGAGAGATGAAATTTTGCCATCCTGGCTACTATGGAGCCTTCTGAAGGTACTTCTTCCAAGACATACTTATTTGCTCCTCTGGTAGTCCAATATTCTTCAGCAACACTATAATTCAAATTCATCGACTCTTTAGTGTTCTTCCTTATTCATTGTTCCATATTTGCATGCACATTAGGCTATTGGGAGTGTCGTGGTGCCATATGATAAGCAATGGACTGCAAACCACAAGGACTACAGTTAAACCTGCTCTGTGGGAGAAAGATGAAGCTTTCTGCTCTCACAAAGACTTAAAAAGTTTCAGCAATCCTACACAGGGTCACTGTAAGTCAGAACCAACTCGACAGCACTTGGTAACAAATGAGACTACTGAAAACACCACGGCTTGAGTAATGCCCACCTTAGTCCTCAAAGGGACATCTTTGCTCTTGAACACTTTAAAGTGTTTTTGGGCAGCAGGTTGGCCTAATGCAATATATCATTTGATTGCTTGACTACTGATTCCATGAGTGTTGATTGTGGATCCAAGCAAAATGAAGTCTTTGACAACTTTAATCTTTTCTTCTTTTATCATGATGCTATTGGTTGGTTCATTTGTGAAGATTTTTGTTTGCTTTAATTGAGGTACAATCCATATTGAAGGCTGTAGTCTTCGATCTCCATCCTAAATATTTCAAGTCCTCTTCACTTCCAGCAAGCAAGGTTGTATTGGCTGCATGTTACAAGTGGTTAATGAGTTTTTCTCCAATCCCGATGCCACATTCTTCTTCATATAATCCATCTTCTTAGAATATTACCCAGCATACAGCTTGAATAAACTTGGTGAAAGGATACAACCCTGATACACCTTTCCTGATTTTTAACTATTCAGTGTCCCCTTGTTTTGCTCGAACAGTTGCCTTTTGGTCTCTGTACAGGTTCCTCATGAGCATAATTAAGTGTTCAGGGATACCCAGTCTTCATAATGTTGTCCATGTTGTTGTTGTTAGGTGCATAGAGACCAATCCAACCCATAGCAACAACAGAATGAAATACTGCTCAGTCCTGCACCAATCTCACAATCATTGTTACGCTAAGCCTATTGCAGCTGCCACCAGGCCAATCCATGTCATTGGGGGACTTCCTCTCCTTCTCTGACCCTACACTTTACCAAGTATAATGTCCTTCTCCAGTAACTGGCCCCTCCTGATAGTATGTCTGAAGTATAAGAGACGAAGGCTCATCATCCTGGCTTCAAAGGAATATTCTGGCTCTACTTCTTTCAACATATCCTATGTTGGAAGAATGTGATTCATATTTTGTTATAATTCACATGGTTCCTTTGTATAGTCAATAAAGCACATCTGTCTTGTATTCTCTGCTCTCAGCCAAGATCTAGCTGATGTCAGCAGTGATAGCACTCATTCCATGTTGTCTTTTGAATATAGCTTGAATTTCTAGCAGCTCCCTGTCGAAAATTGCTGCAGCAAATTTTAAATTATCTTTAGCAATAATTTACTTGCATGTGATATTAATGATAGTGTTTGATGATTTTTGCATTCTGTTGGGTCACCTTTCTTTGGAATGAAAACAAATGTGGGTCTTTTTCAATCAGTTGGCCAGTTAGCTGTCTTCCAAATTACTTCCAAACATAGATGAGTGAGCGCTTCCAGAGCTGCATTCATTTGTAGAAACATTTTATTCCATCAATTCCTGCAGTCTTGCTCTTCGCCAGTGCCTTCAGTGCAGCATGGACTTCGTCCTTCAATACTACTGGTTCTTGATCATAAGCTACCTCTTGAAATCGTTGAGCATTGACTAATTCTTTTTGGTCCAGTGACTATGTATTCTTTCTTTCTTTTTTTTCTTTTTTCTTTTTTCAAGTTTTAAATGGGAATTGAGTAATAGTTTACATGGGAGAACATCAGTTTTGCAATGATTACAATTTCCGCCATTGTAATGACTTCATTGCAATGATTACAGTCTTCTGCATGCATAATCATTCAACAGTATTTGCTTCTATTCCCTCTATTTTTGTTGTTGTTGTTGTTGTTGTTTTGGGGGTTAGGGAAAGGGGGGATGTACACAAAAACATTCAGGAATATATAATTGTTTGAACACCATGGTGTTGCTGCTTATCTGGATAGGGTTTCACGTTCCACTTGTGCTCATCTCCCTTGATGGTCCCAGGGTCCTCTGTTCCTGAAATGTAAGATTAACTACTCCCCACTTTTTGTTACAAAACTCCTACATTCACAGTTGTAACAATTGCAATTAGTCATGATAACAAATACTCACTAATGAATCATAAGAATCTTATCCCCATCTCCTTTCACTAGACCTGTCTAGACAAGATGAAAACTATCCAGTGGGGATTCTACCTTCTCCCACACATTCTGAAACTAAACTCCCTCTTGAAAACTTGTAAGCCAGTCATTTCATGCCTTTATAGCACCCCACTTTATGTAGCCAATGTCTAAGTTGCCCATCACTATTAACCTTGTATATTGCGGGGATAGGGCTGATACCTGATGTGAAGACCCTTTCCCTCTCAGTTAGTGTCTTGAGCTACTATATACATAAATATAGGTCAAGTTCATCAAATTGTAGCAATTTACACTTGTTTCCTTTATCAAAAAAAAAAATTTTTTTTTTAAAATCTTTCTCTAGTCAAGTTGTGATTTTCAAGCCATCAAAGCTAGGTCGAATGGGTACTATATTCAAGTCTGGGTGTTCTTGTGCATCTCCCCTCACTTTATGTCAGCTGTGATCTCAGCTCTAGCCATCCATGGTTATGTCTTTGTCCATGGGCACAGGTGTCCCCAGGTCTCAGCATACTTCAGAACTACCAGCCCTTCCTCTTCTCTCTCCCATCTCCAGGTCAACAGGAGTCTATCCTTCCTGTATCATTCAGTATTTTGACCATGTTGTTGTTGTTACATATCGTTGGTTCTGACTCATAATGACACTGCCTAGGGCATCCAAGGAATGGCTGGTGGGTTTGAATGTCCAGCTTATCCTACAGTGCCACACCAGGACTCAATAGTCCAAACTGAAGCTTGGGTTTCTTTTTCAGTTCTCTCAACTTGAGAAATGCTGTGCGTGTTCTTTCCTTTTGATTCTAACTTCAGATCTTTGCACATTTCATTGTAATATTTTGTCTTCTTGAGCTACCATTTGAAATTTTCTGCTCAGCTCTTTGACTTATCATATCTTCTAAATGCTTTAACTTACTACATTCAATAGTAAGTTTTAGAATCTCTTCTGACATCCACTTTGAGATTTTCTGTCTTTTAAATGGTCTTTTTCTTTCTTCATGCATGGTGTTCTTCATATATGATGTTCAGAAAAAACAGATGAATAGCAGGAAACTCTGATTTACAGAATTAGTCCATTTCTAGGATGTACATACTCGAATAGTGTAATGGGCTTGCAGTTGAGCTGTTAACAGCAAGGTCAGCAGTTGGAATCTACCAGTTGCTTCGCAGGAGAAAGATGAGGCTTTCTGCTCCTGTACAGATTTACAGCCTCAGAAACCCTATACAGGGTCACTATGAGTTGGAAGGGACTCCATGGCATACCACCACAATGTGCCTCCTCCCACCAGATCCATTTTTAAGTGAACAACATGAAGGCATTGAATGTGAGGTTTGAGAAAAATGTGCACAACTGACTGGCATGAGCCAGCACGAGCACTCACTGAGGCATCAGACAGACTGATTTGAGGATGGTAAGAGGGAGTTCTTTAACAAAGCCCACTTAGGTTCATGTGAGGCCTAACCATGGCCCCTCTTTTGTGATTCTCTCCTTGTTCCCTGGGCCAAGAGTCATTCTACCTAAACAACTCAAAAAAACTGCGCCCACTACAGAAACCCTGAGGTAATAATAAAATTTTAAAGGTTCCTAAAATCTTAAGAGTGCTGCTCCAGCTGGGACAATTATTAAGATGGTAGACCAGATTTCTAAGGAGTTCTGGTAGCATTATGTTTACAAATTGGGCTGCGAACCTCAAGGTCAGCAGTTCAAAATTACCAGCTGTTCCTCAGGAGAAAGAGGAGGCATTCTGCTCCTGTAAAGATTTACAGACTTAGAAACCCTGTGCAGGGTCGCTATGAGTCAGAACTGACTCCACGGCACATAACAACAACAGCTGTAGAAGAATTGATGCTTTTGAGTTATGGTGTTGGAGGAGAATATTGAAAGTGCCTTGAGCTGCCAAAAGAACCAATAGATCCATTTTGGAAGACGTGCAGCCAGAGTGCTTCTCGGAGGCCAAGATGGCCAAACTTCATCTCTTAAACTTCAGACATATTGTCAGGAGGGACCAGTCACTGGAGAAGGACATCATGTTTGGTAAAGTGGAGGGTCAGAGGAAAAGAGGAAGATCCTCAATGAGATGGATTGGCCAAGTGGCAGCGTCGATGGACTCTAGTGTGGCAATGATAGTGAGGTTGGCCCAGAATCGGGCAATGTTTCGTTCTGTTGTGCATAAGGTTGCTATGGGTCAGTACCAACTTGATGGCACCTAACAACAACAACAACAACAACAATCAAGTAAAGTCCTAAGAAAATTATGACTCAGACAATCCTAAAATATATTAAGAATCTACCTCCTTACCAAATACGGACAAAACTTAAAAAAGGGATATAGATGTTTTCTACTGACTGTAAACATCAGGTCTCTAGATCCATAAGTGATGCTTAGTATAGACATAGGAGTCCTGGTGTGGTGCTGTAGGATAAGCACTGGACCACAAGGTCTCTTTGAACCTCAAGGTTGGTAGTTCAAGCTCATCAATCGCTCCTTGGAAACCCTATACAGGCTAGCTATGAGTCAGAACTGACTAGAAGCTCTAAACAACAACAAACTATAGACATAGCAGAGGCAAATGATTGTGTTAACACCAAAATTCTGTCTCTTTTTGGCTTAAGGAATCTGCTCCTTTCAGATTCCCTTAAGTCTGATAATTGATTATCACAGCATTGTTGTTGTTACTGTTGCTGTTGTTGTTAAGTGCCGTTGAGTTGGTTCTGACTCATAGTGACCCTGTATAGGGTTCCAAGGAGCAACTGTTGGGTTTCAAAGGCCAACCATCAGATCAGTAGTCCAGTGCTGATCCTACAACATCACATCAGAACTCCATCTCAGCACTGTTGTTATTAAGTGCCATAAAGTCAGTTCCAACTCACAGTGACCCTGTCTAGGGTTTCTGAGGAATACCTGGTGGGTTTTGAACTGCTGGCCTTGTGGTTAGCAGTTCAGTGCTTATTCTACAGTACCACACCAGGACTCCAGCACTAAGAAAGTGAAAATGAGAGGAGATCTCAAAGGAGAGGGAAGTTATTTATTTCTTTCATGGCAGTCTTTTTCTTTTATAATTCATAGGTGACACATAGAGGCAATTAACTGAGGCCACTTAACAACAAAAACAACATACAGGCAAAACTAAGCACCATCAGAAATTTGGAAAGAGATTAAGATTGCCTTGTAGTATTAAGTCTGAACAATGCTAATGGTGGTGGGTGTGTGCCACCGACTCAGGTGTGACTCAGAGTGAACCAGTATAGTGTTTCTGAGGCTATAAATCTTGATAGGACAAGAAATCCTCATCTCTCTCCTACAAAGTCTCTGATAGATACGAACTGCTACCTTGAGGTTAGCAGCCCCATTTGTCATCCACTATGCTACCAGAACTTCTTATAGATTACAATTGTTGTTGGTAAGTGTCGTCGAGTTGTGAATAGAGTTTCTGAGGAGCAGCTGGTGAGTTTGAACCCATGACCTTGTAATTCAAACCAACCTTGCAGTGCAGTGCATTCTCCTGCAGCACCACACCAACTCAGCAAAATTGACTTTAAAGAAAGTGAAATGACTTCTTTTCTCTTTTATTTAAGGTTTTTATTGTGGATTGAGTGAAAGTTTACAGGGCATATCATCAGTTTTACATTCAACAAATCATACACCTTGTTTCATTACAATG
>NW_006408721.1:4626084-4627434 GCF_000296735.1 Chrysochloris asiatica | reverse complement strand
CCATCTCTGGCACTGCTGCTTCTCTGGATAAGGTCCCGCATTCTGCTTGTGTGTTCCTCTCTTGATGGTCCTAGGGTCCTCTGTTTCTGGACTATAAGATTAACCACTCCCCTTTTTTTGTTACAAAACTTCTACCTTTACAATTGTGACAGTTGCAATGATAACAGTTATTCACTATTAAATCTTACGAATCTTATCTTATCCCCATCTCTTTTCACCAGGCCCATCTAGACAAGATGACAGCTATTCATTGGGGACACTTTCTTTGCCCCCATACTCTTAAACTAAACTCCCTCTTGAAACCTTGTAAGCCAGTCACTTTGTGCCTCTGGAGGGTCAGAGAAAAGGGGGAAGACCCCTAATGAGATGGATTCGCCAGGTGGCATCATTGATGGACTCAAGTGTGGCAGTGGTAGTGAGGTTGGCCCAGGATCAGACATTGTTTTGTTCTGCTGTGCATGGGGTCGTTATGAGTTGGTTCCAACTCGATGGCACTTGACGACAACAACATTTTAGATAGCCAATGTCTAAGTTACCCATCCCTATCTACACTGTGTACAGAGGAGATAGCATTTATACTTAATGTGAAGATTCTTCCCCTCTTTGTTGGTATTTAGAGTATAGGTCAGGTTCATCAAATTGAAACAATTTACCCTTGTTTCCTTTATCTTCCTCTAGTTGAGTTCTGATTATCGAGCCATCGAGAGGGTAGGTCAAAAGGGTACTGTATGCAAGTTTGGGTGTTCTTGTGCATCTCCCCTCACTTCATATCAGTTGGATGCTTCACTCTCAGCTCTAGCCCTCTGTGGCTAAGTCCTCATCCATGGGCTCAAGTGTCCTCAGTTCTCATCACACTTTGGACCAACCAGCCTTTCCTCTTCTCTCTCTCATCTCCAGGTCAACAGGATTCAATGGACTGGGGTTGAACTCAGCTCATTTCTTCGTTGATGCCTTTCTGCCTCTTCCACTTACCAGTAGACCTATGTGGTCACCAGCAGGCTTACATGCTTGTTTGTGTATTCCCGTTGATTTTCAGTCTTAGGGGGGAGTTTGTCCTGAAGGCACTTGATTGCTAGCCTTGATGTCTTCCTGGCAAACAGCTTGTGTATTCTTGTGGTAACCAGTCATGCTGACATTTTTGTTTTGGATTTTTCCTGATGATCTTTCTTTGAAGATGTATCTTCTGTCACTGTAGCTGTTCCAGTCTGCTTGTCCTTTCTAGTGGGAATGTCCCACCTCATAAGGTTCTGGATAGGACTCAGGATTCCACCTAAGATCCTATACTCTGTAAAGGCTTTGCATTAGGCCTATTTCACTGAGCAAGTTGTAGAACCCTTTTTAGGTATTCCA
>NW_006408721.1:4596655-4624660 GCF_000296735.1 Chrysochloris asiatica | reverse complement strand
TTTATAATCATTTTTTCTGAATTCCTTCTCAGGCATTTCCAAAGCCTGCCCATCTTCCAGTATGGAATGTAGGTCTACTTCCAGCTCATTTGCCTCAGTCACTTTATCTTGTTTCTGCACATGGTGCAGATATGGTCATCTGCTTCTGTTTTTTTTGGGCATGTTCAGGGGTTATCTGTGGCCTTAATACTTAGATGGGTGTGTATCTTGGTATTTTTTATGCTTTCTGATTGCTTCCAGGTAGATGTGATCAGGAAATAGGCTTCCCTTTTCACTCTTCTTCTTGAGAAATTTCAAGATGCCACTGTTGGTCATTGTGACAAAACTTAGGATTTAATTTTTGGCCTATTTCCTTTTTTGTCTGCCTGACCCACTCCACAATCCCCGTTCAGGTCTTTTTTCTAGTTATAAACAGTTCAGGGCCAGCTGTGGCCATTTGGTTTTAAGTGGAAACTGTCTCTTTAAATTTCAAGGAGATCTGTGCGCATGCATAGTAGAACCCTCTGAGGGTGAGGCTGGGGTGTCCACTAGCTCAAGCACCCCTATAGTCACCAGAATGGAGGTGCACAGACAGCAAGGGACTGATGAACATATACCAAAAGAAAAGAATGTGGCTCCTGGAGCAGCTAAGCATCTTGAATTAGAAAGCAATGGATTTCTTGCTTCTGCTACAAATTCTCTTACCTGTAAGTTTTCCAACCTTTTAAATATTCCTTTATATGTGGTTCAGAGTTCTGGGACCATCCCCTGAGCCTGCTTGGTCTGGTATTCTGTGTTGTTGCTGACAGAGCTCCTTACTGCCCCTCTACCTTCTCCGCCATCTTGTTTGTTCTCTAAAGAAAGTGAGATTTGACTGTAACTTGGATATGAGCATCCTCGAAGAAATCTTATGACAGTCAGATTGGGGTTGGTCAGTAAAAACAATCTAGAAAAAGTTGATTCATTTAAACTACACAGAAGGACAGAAAGTACACAGCAAGAGGCTAATGTTGGTAGAACTTTTGAGCAGTGTCTAGAGTAGAAGAGATCTGGTTATGCATTTTGAATATTATGTCTGTACTGGTAAGGGTCTCTTTAACTACTTATTATGCTGACTCCAACTCATGGTGATCCTGTGTGCATCATAGAACTGTGCTAAGGTTTCCAAGGGCTGATTTTTTCAGACATGGATCACCAGGCCTTTCTTCTGAGGTGCCTCTGGGTGAACTTGGTTCTCCAACTTTGGGTTATGAGTTAAGCATGCTGTTTGCACCACCCACAAACTCCAAGGTACTCTGGTGTACTAAATGGTTACAAGCCTTCTTAGCTGAGGAGCAAGACCATACCCAAATAAATACTCTTGTCCTGTTTGCCCATTCCTGGATCATCTAACTTTCCAAAAAGATCTGTGTGTTTATAGTGGATGTGATCAGCTGGAGAGAGAGCATAAGATAGAAAGGTTGTTGGAAAATAACCTAGGAACGTTTTCAGGAGGTGCAGGAAGGTTGTGAAGGGAAAGGCAAGCAGCCATGGACTGAAAGGCTCTCCATGTGATACCACACCATCACCCAGCCCTAAACATCACCAACCGCACCAACTGCTATCGAGTCAATTCCAACTCACAGTGTCTCTATTTAGGATTTCCTGAAATCTTTACAGGAGCAGACAGCCTCATCTGGCTTCTGAGAAGTGGCTGGTGGGTTTGAACCACTGACCTGTGGTTAACCGCCCAATACCTAACCCACAATATACCAGGCCTCCTTTAAACATTACCAGCCTCCAAGAAAAGAACACATCACTCACATCCACATGAAATTCCTGCCCATGTGACAAATACATTTCTTTTCATATATTAGTAAAGGAATGTATGCATCAATTCCTGGGAGCTTAGTTAATGTAACACTACCTCTGAGGTACTGACTTACTTAAAAGGCCCAAATTTCTGGTGCTCAAAGCTGATGACCAACACCTGATTGAGATGAATCACCTGGTTGGAGTACAGACAGCTGGCTTTCCTTGGTGCTACCTGACCTGGTGATGGGAACTCTTCCTTCTAGAAAGCTAAATGTGACTAAGGAGTCCAGGCCCTTTCTCTAAAATGAGATGGGTGATACCAGATTGTGGCCAATGGATGGCATCCTTTCCAGGCTTGGCCGTAAATCTCCCTGCACACTCTCTTTCCCTTCCAACCTGTCTTCCCTTGAAAGTGACTTGTTTCACATGGGCTTTATCCTGAAGTCACTGTCAAGTGGAGAGGCCCTCAGGAGAGCTTCAGACCTGCACTGGGTAAAGATGGAAGTCTGATATAAGCCTTTGTGATGTTCTGCTATTGTGATTTAGAGCCTGTTGTTAGAGTAGCTAGCATGGATTCCTTTGACTATTACAAGAAATTGGTTTTAAATTGGGGTGCAGCTGAAGCAAAAACCTAGAGTTTGTACCAGTGTCTAAAAGACAGCATCAAGCAAACCAATACTGGAAACTGAAAAGATACATATCATGCCATACCACATATTTGGTATAGTACTATAATGTGACATACATTGCTATATATAACGTGGAAGTAATACCATATGACTAATGACCTCATAGCTTTAGGGGAAATTTTTCTAACCTACAGTGCTAACCAGTGTGTTGGCTACTGTTAGTTGCATTTGGCAAGGTATTGCAAGAAAGAGATGAGCTCAAAAAAAGAATTGACTTGTTTTCAAGCAGAAATAAAATGAATACAGCTCAGAAATCCAGGGCATTATAGGACTGGAAATTCTAACCTTAAACTGTTAGAGATGGAATTTTTAGTGTCTGGATGTCAAAAGCCCTGTACATTTCTCATTTGAAGAGCATGACTGGGAACAAAGAGCTGTTGAAAGAAGGAGACTGCCATGGAAGTTGGGATAGAGAGGTGTGGTGGTGAGGAACACAGGGAAACACACGTGTGAGAACTATATCTCCGGGAAAGTCAGGTTAGGGTTATTGGCACCTGAAACAGACTGGAAATAGAGAAATCAGAAGCCCATTAAGCTTTTGAGGGAATTACATTACCCAGGAAACCATAAGTCTGGACTAAAAAGCATTGGATTATTTAGCATTTGCAACAATCCTTGGTCTCGAAGCACTCTCTGAACAGGGAGGGCAGACTACAAGAAACATGTGGTTGTTGTTAAGTTCCATCAAGTTGGTTCTGACTCATAATGACCCTGTATAGGACTTCTGAGGAGCAGCAGGTAGGTTTGAACCACCAACCTTGTGGTTCAAAAGAACCTTGCAGTCGAGTGCTTATCCTGAAGTGACACACCAGGACTCCTCAAAGATGACACAGTACTCCAAAAAGTACACGTCAGATACAATTAAGAAAATTATGAATTAGGGTGAATCTCCCAAAAGAGCCATAAGACACACACACAAAAAAAACCAATGACAAAGGAGCTGTTCTCAGAGTCAGGGCATAATCAAGGGATTGGTCTACCATGAGAATGCAATGCCTTCATGACATCTGCCTAACAGGAGATCAGTGTTGTTTAGACACATGTCTATACTATGTCTCCCAATATTCCTCTTTTTGAAGGGGTGTTTGATGTAGTTATCCCCATTCGGTTACACTAATGTACTCAGGTACATCAGAAAGTATTGCTGCTAGGGTTCCAGTTCATACATGCATGGGTTTATTCCAAATCAATTTATTTAAACATGTCTCCGGAATCAGTGGTTGGCTATAGATAAGTCTTCTCAGCAATACACTTGTCTTAGTCTCCTTGTTATTGTTAAGTGCTGTTGAGTCAGCTTTGACTCATAGTGATCCTGTATAGGGTTTCTGAAGAATGGCTGGTGGATTTGAACCACCAACCTTGCACTTCAAACTGACCTGTGGTCCAGGGCATTATCTTGCAGTATCCTATTAGAGCACTGTTCTTGTAAACCAGGGTTCACGACTTGAAGTTTCACTGGGGTCTGTGAGTCTTAGTCTCCCTATTGTTGTTAAGTGCTGTTGAGTTGATTCCAACCCATAGCAACCCTGTATAAGCTTTCCGAGGAGCAGCTGGTGAGCTTGAACAGCCAACCTTGAAGTTCAAACGGCTTTGCAGTCTGGCGCATTAACCCACAGTGCCACACCAGGACTTGGTCTCCTTAGAATGCCTTAAAACAAAACAAAACAAAGTCCAATCAAAACATTGACTCCCAAGGGGAACTGCTGAACCAGTTACATTCAAACCAGAGAAGTCAGGATTCCAGAGAAATAATCTTGATAGATTTTCTCAAATGACACAGGATGAACACAGGGGCTTATTACAAAGAAGTTTTAAGAAAACTGAAAACTACATTGGTGAGAAGAAGGCCAGGAAAATTGTGCCAAGGAATTTGTTCCCATGCACCTGCTTTTCAGTGGTAGCAAGGACTGTCCTTTAAGAACTTCATTGGGAAACATTGCTCCATCCATCCTACAGTCCTGATCTTGTCTCTTCAAACTTCCTAAAACTCAAAGAACAGTTTTTTAAAAAATTATTTGAGTCCCTCAAGGATGCCCAAACTACCATTTTGATGAACATTGAAGAACACAGGATTATTTAGGAAGGGTTGTTGTTGTTAGATGCCCTTGAAGCAGCTCCAGTTTATAACCATCCCCTGCCCAACAGAATGAACTGCTTGCCTGGGCCTGCACCATCCCCACAACCATTGTTCTATTTGAGCCTTTTGTTGTAGCCACTGTATCACTCCATCTCATTGGAGTCTTCCTCGTTTTCACTGACACCCTACTTTACCAAGTGTAATGTCCTTTTCCAGATAACTGGTCCTTCCTGATAACATGCCCAAAATATGTGAGACGAAGTCTAGCCATCCTTGCTTCTAAGGGACATTTTGGCTGAACTCCTTCCAAAACAGATTTGTTTGTTCTTTTGGCAGTCCATGGTACTTTCAGTATTCTTAACCAATACCATAATCCAAATGCATCAATTTTCTCTAGTCTGGATGGAAGTACTGCCTTCAGAAGTGTATAGAGCTAGGTGGAGGATATGTTGAGAAACAATAGGTTCACATTTTTATATTTTTGTGTTAATAAAGGTGCCCATGGTTTTGTAGCAATGCTTTTGACTTACCCTCATAAACTGTGTGTGTATATGGGAAGGAGTAGGAGAAGGGGGAAATAATTTACCTTCTTATTTCATAAGGAGCCAAACCTAGAAAAGTTCCATCTGGCCATAATGTAAAGAAATGCTTATCACCAGTGTTGCTGAGCTAGAACCATCTGTCATTTCTGCAGCACATGGATAGTTCAGTGTAGAATTCTATCTAGCCTGTCACGTGGGAGGCCTGGGTTTGATTCCACCGATCTTGCAGTTCAAACCAACTTTGCAGTCCAGTACATTAACCCACAGTGCCACACCAGGACTAAGTCTATAGAATCTGTCCTAGTCACTGGAGTCATTATTCTGGGTAGAGTATTGGGTGGCTCTCTAGGTGAGCATGCCCTATGTGTGAGTGGAAGAATGAGAGAGATTTCTGCAATTAAATGGGCAACCTATGGCAGTAACTTAACAGATGTGCACCAACCCTCTTTTCTGCTTCCTGGCACACAAAAGGAGTTCCTGTGTGGCACAGATAGTCACCATGCTGGGCTGCTAACCTGAAGGTTGTAGGTTTGAGTTCACCCAGAAGTACCTTGGAAAGAAGTCCTGGAAGAAAATCAACCCTTAAAAACCCTGTGGAGCACACTTCTACTCTGACACACATGGGCCACCATGAGTTGGAATAGGTTTAATGACAACTGGTTTTGTTCTGAGCATACAAAAGACTACATTTCCCAGGATACAGTGCAGTTAGGCTAGTGCAATAGATGGGATGGTGGTGGTTGTTATGTGTTGTGGAGTCAGTTCCGATTCATAGCAACCTTGTACAGGGTTTCCAAGGCTGTAAATCTTTACAGGAGCAGAAAGCCTCATCTTTCTCCCGCAGAACTGCTGGTAGTTTTGAACTGCTGACCTTAAGGTTCGCAGCCTAATTCGTAACCACTATGCTACCAGAGCTCCTTAATAGATAGGATAGAAGTGATGGGATAGAAGTGATATACACCATGACCAGACCTGGCCTTAAACCCCCTTGTATGATCATCCATAGCCCCTGTGTCTTCTACTAAATTAAATTAAACACACATTTCCACAGTCTCACCACCCATATTCAAAATAGGAGTCCTGGTGTGGTGCTGTGGGTCAATGCGCCAGTCTGCAAAGCTATTTGAACTGCAAGATTGGCGGTTCAAGTTCACCAGCTGCTCCTCAGAAACCCTATTCAGGGTTTCTGAGACTAAGAGTCACAGACCCCAGCGGGTCAGAACAGACTCAATGGCACTTAACAACAAACAACAACAACAACAACCATATTGCGTAGTGAAGCTATAGAATAGTCCCTTCATCACAGAAGAGTCTTGTCAACAGTCTAGCCCTTCTGCAGTTACCTCGGTTGTCATTGAGATGACACCTTGGAAGGTCCCAATAGTGTGGAGAATAATGACTCCAGTGACTAGGACAGATTCTATAGACTTAGTCTTGGTGTGGCACTGTGGGTTAATGTACTGGACTGCAAAGTTGGTTTGAACTGCAAGATCGGTGGAATCAAACCCGGGCCTCCCATGTGACAGGCTAGATAGAATTCTACATTAAACTATCCATGTGCTGCGGAAATGACAGATGGTTCTAGTGAAATTAATAGGCTACAAGTCTATTCATGTCTGTAGCAGAGAGTTAGGAACAAGAGGAGTAGTAAAGCAATGACTACTTTAGTAACATTATCTTGATTAGCAATAACAACTTTAATAACGACATTATTACCTTCCACACCACTGAAAAGTGTTTGAACCATACCATATTTTTATGTAAATAATGTCTGCATTATTCGGTTTTTGCAAACCATACAACCTCCTTGTGCATTAGTCTCCTATGCATGCTGGGTGCATTAATATTCATGTGTATGTTATTTATACATGGTTTATTTGAGAAACATGCAATATATCTGCTTAAGGTATGTGCATAGTGTTACAAAAATAAGTCAACAGATTATAGCACACTTAAACTATGTTCTTTATGAAGGACAAGTTTGTAAATCACAGGTAAATCTCAGGGCCTGTTGAAACAAATTCCTAATCAATGAAGTCCCGGGATGCCTGAGAAAGTGCTTTTAGAAATATTGTGTATTATCTAAATGATGATTAGTGTCATTGGCTCTCTGTGTGGCTGAAAGTTTCCCTGTAGGAGACATAGAAATTCTCCCCACCTCTGACTCAACAGAATCAAGTTAATCAGTATTTTGTGGAAGTGGTCACAAGGAAATAAAGTGTATTTGTCCTATAGAAAACAGAATCTGCCAGAATTTTCCACTTGGACACATTAGCTTTCCTGATTGCATCGCTTTACTATTTCTCCAGAACAATCTAATGGGAAACAAGTGTCATTCAGGACATTAACACCCTCTCCTATGATTATGACAGGTTATCATTTAGTCAAAGGGCCTCTGGTGTCTGAAGCCACTGATGGAGTTTATCAGTTTATGTTGCATTTATGAGTATAGGGCTAGATCTGTCTAAAGGTGACGCTCACCTTTTACTTAAAATTTTTCTTTCTGTATACCTAAATCCATATATTTTCTATGCATACAAACACATCACTCTGATAACATATTGGTGAGAAAGACAGATGTAAGTAACCACAGGCAGATCCATTCTTCAAGACTTTGTTTCACTCTATTCTAAAATCCATGAATGAACTAAATAATTTCTAGGATCAATTCTTCTTAATTTATGTTCTTTATAACTTCTGTGTAAAGGAAAACCAACTAGAAATATGTATTAAGGAAGATCCAACTTAACATTTTATTGTCCAGTTTAATCATTTACTAGTTTCGTTGTTTTTGTTGTTAAGTGCTGTAGAATCGGTTCCAACCCATAATGACCCTGTAGAGGGTTTCCAAGAAGCAGCTGGTGAGATTGAACTGTGATCTTGTGGTTCACACGACCTTGCAGTCCAGTGCATTAACCCACAGCACCACATCAAGACTCCATTTATTAGTTTAAAGCAAGAATATTTGATTTAATAATTTATTTGTGTCCACAAACAAATTAAGCTGTGTTTGGATTTCCCTTAAGTGTCCTTCTGTGGGAGACCCTGAGTGAGATGAATCGCCACAATAGCTCCAGCGATGGACTCAAACATACTGGGGGCTGCAATGATGACCGCGGGGCAGATGAGATTTTGTTTGGTTATACCTAAGGTCACGACGAGCTGGAGTTGACGCAATAGCAGCTAACAACAACAAACACAACTTAAAAATTGTCAGATAATTTCAGTGTCTGTGACATATTTAAGTCAGGTTCTGATGATAGTTTTGTCTTTTCAGACTGTTTTTCCTTCCCTTCTGATGTGCAGTTCATGCCCTGCTCATAAAGGAGACTATAGCTGTGAGAGAGAAATTAAGGAGTATGGAAAAGTGAAGCAAGAACTTAGAAGGAGGAAGGAAAGAAAAAGGCAAAAGAGTAAATGATGAAGACAGAATGGGAGGTTGTCAAGACTCATTGATTACCACAAGACTGATTGATTATCAGTCTAGGCTGAAGTACCCAATTATTACATATAGTTGCAATAATGTCTTGAATTCATTTAATGATTTACAGGTGCTAAGCTCACATTTATTTTCTCATTTAAACCTCATAGATTCGATGTGAGGAAGCTGCCTTCCCATTTTATAGGTGATGATACTGAGAGGCAGGGAGTTTGAGGGACTTACCTAAGTATGCCCAGCTAGTGAATAACAGAACAGAGATAGAAAGTTCACACCATGCAGCTTCCCTGAGGTTCTTTAAAGACCTTCTGTGACATGTCCCTTCACATATGTGAGGATGTGACCACAGTTACCCATAGCATCAGGGGAGGAGATATTTTAAAAATAAGCACTAGCCCATGGGAAAACTCAGCTGCCTGTCTCTGCAAGACTATCATTAGAAATTGTGAGCCACAGAGCCCCTGTGTGAAGCTGCTGCAATATATTACACAAAGCTATATATCTAGCCAGCTTGGAATGGGTTCAGTGAGTGAACTATCATTATTTCATGGGGATTAAGTGCTTGAAAAGTGTAGGTCAGAAGTGTTTGTAAGTGCACCTGTCCAAACAACAGCCAAGTACCATTCTTTTCCTTGGAGGAATATGCTTGTCTTCCTAAATCATGACCTAGACAGACACTGCCAAGGGAAAGGGTGAAGTAGATAAACTTTGTCTTCTATAATGCTGCTCCCAGATCCTTCAGTCTTCCTTTTCACTAGAGCAGCAATGGTGGTGGGCAAGTTGCAAAGGCAGCAAGAAACCTGATTGTATTTATGTTTACTTATTTATTTGCTTATTCATATTCAACTAATATTTATTGAGCACCAAAATGAAAACAAAATAGATAAATTATACTTCATCAAAATGAGATACCTCTGTATTTCAAAGTAAAAGATAAGTTACAGAATGGGGGAAACCATATATCTGATAAGAACTTAACAACTAGAACATATAAATAGCCCAATGACTAAAAACAAAACAAAACAAAAAAACCCAACAAACCAATAGAAAATTAGGTAAAGGACTTGAACAGAAATTTCATCAAAGAAAATATACAAGTGGCCAAGAAGTCCACTGTCACTTGATGGCCTTCTAGTATCACAGAAAAATGCATGCCACTGGTATTATAAATACCAGTATTTAAAGTGGTGGACAGGTTTCAGCAGAAACCTTCCGGATTAAGACAGACTAGGAAGAAGAAGAGGTGGGCCATTTCTGAGTGACTGCTGATGTTAAGTGCCATCGAGTTGGCTCTGACTCATAGTGACCCTTTATATCATTAGTCACGGAAAACCTTATGAATAGTAGTGAAACATTGCCATCAACTGTCAGAAGATGAGCCCCTCAGGTTGCAAAGCACTTAGAATACGACTGAGGAAGAACTGCCTCCTCAAAGTAGAATTGACCTTAATGACGTGGAAGGAGCAAAGCTTCCGGGACCTTCATTTCCTGTTGGGGCACAACTCAAAATGAGAAGAAACAGCTTCAAACATCCATACTAATAAACAGAACACAGAATTTAAGAAATATGAATTCAGGAAAATTGGAAGTTGTAAAAAATGAAACGAATTCATAAAGACTGCTATGTTAGGCATTAATGAGCTGAAACAGACTGATATTGGCCATTTTGAATCAAACAATCATAAAGTTTACTATGCTGGGAATGACAAACTGAAGAGGAATAGCATTGCATTCATCATCAAAATGAAGATTTCAGATCTGTCTTGAAGGACAGTGCTGTCTGTGATAGGCTATGTATATACACCTGTAAGGAAGACCAGTTAATACCATTATTATTCAAATTGACACACAACCACTAAAGCCAGTACTTGTGAAATTGAAGCGCTACCAACTTCTTCTGTCTGAAATTGATCAAACCTGCAATCAAGACTCATTGATAATTACTGGTGATTGGAATGTGAAAGTTGGAAACATTGAGGAGGGATAAGTAGTTGGAAAATGTGGCCTTGGTAATAGAAAGTTTGATGTAGATCATATGACAGCATTTTGCAACACCAACAACTTATTAACTGCAAATACCTTTTTTTCAGTACCATAAAAGGTGACACCACACACATGGACCTCATTAGATGGACTACACAGGAATCAAATTGAATACATTTGTGGAAAGAAATGGTGAAGTTCAATATCATCAGCCAAGACAAGGCCAGGGCCTGACTGGAACAGAATATCAGTTGCTCATATTCAAGTTCAGGTTGATGCTAAAGAAAATTAAAACAAGTCTTCGAAATCCAAAATATGACCACCTGAATTTAGAGACCCATCTGAATTTAGAGACCATTTGAATTTAGAGACCATCTCAAGAACAGATCTGATGTGTTAGACACGAATGACTAAAGACAAGAAGAGTTGTGAGACATCATTAAGAACATCATACAGAAAGAAAACAAAAGGTCACTAAAAAAAATAGAAATTAAAGAAAGACCAAAATGGATAATAGAAGAGACGCTGAAACTTTTTCTTGAGTTTAGAGATGCTAAAGCCACTGGAAGAAGTAATGAAGTAAAGGAGCTGAACAGAAATTTTCAAAGGGTAGTTTGAGAAGACAAAATCAAGCATGATAATGAAATGCACAAAGACTGTTGTTGTTGTCAGGTGCCATCAAGTCAGAACCAACTCATAGCGACCCCATGCACAGCAGAACGAAACAATGTCCAATCCTGGGCCAACCTCACTACCGCTGCCACACTTGACGCTATCAATGATGTCACCTGGCTGATCCATCTCGTTAGGGGTCTTCCTCTTTTTCTCTGACCTTCCATCTTACCCAGCATGACATCTTTCTCCAGTGACTAGGAGTTAGAAAACCAAAAGGGAAGAACACACTCAACATTTCTCAAGTTGAAAAAACTGAAGAAACAACTCAAGCCTTGGGTTGCAATATTGAAGAATTCTAAGGATAAAATAATCAATGATGTAGAAAGCATCAAAGATGATGGAACATATAGGGTCTCTGTACCAAAAAGAATTGGTTAGTGTACAACCAGTTCAAGAAGTAGTATATGACCAAGAACTGAGGGTACTGAAGCAAGAAGTCCAAGCTGCCCTGAAAGCATTAGTGAAAAAACAGGGCTCCAGAAACTGGCAAAATACAAATTGAAATAATTTAACAAGCTGATGCAGCATTGGAGCCATTCACTCATCTAGGCCAAGAAATACCTGGCCAACTGATGAAAGAGATCCATATTTGTGTGCATTCCAAAGAAGATCCAGAAACTATTGAACAATATCAATAATATCACATGTAAGTAAAATTATGCTGACCATAATTTAAAAAGTGTGGCAGTACATCAACAGGGAATTGCCAGAAATTTAGAAGAGAACATGGAACTAGAAATATCATTGCTGACTTTAAGTGGCTCTTGTCTGAAATCAGTAAATACCAGAAAGATGTTTACTTGTTACTTATTGACTATGCAAAGGCATTCAAGTGTGTGTATCATAACAAATTATGAACATTTGGCCAAAGAAGATGTACAAGTGGCCAAGAAGTATATAAGATGCTCAACATCCTTAGTCATTAGTCATGGTGATGGTGATTGTTGTTTTCCGTCAAGTAAGTTCTGACTCACAGCCACTGTGTATAGGGTTTCTGAGGATGTAAATTTTTCTTGGCCTTTTTCTTAAAACTTCTCCATAATAACCCCTTCTGATTGCCCTGTGTCCTTCAAGAAAATCTATCAAGATGACCCCTTTGGAATTCCAAAAATCAGCCTCCATAACCCGACCTCTCTGCCTGGAATCTAATGGGCCAAACAGATCCCCTTGGAAGCCATTGTTTTGATTGAATATTGCTCTCTGGATTATATGGTAAATTCAGGACTTGTTAAGCTATTCATATTACCCTAAAATATCTACAGTTTGAGTGCAATCTCTATCAAAATTCTGGCAGTCTTTTCTGCAGATGGAGAAGTCGATCGTTAAATTCATATGGAATCCCAAGGAATCCAACAGCCAAAACAACCTTGAAAAAGAACAAAATAGGACTCATACATTCCAATCTCAACACACACTATAAAATTACAATAATCAAAAACCAGTGTGATCTGTTGTTCTTTATTCTAAATCCTCTTTTCTCTGTGTGTTTCATTTTGAATAGTTTTAATTGTTATGTTCTTATAGTTCACTGTTCTTTTCTTACAGTAGTCTAATTTGCTGTTATTTCAAAACAGTGAATTTTTTATTTCAGAAATTGTTATTTTTGTCTCTAAAATTTGCTTTAGATCTTTTTTCTGTCTTGAATACATCTCATTAACATCTTGATTATATGGACTACAACTAGAATAGCTTGCAAAATATTTTTTGTTTGCTAATTCAGCATTTGTATCAATTCTAGATAATTTTCCAGCTCTGGTAGTATATTGATTAACAGTCAGGCTACTAACCTCAAGGTCAGCAGTTTGAAACTACCAACCATTCCACAGGAGAAAGATGAGGCTTTCTGCTCCTGTAAAGATTAACAACTGCAGAAACCCTATGCAGGGTGGCTATGAGTCAGAACCGACTCCATGACACACCACTACTATTATATCTCCTTATTATGGTTTGTATTTTTCTTTTCATGCACGGCAATTTTTATTGGCAAATTTTTATTGTGAATTTTACCTTGTTGGATACTGGATATTTTTGTACTGCTAGCTCTGGTAGTGTAGTGGTTACGAATCGGGATGCGAACTGCAAGGTCAGCAGTTCAAAACTACCAGTTGTTCCATGGGAGAAAGATGAGGCTTTCTGCTCCCATAAAGATTTACAGCCTCAGAAACCCTGTACAGGGTCGCTATGAGTCAGAACCGAATCCATGGCACATAACAACAACAACAAATAGATATGATATTCATAAGGTTTTCACTGACTAAATATTCAGAAGCAGTTTCTCACTCCTTCTTTGATATGCAAATGACACAACCCTGCTTGCTGAAAGTGAAGAGGACTTAAAACATTTACTGATAAGATCAAAGAGCACAGCCTTCAGTATGGATTGCATCTCAATGTCAAGAAAACAAAAATCCTCACCACTGGACCAATAAACAACATTCTTATCAACGGAGAAAAGATTGAAGTTGTCAAGGACTTAATTCCTCTTGGATCAACTAACAACATTCATGGAAGCAGCAGTCATGAAATCAAATGACGTATTGCAATAGGCAAATCTGCTGCACAAGACCTTTTTAAAGTGTTGAAGAGCAAAGATGTCAGCTTGAAGACCAAGGTGTGTCTGACCCAAACCATGGTGTTTTCAATAACCTCATATGCATGCGAAAGCTGGACAGTGAATAAGGAAGAGTGTAGAAGAATTGATGCTTTTGAGCTATGGTGTTGGAGGAGAATATTGAAAGTGCCATGGGCTGCCAAAAGAACCAACAGATCTGTGTTGAAGAAGTGCAGCCAGAGTGCTCCTTGGAGGACAGGATGGCCAAACTTCATCTCTCATACTTCGAACATATTGTCAGGAGGGACAAGTCACTGGAGAAGGATATCATGTTTAGTAAAGTGGAGGGTCAGAGAAAAAGAGGAAGACCCCTAACGAGATGGATTGGCCAAGTAGCAGTATCGATTGACTCAAGCATGGCAACAGTAGTGAGGTTGGCCCAGGATTGGACAGTGTTTTGTTCTGTGCATAAGGTTGCTATGAGTCAGTACCGACTTGATGGCACCTAACAACAACAACAACATAGATATGCTAAAGGAGCTCTGGTAGCATAGTGGTTACGAATTGGGCTGCTAACCTCAGGTTCAGCAGTTTGAAACTACCAGCTATTCTGCAGGAGAAAGATGAGGCTTTTTGCTCCCGTATAGATTTACAGCCTTGGAAACCCCGTACAGGGTCGCTATGAGTTGGAACTGACTCCACGGCACATAACAACAACAACATAGATATTCTTGGAGTCCTAGTGTGGTATTGTGGGTTAATGCACTGGACTGCAAAGTTGGTTTGAATTACAAGGCCGATGGTTCAAATTCACCAGCCACTGCTCAGAAATCCTATACAGGGTCGCTATGGGTCAGAACTGACTCAACCGCTGGCACCTAACAACAACAACAACAACAACAACAACAACAACATATAGATATACTTATGGAGTCCTGGTGTGACACTGTAGGATAAGCACTGAATTGCTAACCACAAGTCAGGTCTTCAAATCCACCAATTGCTCCTTAGAGACTCTATTCCCCCTTGCTGTGTCAGAACTGACTTGATAGCACTTAACAGCAATAATAGATACTCTTGGGCTTTGTTCTGGGACACAGTTACTGGGAAATAGTTAGATGCTTTCTAGTTTTGCATTTAAAATTTGATAGCAGGGCTGGGACATTACTGTGTCTGGGGCTAAACATTTCCTAACGCTGAGACCAGATCCTTCTTTTAATCTATCCAATGCCCCAAGGATCTTGAGATTTCCCAGCTTGTGTGTTGAGAAGAAGCACTGTCCTTGGCCCTGTGTGAGTTCCCTGTCACTCACTCTTTAGGGTGGCTCCTTTCCTGGCCTAGGGTGGTTTTCTTATGCATGTGTATTGATCAATACTCACTTGACTACTCAGGGAGACCCTCTGCAGACCTCCAGGGTTCTTTTCTCTCAGGCACTGTGCCCTGAGAATTTTGCAATTGGCATCTCAGCAGTTGGTCAGTTTCTCTTCCCAGCTCAGGGAGTTCTCCAGTCTCCAGGCTGTCCCGGAGCCTGAGGCAGTCATAAGGCCCATGTGGCTTCTCTCCCGGGTCTCAGGGATCACTGCCTTTCATCCCCTGGTGTTCACTCTTGTACAAGCCCCTGCTTCATTCATGTTGCCCATTTAGGGACTGTTTCACTCGTGGGAATAAATATGGTCGGTTAGGTAATTTTAATCAGAAGCAGAAATTCCAGTGATTTTCTTTCAGAAAGTATGCTATTGGGTTCAACAAATGACTAATGAACAACCAACCTCAGCAACCGCTGCTGTAGACTAGAGATCACCTCCAGAAAAAAATGATGTCGATTTCACTACTAGCAACACTGTGTAAAGGAATTCTATTTTTCTTCTTCTATAATCTCAGATTGGCATCCTGGTGTGGCACTGTAGGATAAGCAGTGGACCCAAAGGTTCGTTTAAACCGTGAGGTTGGTGGTTCCTCTGAAACCGTATACAGGATTGCTATGAGTTGGAACTGACTCGACGGCACTTAACAACAATAACAACATAATCTCAAATTAGAAGCCATTTCCTTTCTGTTGCTACAGCCCTTTGGCTAGTCTTGTTGTTGTTGTTAAGTGTCATTGAGTCGGTTCTGACCCATAGTGACCCCGTATAGGGTTTCCAAAAAGAAGCTGGTGATCTTGAACCATCAACCTTGCAGTTCAAATGGCTCTGCAGTTGGCTAGTCTAGGGCACAATTAATCTCATATTTTTCTCCTTCAATGATGACTTTTCAGAAGTGCTTCCTGTAGCGTCTACTGTGTTCTGACTCTAAGTGGCCCTCTCTCTCCTTCCCACATGGTTACTGGCAAAACTAGCCATTACTCCTTAAGGAAGACAGGTGTTAATTATATTACAAGGTGCTCTTTTTTGCAGACTGAATAATTGAGGTTCAAGGGTCAGTAAATGACACAGAACTCTAATGCCAATCAAAGGTGGATTTAACAGGTAAACTTCTGAGTTCTTTGGGAAACCCAGAGATTTATATATATATATAGAGAGAGAGAGAGGAAGGTCCAATACTGTCAACATGCACTCTGAGACCTGGTGACCAAGGTCCCTTGTAATTCCAGTCAGACATTGCTACCACAAAAGCAATTCTTGTCTTCGGGGCTCTAATTTGGGATAAAAACATAGTCACTTGTCTAATAATTTCACTGCTTTAACTGTCACTTTCCTCTCTGGAGTACCAGTTAAAGGAGACTCTTCATTTTTACTGAACTTGTGGGAGAAGAGAGGAACCCAAGCGCTATTTGGGAAACTCCTCTTTGCCTCACTGGCCCAGACTCAGGGGAATCCGCTTGAGAAGGCCCGCTCACTCAAGCACCTAATGCAGATGGGAAAGGTACTTTATCCTCATTTTATGAATGAGAACACTGAGAAGCTGGTGAATTATTGGCTATGTACCTGTTCCGAAATAGCTCTATGTAAAGGAGAACTAGGTGAGACCTTAGGATCTTGAAGATGCAACACTTAATTTAATATCTCTGGCTTCACATTTTAGGCACTATTGTGTATCTGAGTAGCTACCAAATTTTGTGCCGTTATAGAAGGAAATAATTGATTGATGATCAAACCAACTAGATCACATAAAATTCAACCAAACAGAATTCAGTAAATATTTGAATAATAGCAATCATATACAGAGTTTTTAAACCAGAACTTTGATAACAAAAGTAAATCTAGTTGTTATATATTATATGAAACATAATTTAATATGAAGGTATTTCAAAAAGTGTGTGGAAAAATAGATTGCAAAGATAATGGAATTTTCCCAAGAACTTTTGAAGCCCCCTTATACATAAAATATGATAACTCCAAAAGTTTTACTACTACAGTTCCAGTTCATTCATGCATCAGTTTATATTCCAAACAAAACATGTTTGAACACAGCTCTGTGATCAATGGATGGCGGCAAACCTGTTCTCTCAGTAACACACTTGTCTAAGTCCCCATGAGGGTGCATTCATATAAAAAGATCCCATCAAAACAATAGCTTCTAAGGAAGTCTTTTAAGTCAGTTAAATTCAAGCCAAAGAGGTCAGCTCAGAAGGTTATGCAGATTATATTTTGGGGACCCCAAAAGATAATCCTGATAGATTTTCTTGGTGGTCCAAGGACGATCCTATGGGCTTATTATGAAGATGTTTTCAGAAAATTAATAACTACATTGGCGAGAAAAGGCTAGATAAGTTTCAATGAGGATTTTTTTCCATCATGATAATATGTATGCTCCTTCTTTAAGGATAGCAAGGGCTGTACTACAAGAATTTCATTGGGAAACGTTGCTCCATGCACCCTATATCCCTAATGTTGCCCCTTCAGACTTTTTTTTTTGTTCCCCAAACTCTAAAAACATTGAAGAACGATATAACTTGAGTTCCTCAGTGATGCCAAAGCTTCTGGTTTGACATGGTATAAATTGAAAAGTGCAGAATTAATGCAGGAAGAGTTGTGTTGCTGTTAAGTCCCATCTGCCCAGTTTTGACCCATACTGACTCTGTATAGGGCTTCCGAGGAACATCTGGTGGGTTTGAACCACTGACCTCACAGCAGTCAAGTGTTTATCCTTCAGTGCTACTTCAGGGAAGGGTTGCTTTTGCTGTTTGCTGACCATTTGATTCTGACTCATAGAGAACCTGTATAGGGTTTCTGAGAGTGGCTGGTTGCATTTGAACTGCCGACTTTGTGATTATCAGTCCAGTACTTACCTTATGGGAGTGTTAGTTCCTTACAATAAGCACCCCACACACACACACACTGCAAACCAAAAGGCCCACAATTGAGACCACCAGTCATGCCACAGGAGAAGGAGGAGGCTTTCTGTTCCTGCAAAGATTTAATGCCTCAGAAACCTGATACTGGGACACTATAAATTGGAACTGACTCAACAGCACTTAACAGTAACAACAACTTATCCTACAGCTTCATACCAGGGCTCAACAAAAGATTGTTGTTGTTGTTGTTATGTGCTGTGGAGTCGGTTCCGACTCATAGCGACCCTGTACAGGGTTTCCGAGGCTGTAAATCTTTACAAGAGCAGAAAGCCTCATCTTTCTCCCACGGAACAGCTGGTAGTTTCGAACTGCTGACCATGAGGTTTGCAGCCTGATGCGTAACCACTACGCTACCAGAGCTCCTTCAAGAAAAGGTTATAGGACTACAAATACCACCGTACTACCTGTTGGAGCAGTTATCCCACTTAATTGTACCCACTGATCTATTTGTCCATATTCATTATTGGATGAAAAGATCCATGACGCCAAGGATGATTTCTGCCAGCTTCACCAATTTATATTCCCAGAAGAATGAGTGTGGTATAGCAGGAACTCAAAAAAACGACTTGAGTGAATGAACAAACAAGTTAATAAAGAACCCACATCAAACAGTATCCATCTAAGTGCCAGAATTGACTCTTGATTCCAAAAATCATCTGTGTAAGCAAAGGTGGAGACAAAGGAATTTAGTAACAGTGCACGACAGGGACTTTGGAGATTACACAGAAGGAGGATAAGGATGAGTCATAGCTTTGTACTGTGCAGTCAGAGAACTGATTCAAGCATTGCCAAATGCTTGAAAGGGGGGTAGGGTGGAAACTTTCTACACAGCAGGAGTTGACACACATCTGGAGTATTGTGGTTACTCTGGACTGTGGTTTTGGGTGCAATAAAGTCAAGTTGGAGACATTCAGAAGAAAGTGACTAGAAAGATACTGGTACCATGTAAGAAAGAAACTATTAAGGCTCAGCCCAGACTTGACCACTGTCTTCAAATATAGAAGATATCTTCCTATCCTGAGTTTCTACAGTCATGGGACTTCTGTTTCTTTATCTCTAAATACATGGTGACTAAAAGAGTGATTTCAAATGTATTTGTTGATTTATAAAGGACTTTCACAAATATCAAGAATGCTTTCTTAACAACAGTGCTAGTTGTTCTCGTATTATTGTTAATGTCAGACAGTTTAGATTTAGTTAAATACTACTTGTTTCATTTTTTCTTAGTTCTTTGAAGTCCTAAGGTAGAACACAAAAGATGATTCTCTGATTTGGGCAGTTTGGCTTCTGGGCTTTTCTTTGGGAAAATAGATTATACTATGTACAATAGTGCTTAATCATCTTCCAGGTTCTCTAATATGGTGTGGGGTTCTAAGTTTTACGGTCCTTGATAGCTGTAACCACCTTATGATAACAAAGCTGCTCAAAGTAGCTCCTGTGGCTGATTTCTTCTTTACTTTCTCAAGTTTTCTGAAAGCCTCTGAGATGGAAATTTTACAAACACAATGGGTATGCTGAATCCTATAGTTATGTCTAGAAGGAAACATTCTAGCCCTACTATGATCTCTGTCCTCGAGGTAAATTCAATAAAATACCACATGTGCTAGAATATTGCATATAGTAAGTCAAACCCAAACCCATCACCATCGACTCAATTCTAACTCATGGCAATGCTGTGTAGGTTTCAGAGGCTGTAAATCCTTACGGGAGCAGAAAGCCCCCTCTTTCTCCTTTGGAGCAGCTGGTGGATTCAAACTGCTGGATCACTGAACTTGCAGAAAGCAGCCCAATGAGTAACCCACTATGCTACCAGGGCTCCTTATATAGTAAGAATTCAATAATAATTGAGCAGGATAAAAGAATAAAATCTCATTATTGGGATTTGTTCTAAATATCGACTAGTTTCCAGTAACCCATGTTATTGCTGCAAAGTGCTGTTGAATTGGTTCTAACTCATAATGACCCTATGCACAACAGAATGAAACATTGCCTGATCCTGCACTATCCTTACAATAATTCCTATGTTTCAGCCCATTATTGTAGCCAATGTGTCAATTCATGTTGGTGAGAGTTCTCCTTTTTTCACCGACCCTCTACTTTACCAAGGTTGGTGTTCTTCTCCAGGGGTTGGTCCCTCTTGATAGCATATACAAAATACTTGAAACAAAGTCTTGCCATCCTCGCTTCTAAGAGATTCTGGCTGTACTACTTCCAATACAGAAGTAGTAGTAAATAGTTGTTGTTGTTGTTAAGTGCTGTCGAGTCAGTTCCGACTCATAGCGACCCTGTACAGGGTTCCCAAGGGTGTAAATCTTTACAGGAGTAGAAAGCCTTATCTTTCTCCCGCGGAGCGGCTGGTAGTTTCGAACAGCTGACCTTAAGGTTCGCAGCCCGATTCGTAATAACTACACTACCAGAGCTATATTTAATATTCTTCATCAATAGCATAACTCCAAGATACCAATTTTCCGAAAGTTTTCCTTAATAATTATTCAACTTTTACATGCAAATGAAGTGATTGAAAATACTGTGACTTGGATCAGGCACACTGTAGTTTTCAAAGTAGCATATTTGCTTTTTAGCACTTTAAAGAGGTCTTTTGCAACATATTTGTCCAATGCAGTATGTCAAGTGATTTCCAGATTGCAGTTCTGTAGTGTAGTGAGTTATTTAATATGTCTCTTGTAGTCTTAATTTTTGCAACTCCCATAAAATGACTCTTTTCCTGGTAGGTCTATGTTAGAGGAGGTGGGAGAAGATGATTGCTTATATGCAGGAACCAGGCCTGCACGAACAGGTTTCCCGGAGCAGACGGAGAATTGAAAGTGGCAGGGGACTCAAGATGGTAAGTCAAGAGTGACTTTATTATTCTACAGTATAGCTTTACGTACAATCTTAGGCATGAAGCATATCCGGACAGCTCATCAATCTAAGGTTTATGGTTATCAAAGTAACCTATAGGTACACAGCTAAGAGTGAACAATAATTAGATAAAGATCAAGTGCATAGTAACTATTTCCCCAAATTACGGACGCTACTCCAAGCTGTTAGGTCATTGTGTTCCAAGCCCAGCACTGATGGCAAACAAGGTTTTCCTTGTAGTTCCCATCAAGGTGTCCCTTGGTTAGAGAACTACTGCTGAGTGGGTGTCACACACGACCCATTACTCCTACACTTACAGAGTTAATTGTGATTATATAAACTTGGAAATCTAACGTGTATAAAATGACCCATCTACGAAACAGAAGGAGGACCTGGACCTCATTACCATCAAAGAAGAAACTAGGACTGGAAATGTATCCTTTGGGTCCTGAGATCTCTGTGAATTGAACCTCCTTGACCCAGGGACAGAAAGTTGTGACTGTAGTAGCAGCAGAATCAAAAACTTGAATGTGAGACAGAGTTCGTGGAGCAAATAAAGCTGAGTGACTCTGCTTAGGAGACTTGCTTGCAGAATTAGGTGCCTTCAGGCACTTAATTGGGGAGCTAGGTTTGCTGACCCATGAATCTAGAGACAGGAGCCTCAGGCTGAGGCATGGTGGAATGGTGTGTCCTGTGGGCATTTATCAGCAGCCCCGAAAGAGCAGAGCAGAGACCGGACAAATGGACTGACTGAGAGTCAGATGGGGGAACCTGCCTGTGAACATGGCAGTGGAGAGGCTGTCCTGACTGAACATTTCTGAGCATGAATTTTACCTTGTTAATTTCCATAATAAACTCCATAACTGTGTGTTGGTATCTGAGTTCTGTGTGGCCATTGTGATGAATTACTGAACCCAGCTGAGCAGAAAAGCTATGACAAGAATCATTTAGTTCCATTTTTTTTGCATTCTCCCATGGTTGTTGATTATGGATGTGAAATTAATTCCATGACAACTTCTGTCTTTTCTCGGTTTATCATGATGTTTCTTAATGGTATAGTTGTGAGTATTTTTGTTTTCTTTATATTGAGGTGTAATTCATATTAAGGATTCCTGATGTGTTGCTGTAGAATAAGCACTGGACTGCTAATCACAATGTCAGTGGTTCGAACCCACCAACTGCTTCTTGGAAACCCTATACTGGGTCACTGTAAGTTGAACCAACTCAATGGCACTTAACAAACACAAATCAGTATTGAAGGCTGTAGTCTTCCTTTTTTTTTTAGTAAGTGCTTCAAGTCCTCTTCACTTTCAGTAAGCAAAGTGATGTCATCTGCATATTTCAGATTGTTGCTGAGTCTTCCTCCAGTCTTTTTTTTTTTAAGGTTTTTATTGTGGATTGAGTGAAAGTTTACAGGGCACATCATCAGTTTCACATTCAGTCATTCATATGACTTGTTTCATTACATTGATTACAATCCCCTCCATACATCATCAGTCAACAGTGTTTCACTCTATACTCTTTGGCTTTTCTCCTTTTTTTCGGGGGGGGGGAGGGTGAAAAACTTTGCCTTTTTGGAATTTACAGTCTCGGCTTTTAGGGAAGGTTTTTACATTTATCTGTGGATATCCAGGGCTCATGTATGCGATTACTAACAAGCATACCTGAATAATCAGATGAGGGACAGTTTGCTATGTCTGCTAGGTGGCTAAAGGCTGATCCTCAGAGCCTATGGTTTGGACGGTCTGCAATGCTTGGGCCCACAGGGCCTTGAACTCCTAGCCGGGTCTGCACGGTCTACCTCTGTTTCCCCCTTATTTATTATTTGTTTAGGGGATGCTGCCTGTCTTAGGCGGTCATTCTTCCAGTCTTGATGCTGTGTTCTTTTTCATATAGTCCACCTTCCTAGATATAAAGGCTACAACCTTAACACCACCTTTTTAATTTTAAGTTGGACAGTATTCCCTTCTGTTTCAACATGTAACTCTTGGTCTAAGTAGTTTCCACATAAGCACAAAGCTCCTCAGTGTTAGCCATACTTTATTATGATCCACACAGTCAAATGCCTTTGTTGCAAAGTCAGTAAAACACCAATAAACATTTTTCTAGTATTCTCTGCTTTTAACCAAGATCATCTGTTATCAGTGATGATATTCTACTTTACTGAATCTGCCTTGAAAATTCTGGCAGTTCCTGTTTATGTACTGTTACAAACGTTTTTGAATGATCTCCAACAAAATTTTACTTGTACATGATATTGATGATATTGTTCCATAATTTCTGCATTCTGTTGGATCACCTTTTTTGGAATGGGCATGAATAAGGATCTCTTTCCCTCACCTATCAAGGTAGCTATTATCCACATTTTGTGGCACAGATTGGAGTGGAGGGCACCTCTAGTACTGTATCTGTTTGTTAAAACATTTCAATTGGTGTTCTGTCAACTCCTGGAGTCTTGCTTTTCACCAGTGCTTTCAGTGTAGCTGTCCAGTGATACCATAATATTCATTTTTTAAGGATAAACCAACACTTCATATATTTATGTAAAAACTCTGCTTTTGCATTTTGGCAATTATTTCCATTTTTAGACATAGCTTTAGTCCAAATTTAGCTGAGGGGTTACTGGTCTACAACTCCTATTTTAAATAAACCTATGAGGAAAACTAGATTTGTGCAAAAGTTAAACTATTATTTAAATATATTTATCATAGGCTCCTTTAGGGATCAAGTTCTTCTCTGCATTTAAAATATTACTAGTTTCTGGGAAAATTAACTGACAGGCTCATTTTGGGTAATGCATCAATTATGTAAAATAGCTTATTTGCTACTCCACTTATTATGATGTTGCTTATTGGTCCGCTTGTGAGGAATTTTGTTTTATTTATGCTGAAATGTAATTCATATTATAAGCAACATAATGATAAATGTAGAAAATACTGAATTTTTCAAGGATTTCATTTTACTTGGATCCATAGTCAAATGTCCATGGAAGCAGCAATCAAGAAATCAAATGACCTATTGCACTGGAAAAATCTGTTGCAAAAGGCCTCTGTAAAGCCAATATGTTAAATTAAGATGAGGACTAAGGTGCTTGTGGCCTTAGTCCTCATCTTAATTTAACATATTTTCACTTGCTTCATAAGTATGTGAGAGCTGGACAATGAGTAAGAAAGACTGAGAAAGAATGAATGCATTTGAATTGGAGTGTTGGTGAAGAATTTGAATATCCCATGGTTTGCTAGAAGAAAAAACAAATCTGTTTTAGAAGCACAGCTAGAATATTCCTTAGAAGTGAGTATAGAGAGACTTCATCTTATGTACTTTGGACATGTTACCAGGAAGTATCAATCTCTGGAGCAGGACATCATTCTTAGTAAATTAGAGGTTCGATATAAAGTAAGACCCTCAATGAGATGAATTGACAGAATGCAACAATGGGCTCAAACAGCAACAACTGTGCATATGGCATAGGACTGGGCAGGGTTTCATTCTGTTATACATAAGGTTGTTATGAGTCGGAACTGAATCAAAAATGCCTAATAGTTCCGATATCGGTGGCAGTGGAGAAAGTCAGATAGGAAAATCTCCATTCTAGAGGGACTAAGATCTCACGCAGGAAGTGCTCACAGAGCAACTGCAGAGCTCCGGATCTACCATAAGGGCCAGGACATCAGTTTCCTGCACTCACAAGTGAAAAATTTACAATATTAAGGAAAATACTGCCAGTTAGGAATCGGAAGATGGGACTCCCTCTGTGGCCACCCTGTCATGGCAGAGTTAGAGGGTGGGGCTACAGCCATTCCAGCTCAGTGATCCTGCTGTAAAAGGAGCTCAGAGACACTTGCAAAAAGAGGCACGGAGGCTCTACACATTTCTCCCACATCCTTCCTGTCAGCCAGGCAGGTGGATGTGCACCCAAAAAAAACCAGCCCTGGCCCCGCAGTTTCCCCCAGGTACAGAGAGAAGGAGCTTAGCAGCCACTAATGATATCAACCACAGAGACACAGCCCTAAGATTGATTTGTGCGAGACCATTGGCGGCTGCACACCTTGGAGTTGGTTCCGACTCCAGGCGACTCTGTGCGGGGATTCCAGGGCTGTGGTTCTTTACGGGAGCAGATTGCCTCACTTTTCTCCAGTGGAGTGACTGGTGGTTTCAAGCTGCTGACATTGCTGTTCGAGGCTGCTGTGCTACCTAAGCTCCATGTGCAGGACCCTTATAATACAATCTGCAAAACCCCAACATAAAAGGGCTCAACCATCTTGAGACAAAAATAGTGGACAGTCTTTCTCCCATTAACTTCTCAGTGTCTACCCGTGCACCTCTATTGTAGTGACTAGAGGGGGAGCCCAAATGAGCAGACACCCTCACCAACTGCTGGAGGCTTCTACCTTGGACACACACTACCTATGTAGCACGAGACAGTTGACCACAGCTGTATTTCTGTTCCAAAGTGGTTGTATTTGTCTCTGCAATTATATTACTTCTACTTTTTGTCCTTTTGATCACACATCTTTCCTGGAGGCAGGAGCTTTTGATCCCTACGTTACCCAAGAAGGGACAGCAATCATGGCCATATAGCCAAGTATAAGAATATCCCATAATATTCCATCACTGAGACAAGAGCCAACAACACCTGCTAAATATTACATGCAAAAAGGGAAGCCTATCTCCTGATCATATTTACTAGGAGACACCCAGTAAGACTAATAACAATCACCAACAAACATCCACTTAAGCATTTAAAAAAAAAAACAACAAAAAACAAAAAACCCACATAATAATTGGAAATAACGAACAAGAAACAACAAATGATATCAAAACGTGTCCAAAAACAGAAGAGAGTAGCTGAGGCAAATGAGCTGGAGACAGACAAAAGCTTTCCAGAAGACGAAGAGCAGGTTTTGGATATGCCTGAGAAAGAATTCAGAAGAATGATATGGAAACAAATTCAAATGCTCCAAAAAGTGGTGGGGAAAAACATGGAAGAAGTCAGGAAAATACTACAAGAGCAATCAAATAAGATTGATACAGCATTGGAAACAATTCAAAACATGCAAAAAAGAGGTCCAGATGATTAATAATAAGATATCAGAAATGGACAATACACTGACAGGGGAAAGGAGCAGAATAGAAGAGATGGAAGCCAGAACTAGCGAGCTGGAAGACAATTCTCTCAAGATTGCTAAGATAGAAGAGCAAGCAGAAAAAAAGATTAAAAAATCTGAAGAGAGTCTAAGATTCATGCTGAATAACATGAAGAGGAACAATTTAAGAATTATTGGCATTCCAGAACAAGAAGAATCAGAGAAGTCCACAGAGGAGATAGTTGAAGAGCTTCTGGAAAAAAATTTCCCTAACATCTTGAAAGATGAGAAGATAAACATTTAAGAAGCTGAACGTACCCCAGGAAGGATACACCCCAAAAGAAAGTCACCAAGGCATATAATAATCAAGCTTTCCAAAATCAAAGACAAGAAGAAAATACTAAAAGTGGCCAGGAAGAAGAGAAATGTCACTTATAAAGGCAAGCAAATCAGATTAAGCTCTGACTATTCAGAACTTGTGGTGTTGTGGTGTTGGAAGAGAATACTGAAAGTGCCATGGACTGCCAAAAGAACCAATAAATCTGTTTTGGAAGAAGTGCAGCTAGAGTGCTCCTTGGAGGCCAGGATGGCTAAACTTCGTCTCTCCTACTTTGGACATATTGTCCGGAGGAAACAATCGCTGGAGAAGGATGTCATGCTGGGTAGGGTGGAGGGTCAGAGAAAAAGAGGAAGACCCCCAACGAGATGGATCAGCCAGGTGGCATCATTGATGGACTCAGGTGTGGCAGCGGTAGTGAGGTTGGCCCAGGATCGAACATTGTTTCGTTCTGCTGTGCATAGGGTCGCTATGAGTCGGTTCCGACTCGATGGCACCTGACAACAACAACAACAACAACAACAACAACAACATTCAGAACAAACTATGCAGGCAAGAAGGGAATGGGGAGACATATACAAAATCCTACCAAAAAAAAAAAATGGCAACCAGGAATCATCTATCCAGCAAAATTATCAATCAAATACCATGGGGTGATCAAAACATTCCATGATAAACAGAATCTGAGAGATTTTATCAAAAACCAACCCAGCACTTCAAAACATGGCGGAGGTCATGTGGAGGACCCTAAACATGAAGAGCTCATTGTTAAGTAGGGCCACAATGTGTCCCCCTTTTGTGGCACGGGGCCCCAGGAGAGATCTCATGTGGGGACTCTACTGTCTCTGTCTCTTTGTTTTAATCAGCTTATTTTTAATTTTCTTGATTTTATAATAAAAGTTTTCAGTAGATTCTTAGTAAGAAATATATTAGAGATTTGAAACTTGCACATTCACACCATATTCAATCATGCGTAGTCCTAAAAAATGCTTCTCACACTAACAGTAAGTTTCACCACTAGGAAAAACCAGCTAAAGTTTTTGCCAGCTCAAGTTCAAGATTACATACAACATTCTGTGTAGTTTCGGTCAGGGTTTCACCACTAGGAAAAACCAGCTAAAGTTTTTGCCAGCTCAAGTTCAAGATTACATACAACATTCTGTGTAGTTTCGGTCAGGGGCATTAAGACCTTTAGAAAATTAGCAAAAATGCAATTGAGGACTAAGGAAATAGTATTAGATCATAAGCAGAAATTTAACTAGATGTTTTGTATAGAGTGTGTTATAATTTTGGCTTTATCATCTCGAGCTGATCTTTGAAATTTTCTGTTCAGTTCTTGTACCTCCTCATTTCTTCCATTTGCTTTAACATCTCTGAGCTAGAGAGCAAGTTTCAGTGTCTCTTCTGACATCCATTTTGACCTTTTCTTTCTTTCTTGTCTTCTTAATGACTTTTTGCTTTCTTCGTGTATGATGTTCTTGATGTCATCCCACAGCTCATATAGTCTTCGGTTTTTAGTGTTTAATGTATCAAATCTGTTCTTCAGATGATCTCTAAATTCAGGTGGGATATATTCAAGGTCATATTTTTGCTCTCATGGACTTGTTTTCAATTTCTTCAGCTTCAGTTGGAATTTGCATATGAGTAATTGATGGTCTGTTCCACAGTCTGCCCCTGGCCTTGTTTTCACTGA
>NW_006408721.1:4593391-4596165 GCF_000296735.1 Chrysochloris asiatica | reverse complement strand
TGGCATAGCTTTCAGAATCACAGCAACTCACAAGCCACCACAGTACAACAAACTGACAGATGAGTGGTGGCCTCTCATCTATAGGCAAGCTGAAGTCTGCTTTCTGTCACTATATTTTAGTTTATATTTTCTAGAATTTAACATAAATGGTACTATACAGTATATATTCTTTTTTTCCTGGGTCCTGTAACTCAGTACATGTATTTTGTGATCCATTTATGCTGTTGTGTGTATCAGACAATGAAAACCAAGTCACAGACTGAATGCTGAGTGGAATTCTATTGTATAACACAAAATGATGGACATGTTGGTTGTATCTAGTGTGGAGCTGTTAAAAATGAATAGCTGCAAACAATGAACAGTGAACAAGTCATTGTATAGCATATGGTATCATATTCATATAGTAGGTGTATGTTTAACTTTTTAAGAAATGAACAAACTTTTTCAAAATAGCTGTACATTGTACATTCCCACCAGGAGTTTATGAGAGTTGCAGTACCTTCACACCTTTCCAGCACTTGCTATGACCAGTCTTTTTAATTTTAGTAATTCTAAATGGTGTAGAGTGGTATTTCATTGTGTTTTACTTGGAGTTCGCTAATAACGAATCATGTCAGACATCTTTCCATGTGTTTAAGTGTTATCTGTTAATTTCCTTTAGTGAAGTGCCCATACAAATAGTTGGCTTATTTTGTTTTTGGTTTGTTTATTTCTTTTTGCTGCATTTTGAGAACTCTTTATATTAGAAGGTAATCTAAAACATGTTTCTGTGATCAATATGGCTATAGACAAATGCTCTCAGTGACTGGTACATTTGTCTTGTCTCATCAGGCTGCCTTCATAAATAAAGGTCACTTCTGGTGCCATAAAAAGCAATGATCTTGAAGTCAGGGCTAATACCAAATATTTAGCAAAACTCCAATGGACATCTTCCCGAATCACTGAAGCTTTGCAACAAGTCAGGTTGACTCACATAATGTTGCCTCACATAAAACAACAATTTTAAATGGAATAAATATTTTAAGGAAGAAATTTGTAAAAGAAGACCATAGAATTACCAGTTACGGGATGTTACTGAATTTGGGGTCTCATATGGTTCAGCATTTTCTGTTTAAAGTGAACATCCTGTCCTCAGCAAGCTTTTGGCATGATGGGTGTCCAAAGTATTACTTACGCAAAGATCAGCTAGCTCACAGAGCTGCTCTTTCCATAGCCTTTTGAGTAGCACAGAGGCTACTGAATTGTAGCCAGGACAAGTTTTGGAATTTCCGAAACAATACAGCAAGGTCCAATCAGAACAGTGGCTTTTGAGGAGATAGGCTGGGCCAGTTAAATTCAAGGTAGACAAGTTAGCTCAGAAGGTTATGGCAACAGTTTTTGGAACTCCAAAAGAGTATGACTTTTGACAGATGTTCTTGAAGGACACAGGATGATCATGGGGGCTTAAAAAGTTTTAAGAAAATGAAAAAATGCAGTGGTGAGAAAAAAGATCAAAAAAGTGTGGTGAGGAATTTTTTTTTTCCATTCTAGCAAAGCTCTCATTCAGTCTTTAAGAGTAGTAAAGCCTGTCCTATGAGAATTTCATTGGAAAACCTATTCTGTCCACTCTACAGTCCTCAACTTTTTCCAGCAGACTTCATTTTATTACCCAAACTCAAAGAACCTTGAAAAGGAGCATGATTTGAGTACTCTGAGGATGCCAACATTGCCAACATTGTCAAAGAACACAGACTTCCTTGGGAAAAGATTTAGAAGTAATGTTCCTGTTTCCCTTCAGAAATATATAGACTTTGTTGTTGGTGTTGTTAGGTGCCATTGAGTCAGTACCAACTCATAGTGACTTTATGCACAACAGAACGAAACACTGCCTGATCCTGTGTCAACCTCACAATATTTGCTACACTTGAGCCCATGGCTGTGCCAATCCATCTCATTGAGGGGGGGGGGGGTGTCTTCCTTTTTTTGACTGACCTTCCAGGGACTGGTCACTCCTGATAACATGTCCAAAGTATGAGAGATGAAGTCTCACCATCCTAGCTTCTAAGAAGCATTCTGGCTGTGCTTCTTCCAACACAGATTTCTTTGTTCTTTAGGCAGTCCGTGGTACTTTCTATATTCTCCTCCAACACCATAGCTCAAATGAAGCAATTCTTCTACGGTCTTCTTTATTCATTGTCCAACTTTCATGTATATATGAGGTTATTGGAAATACCATGGCTTGAGTGAGGCGCACTTTAGTCTTCAAACTGACTTCTTTGCTCTTGAACACTTAAAAGAGGTTTTGTGCAGCAGATTTGCCTTATAGACCCAGCTGGAGGATATGTCAAGAAACAACGAAATGTAAAAAAAAAAAAAAAAAAAAGCATATTTTCAAATCATATGACATTGCTTTTGTTTGCTTGGTTGTGATTTTCTTTGTGTACTTGAAGAGGAACAGTGTATAATTATTTTCTCATTCACACAATCCCTTTGGAATTCACCCCATTGGAAACAGCAGCATTTTATGCTTTGTGTTTATAAATAGATGAAATTTTGTGTAATTATTTTCATTCACACACAAAAAAGAAACAGTATCTTAATATTTTGATTTTTTTTTTTTGTTTAATAAACATTTCTATGATTTTGTAGCAATATGTTTTATTTACCCTTCAGGGGTCCTCTTTTACTCTTTTACTTACCCTATGAGGGGTCTTCAGAAGTTCACAGAAAATGGAATTAAAAGATAATAGAACTTTTCCCTGAAATATTTGAAGTCCTCTCATGTTGCATACTAT
>NW_006408721.1:4548446-4592673 GCF_000296735.1 Chrysochloris asiatica | reverse complement strand
ATCAAAGATCACAGCCTTCTCTATGGGTTTCATCTCATTGTAAAGAAAACAAAATCCTCATGACTGGACCAATAAACAACATCCATACAAATGGAGGAAAGATTGAGGTTGTCAAAGATTTCATTTGCTTTGATTAATCATCAACACTCATGGAAGCAGCAGTCAAGAAACCATATGACGTATTGCATTAGGCAAATCTGCTGCACAAGACCGCTTTAAAGTGTTGACAAGCAAAAATGTCAGTTTGAGGACTAAGGTGCACCTGACCCAAGCCATAGTATTTTCAATAACCTCATATGCATGTGAAAATTGGACAATAAATAAAGAAGACCATAGAAGAATCGATGCATTTGAGTTATGATGTTGGAGAAGAATATTAAAAGTACCATGGACTGTCAAAAGAACAAATAGATCTGTGTTGGAAGAAGCACAGCCAGAGTGCTCCTTGGAAGCCAGGATGGTAAGACTTCATCTCTCATACTTTGGACATATTATCAAGAGCAACCAGTCCCTGGAGAAGGATATTGTGCTTGGTAAAGTGGAGGGTCAGCCAAAAAGAGGAAGACCTCTTTTTGATTGAGGTGAGATGAGATGGATTGGCACAGTGGCAGCAGCCATGGTTCAGGCATAGCAATGATTGTGAGGTTGGCCCAGGGCCGGGCAGTGTTTCATTCTGTTGTGCATAGTCTCTTTGAGTTGGCACCTAACAATAACAACATGTATGTATCTATATGTTTTAGATATCTTTTCTCCTTGTCTGTGACTTGTCTTTTTTTTTTTTTTTTAATCAGAAGTTTTCAATTATGAAGAAATATAAATTTCCCATTTGTTGTTTTATGGCTTGTATTTTAATTCCAGATATTCTTGAACCTTTAGAAACGTATTTGTAAATTAAAGCAGGAAATGGGAGAAATAGGAAGGGAGAAGATAAGGAAGGGAAAGGATTTACTAAATTTAAACAGTGATTTGGCTGCAGCTAGCACATTTTGTTCTGAAGGGATTACAATGCTTTTATTTTGTGACTCTCTCACATACACACACAAAGCTATTTAAACATTTTCCAGAAGCAATGAAAATATTTCCAAACAGTATTTCTGGCTAGAGTGTTCAGATCCCAATTGGCTTTACTGCTATTTTTTTTTCTTTATTGGCTCCTCTGTTCTCTTCCTAACACAGATATTCAATGGTTAGTTTGGATTCAAAATACATGTGCCCAAAATATGGCCTTTTGTGGCATTTCTAGAATCATTCAGTACACATGGATTTAAATTCTGTGTTACCTGTAAACTAACAGCAAGAAGCCCATCTTGATAATGCTGGGTAGTTTTGGACATGTGTTTTCCATGCTTGTTTCTAGGACTGAGGGGCAGATGTTCAGTGGCTGTGGTATCTTTGTTTAACCCAGACATGGCGTTAGCATGTGTCATCACACATAGCCTGAACAATGCAGTACAGACTTGGGAGCCACGTTTTGCTCTTTTATCTCACCATCTTTGCATGGTGTTTGAATCTGACTCTTGACATCATAACCACTGGACATTGTACCACACTGGGGTGTGCCCAGGTATTGTCAGGTGCATACACCACCTCACTATATTACCATCAATCACTCTTGTCCTCCTCTGGAGCCCTGAGGCAAACTCCCAGGATCTGTGCACACTCAGGGCCTGGCAGCATCTTGTAGCACATTGAAGTTTCCTGGATGGTGTGTGCTGCTTAAAATCAGCACCACCATTTGCCTTATGTCAGGTCTGTATCCAACTGCAGGGGTAACTCTTAAACCTCAGCTGTGGTCTTTCTGCAAGATCACCTAGGCCTGGGGCTTCCCCAAAGGCCTTGACATAATCGGGACAGTCCATAAAATGACACATGTCCCATTGTAGTGTCATCTGCAACGTGTTTGGTTGTCTGGAAATGCCCACTGAGGACATTATATCACCCCCCACACCAAGACCTCCCCCAAGACTGCAATCCATTACACAAGCCTATTTTCCTTCCTAAGGAGCTCTTGCATCATAGTGATTACAAGTCAGGCTGCTAACGCCAAGGTCAGCAGTTAGAAACTACCAGTTGTTCTGCGGAAGAAAGATGAGGCTCTTGGCTCTTGTAAAGATTTATGGCATTGGAACCCTATGGTCCGACTCAGGGTCGCTATGAGTTGAAACTGACTCCATGGCACACCACCACCACCATTTTCCTTCCTGAGATATAGAACCAACAACTAACTTTGAAATGTTACCCACATTCAGAGACTACATCAACCTCTGCCTTACTGGATTGCTGATGACCAGGTTAAATACATCATGGAAATTATTTGATTGAGGAGGGTGGGGTGGAGAAAAGAAAAGACCATACAAATTTAAACAGTAACAAATAGCAGGGTGCTCCTTAGTGGGGACAAAGAAGTTTTTCTTTTTTTATCCTGTCCAAGACACAAGAATTAAAGACAACAAAGGTAAGTTACTATTATATACACAGTCCTGTAATAACAGTAATTATAATAATCTATGAGTGGATGAATAAATAGACATATAAGCTGAACAGGTGTGGAAAAAGTGGGACTAGACCCACAAATATATATAGATTTGACAAAGGATATTTCTACATGCTGCAAATGCATTCATGTATACAGTAAAATATACAAGGGCAAAGTTAAGAAATTTTCTTTACCATAACCAAATGAATCACTGTGTCTGGGGCTCAGGAACAGCTGCGAACCACAAGGTCGGAAGTTCGAAGCTATCAGCTGCTCTGTGGGAGAAAGATGAGGCTTTCTGCTCCCTTAAAGATTTACAGCCTCAGAAACCCTGTTCAGGGTCGCTATTGGTCGGAACCGTCTCAACAGCACTTAACAACAACAACAACAAGGTTAATTGGTCTATCCAAAAATTAATGAATGAAAACCAGAAGAACTGTCAGGTGACATCAAGAACATCATGCAGGACAAAAACAAAAGGTCATTAAAAAGATAGGAAATAAAAAAAGACCACAATGGATGTCAAAACTGACTCTGAAATTTGCTCTATAGCACAGAGATATTAAAGTGCATGAAAGAAGTGAGAAAGTCAAATGGTTGAACAGAAAAGTTCAAAGTACAGCTCTAGAAGACAAAGTCAAGTATTATAATGAAATGTGCAAAGACCTGGAGTTAGAAAACCAAAAGGGAAGAACGTGCTCAGCATGTCTCAGGGAGAGAGAACTAAATAAAAAAGTTAAGCTTTAACTTGTAATACTGAATAATTCTGTGGACAAAATATTGAATGATGCAGAAAGCATCAAGAGAAGATGTAGTCTATAGACAGAATCATATACTAAAAAGAACCAATGGTACTGAAGGAAGAAGTTAAAGCTGCACTGAAGGCATTGGAGAGAAAGAAGTCTCCAGGAGTTGACAGAAAGCAAATTGAAATCTCTCAACAAACTGATGCAGCACTAGCGTCCCTCAGTCATCTGTACCAAGAAATTTGAAGATAGCTATCTGGCCAACTAATTGGAAGAGATCCATATTTGTGTCCATTACAAAGAGAAGTCACCCATTGGAATGTCGAAATTATTGAACAATGTCATTAATTTGATATACAAGTAAAATTTGCTAAGGTAATTAAAAAATGACTATAATACTACATTGAAACAAAACTGCCAAAAATTCAAGTCAGATTCAGAAGAGGACATGGAACAAGGGGTATCCTTGCTGATGTCAGATGGATCTTGGCTGACAGCTGAGAATCCCAGAAAAATGTTAATTTGTGATTTATTGACATGCAAAGGCTTTTGAATGTGAGGATCATGACAAACTAGGAATAATGTTTCAAAGAATGGGAATTCCAGGTACTCTTGAGGAACCTGTACATTGACCCAGAGACAGTAATTCAAACAGAACAAGAGGATACTGAATGGTTTAAAATTAGGAAAGGTGTGCACTAGGGCTGTATTCTTTCACCATACTTATGCAATCTGTATGCTAAGCAAATAATCTGAGAAGCTGGATTATATGAAGAAGAATGTAACATCAGGATTGGAGGAAGACTCATTAACAATCTGTGATATGCAGATATACAAACTTCCTTGCTGAAAGTGAAGAAGATGTAAAATACTTACTGATGAAGATCAGAGACCACAGCCTACAGTATGGATTGCGCTACAATACAAAGAAAACAAAAATCCTCACAACCGGACTAATAAATAACATCATGACCAATGGAGAAAAGATTGAAGTTGTTAAAGACTTCATTTTGCTTGGATCTACAATTAACACTTATAGAAACAGCAGTCAAGAAATCAGCTAACATATTACATTAGGCAAATCTGCTTCAGAAGGCCTCTTTTAAAGTGTTCAAGAGCAAAAATATATTTGAGTACTAATGTGCGCCTGACCCAAACCATGGTATTTTTAATAGCTTCATATGCATGTAAAAGTTGGACAATGAATAAGGAAGACCATAGAAGAATTGATACATTTGGTTTATGGTGTTGGAAAAAATGTTGCAAGTACCATTAACTGCTAGAAAAACAAACCTTTGTTGGAAGAAATACAACCAGATTGCTCCTTAGAAGCCAGAATGGCGAGACTTCATCTCTCATACTTTGGACATCAGGAGAGAACAGTCCATGGAGAAGGATACTATTATGCTTGCTAAAGTGGAGGGTCAGTGAAAAAGAGCAATGAGGTGGATTGGCTCAGTGGCATCAGCAATGTTCTCAAGCATAACAACAAGTGTGAGGTTGGACAGGACCAGGCAGTGTTTCATTCTGTTGTGCATGGGGTTGCTATTGGTTGAAACCAACTCAGCATCACCTAACAACAACAGCCCACAAAGACAATATTCTACATTCTACTTTATTGAGTAGTGACGGGGGTCCTAAAATCTCATGAAGGGACTTCTAAGGTATAGGCATTGATCTCTCTCCATGTGGAGCACAGAAAAGTGAAGAAAATCAAAGACACATGAAAAAACATTATTTCAAAGGACTAATGAACTGCATGAACCTCAGCCTCAAAGGTTCTGAAACCAAAAAACTAGATGGTGCCTGGCTACACTGCTGACAACTCTGTAAGGACTCACAATAGAAGTTCCTGAACAGAGGAGGAAGATAATGTGGAACAAAACTCAAATTCACGGTCTCATAGGGTCCTGGTGTGGTGCTGTACGATAAGCACTAGATTGCTAACACCCAGGCCGGTGCTTCAAACTCACCAGTCACTCCTTGGAAACCCTACATAGGGTCATTATGACATAATGTCATTTAACAACAACAGCAAGTCTCAGAGAAACTGGCGGAACCGCTGAGATTATGGTCCTTAGTCATCCTTCAAACCAAAGGATAGACAGGTCTATAAGGTGAACAGTAACATCAGGGAGGTAGGCACCCCTTGGAACAATCAACCATATAAGATACAAAGGACAGTATACACCCAAGGGTAAAGCTCAGAAGGCAGGAAGGGTTAGGAAAGAAGGATGAATGGAAATGGTAAACCGAGGGAGGAAATGGAAAGAATGTGCAAACATTGTGATTGCAATCAATGTCATGAAACAAAATATGTATGAATTATTGAATGGAAAACTTATTGAATGTAAACTTCACCTAAATCACAATAAAAAGTGAAAAAAAAAATTCTAACAACAGATACCATGCTATATAATATAGCTGACACTTGAACAACATGAGTTTGAACTGCACAGGTTCACTTATACGTGTTTTTTTTGTTGTTGTTGTTTTTTAATGCCGTGGGATATTAATCATCTCCACAAAAGTAGTTCTATCTCTCCAGTAAATTGTGTATAGTAATAAAAAATGAACTCTTATGGATATGGGCCCTGTATAGTGGTTATGAATCGGGCTGCAAACCACAAGGTCAGCAATTCGAAACTACCAGCTGTTCCGCGGGAGAAAGAGGAGGCTTTCTGCTCCCGTAAAGATTTACAGCCTCGGAAACCCTGTACAGGGTCGCTATGAGTCGGAACCGACTCCACGGCACACAACAACTAGAACATAGTGTACAATGTGTTAGCGCAATACCATAAACCTTAAATAACACCACTGAGTCTGCAGCTGCAGTTGCCTGTCATTTTGAGATAAATGAATCTAGTCTAAGGATCATTATTTAAAAAAGAAAAATCGTGAAATTGTCACTGCAGCTACACCAACAGGTTAAAAAACCTTTCACTTTTTGCAAAATACCTTTTAATCTCATATTGAAAATGCAATTTATATGTGGGTGCTGTATATAATATATGTTGTTATATATATTATACACTGTTGTTGTTAAGTGCCATCGAGTCAATTTTCACCCATAGTGACCATGTATAGGGTTTTCAAGGAGCAGCTGGTGATCTTGAACTGCCGACCTTGAAGTTCAAATGGCTTTGCAGTCTGGTTCATTAATCCACAGAGCCACACCTAGACTCCATATAATATATAACATCCAAAATAGGTGTTAATCAACTGTTACTGGTAAGGCTTCCTACTACTGTTCATTAGTAGGTTATTAGTAGTTATGTTTAGGGAAAGTCAAAAGTTATCTGTGGATTTTCAACTGTGTTTGGGGTTAGTGCACTGAATCCCCACATTGTTCACAGGTCAACTGTATCTTGTTATAGCTCAACGGTGTCATTCAATCTGAGTGGCAATGCATTGTTATTGGATAGGTAAGATTAGAGAAAGGAGGAGCGCATTTAGTCTGAATCAATTAGGGAAGGCTTCTCTTAGGGGGTGACCTTAATCAGGGTCCCAAGGGCAAAGGAATTATTTAGTTTATGAAGGGAAAAAGAGGGCTTTCTAGACAGAGAAGTGTACTACCGCAACTCAGAAGGGAGTTATAGAGCCATTTGTCTTTCTGCTCTAGTAAAGACCAGTTTTAGAGATCCATGAACTCCCCAAACACAGGAAGCTCTGAAAGATGGGGAGAGCCCCCAATCAGAGTGGAAGCAAATGCTACCTGGAGGAGAACTAATTTCTGATTATCCCATCTTCACTATGACCTAAATTGGTAGTTCATGATTTAACCCCTAGTTTCTGGGACCTGTGGGCAAATTCTGAATTCCCTGAACCTTTAAGACAAAGAACCCTGATCTTGTCTATCTTTTATATGGGGCCCAATAACAATTTACTCCTCACAAAATTAAACAAGTTAATTCTTAACACTTTGTAGTTTCCTTTGTGGCTAATTAGAACTAGCACTGTTCTTAACTTTACATGTATAATTTCCATTCAGTATATGTAAGGAGCTCTGGTAGCGTAGGGGTTACGAATCGGGCTGCGAACCGGAAGGTCAGCAGTTCGAAACTACCAGCTGCTCCGCGGGAGAAAGATGAGGCAATCTGCTCCCGTAAAGATTCACAGCCTCGGAAACCCTATTCAGGGTCGCTATGGGTCGAAACTGACTCGACGGCACTTAACAACAACATATGTATTGCTGCTGCTACATGCTGTCAAGTCATTTCTGGCTCATAGCCACCCTGTATGAGGCTTTCTACTCCCGTAAGGATTTACACCCTCGGAAACCCTGTACAGGGTCGCTATGGGTCGGAACCGACTCGACGGCACTTAACAACAACAACAAATAGGGTTTCCAAAGTTGTGAATCTTTATGGCATCAGAAGGCCTCATCATTCTCCTCTGGAAACTGGTGGGTTTGAACTGCCTACCTTGTGGTTATCAGTCCAGTGCTTATCCTACAATGCAACCAGGGTTTATTTGCACAAGTATGTTGTTGTGTGAAGACAAGTCAATTCTAACTCATAGTAACCTTGTATGAAGTTTCTGAGACTGCAAATCTTTTACAGGAACAGAAAGCCTCATTTTTTTCCATAGTGTGACTAGTGGATTCGAACTGCTGACTTTTTGGGTAGCAGCCCAACATGTTACCCACTATTTTAACAGGGGTCATATCCATATATGTCGGTGTTGTTGTTAAGTGCCGTCGAGTTGGTCCTGACCCATAGCAACCCTGAACAGGGTTTCCGAGGCTGTAAATCTTTATGGGAGCAGAAAGCCTCATCTTTCTCCCGCGGAGCAGCTGGTATTTTCGAACTGCTGACCTTGCAGTTCGCAGCCCGATACGCAACCAATCCACTACCAAAGCGTATGTTGGTACGTAAATATTTTTCCTCTCTAACAGGTGAGGAAAATGAGGCATAGAAAAGTCAAATTGATCAGCACCCAGGTACTGAGCCTTTGGTGACCCACTTTTCGAGACCAGCACAAAATTTTCTAAGTCATGAGAAACTCTAGAAATCAATTTGTGACCACAGAGCACGAATTAGAGCTCTACACCAAATGGGAAAAAAAGACTCTCGTCTTTCAAATCTTGTGTGCAAGTGAAAGAAGTAAGAAAAGCTCTCACTGTTATAAGTACCAAGTATTTACAGGTAGTGACTCAGGGAGACAGCGAGCAAAGGCGAGCGTAGCTTTTCCACTGATGTAGTTGATAAGAAACTCTGGTAGTGTAGTGGTTACGAGCTGGGCTGCTAATCTCAAGATCAGCAGTTTGAAGCTACCAATGATTCTGCAGGGGGAATCATGAGACTTTCTGCTCCCATAAATATTTATAGCCTCAGAAATCCTATACAGGGTCACTATTAGTTGGAACTGACTCCATGGCACATAACTACCACCACAACAGTTGATGAATGACTTAAATGCTAATGATCAGTCAAATTAGCTGTAGGCCACCATTAGTTTCCCTTGACCTTCAAGAGAACCCGAGAAGCCTGCTGGTTAGCATAACCAATGAGTAACAGTAGCTTCACATTTTGATATATTTGTTTAATAAAGGTTTGTACAATTTTGTAGCAATACGTTTGGACTTACCCTATTTATATTTGACAAGACAGAGGGTTGTTATGTGTCAAAATCTACTCACCAGCAACCAACAGCAACAATTTCCTCCATTTGCCACAATTCCCCACTGAGGATCTTACTATAGTTGATGTTTTATATTCGTTGGACATCCTGACTAACTTAAGGACAGTTATTGCTGACACAGGGAGTTGTACACTTAGAGGATGTGGATGTTTACTTATCAGAATGATGCTCAGATGGAGCATCGTAACCTCAGGGTAAGACTTTGCTTCTTTTCCAGTCTATCTGCTGGAATCCTATTCAGGAGTTTAAACTCTTGTTCTACCTATCAGTTCTGGTCCCTCCTCTTCCAGAGAGATAAAGGAAGTGTCGGTTCTGTCTTAGTTACCTTGGCTTGTCTCCTGGTTTCCTTACTTCTCGAGAGATGGAGGAATGGAGGAAAGGAGCTGCTGGATTTATATCTGATGAGGACATGTGCCTCCTGCCAGGGTCCTACCTTAAGTGGCTTTTAAAAGACTAAGGTGCCCTGACTCATGCTGGGAATGCTTCATTTTTTCTGATTTCACCTAAGTGTTAAAATATCCAATTTCAGCTGTGACTTTGGAACTCACACATTTCTGTATGTAAGTCTGGTTTCACTGCATCAAACATATATTTCTCTTTTGAAGAAGGAAGTTTTTAAATCTCTTTGCTAAGTGCCATGGAGTCAGTTCTGACTCATAAAGACCCTGTACCGGGTTTCCAAGGAGTAGCTGGTGGGTTTGAACTACTGACATTGCAGTTTTATCCTACAGTACCACACCAGTACTCCTTAAATGTGTCTGATGTTGTTGTTGTTGTTGATCATGTTGTTAAGTGCTATTGAGTAGGTTCTGACTCTGTAGGGTTTCCAAGGAGCTGTTGATGGGTTTGAATGCTGACCTTGTAGTTAGCAGTCTAGTGCTTATGCTGCAGTACCATTGCTGAAATTGGGGTTAGCTGTAACTAAACTAGCTGTAAGTAAACTACTGAGAAATTAACAATAACCAATTTAAGTCACAATAGTTACAACTAGGCTAAGGCTAAAAATCAAACAGGTTTTGATCAAGTCATGGAGATCCCAGGTGTTGCAGAACTGTATTCCAAAGGATTTCATCACTGCCTTTCAGAAGCACATCACCAGATCATTCTTTTGAGGTTCAAAACGTTTACCCTTTTGTGGGTTCAAACCATTTGCCATTTTGCTTAGTCAATGAATGTTTAACTGTTCACTGTTCAATACTAAATCAATTATTAAACAACCAGGTATTCTCTATACTAATAGCTCTCTAGCCTGACTGCAAATTAGAATTACTTAGGGGAGTATTTTAAAAATAGCAATGTCCTACATCAAATTAATTAATCAAATCTTTGAAGGTTTGGCTGGAAAGCATATTTTCCAAAAATTCTCCATGCTATTGTAATGTTCAGCCAGGAGTGAGAGCCACTGTTCTATAATAAGTGAATTATTAAACAACTTGACTATTAGAAGATCTGGTTAATACCTAAATAGCTGCTGTAAAATTAAAACTCTGGGTTAATTTGAAAATGTCTTGGTTTTAGTACATAGAGTTCTTGCCCCAGATGAGCTTGTTCTGAGGTGTCTGGTGTCCGCTGCTTCCTGCTTTCGAGCAGATTCCAAAACTCTCTGGCTTCCCCTTGATGTTTCCTGGATGGACTCACAGACTGAACTTGAAGAATTTTCTCTATTCTGTACCCAGTGGAAATCAAAGACCGCAGGAAGTTCTGACAGACTCTAACATGCATGATTTCACTTCCAACCACCATTCTGGTGGGAAATTTGGACCCACACTCTATTCATGAGACATGTCTCCGCTTCCGATGGTGTTTGAATGTAGTACAATGCCAGGAAGGTGTTGGTATGTCTGATTTTGTGCCAAGATGCCTGTTCTTTGTGACCCTTCCAGACCTCTGGTCTGTCTCTGTGTTCTCCAACTATTGAGAAAAAACAGCAGTGGAGCTATTCCTCCAATTCAGGTGCAGTTGCTGCTGTTCATGTTCCCATAGGTACCAGAAATAGATGTTTAAGAATACTTAAGGTTTCTATGAAGTTCTGAGCAGGGGTGGGTGGTCTCCAGACTATTCCACACCTGGCAGAAACTTCTCTTTCAGAGCTATCATGATTCAAAGCGTATGAGAATTTATTTTGACTGGACATTTAGAGACCAGCTCTGGCAAACCTCTCCTACATACCTCAGCCTTCTCTTGACTTTTTAAAAATATCGAAAATGACCACTTTATTTGGGGAAACAGAAGTATCAGGGAATTAACTAAATGGGATTTCTGAAAGTAACTGAGAGACCATTTTTAGGCTCTCTCATTCATATAGCATGCCAGGAGCTCTGGTAGCGTAGTAGCTACAAGTCATGTTGCTACCCTCAAGGTCAGCAGTTTGAAACTACCAGCTGTTCCATGGGAGAAAGATGAGGTGTTCTTCTGCCATACATATTTACAGCCTTAGAACCGTATACAAGGGTGCTATGTGTCAGAACTGACTCCACGTCACACCAACACCATATAGGATGCCATATGTATCAGCAAGGAGTCCTTGGGTGGTGCAAACAGTTGATGTGCTCAGCTGATAACCCAAAGGCTGGAAGTTTGAGTCCACCTAGGGACAAGTTGAAAGAAAGTCCTGGTAATTTACTTCTGAGATATCAATCATTGAAAATTTTATGGAGCACAGTTCTAATCTGATACACATGGGTTGCCCTGAGTGGAGGGGGACTTGATGACAACTGTCTCAGTGATTCATTATCAAGAAACCAAAAAATAGATTTGAGATTCTGTAAATTAATAATATTTGTATTATTATTTTACAGAGTCTCAAATATATTTATTGTAAAGTTGTTAAGTGTCATGGAGTGTATTTCCACTCACAGTGGGTTTGAATTGCTGACCTGTGGTTCACAGTCCAGTTCTTATTGTACAGCACCACACCAGGGATTCCTTAGCATGTTATAATTTAGAAAATATTTTTCACAGCATTGTTAGTGATGGCTAAAATTTCATGAGAACTTCCTAGGCATCAAATGCTGTATTGAGTGATTTGCACACAGTTGCACCTTTAATTTTCACAATACTCTATAGAAGTGGGTAATATCATTTCTTTACTACAAAAGAAGGGAAAAGAGTTGAGGAGAGGAGGAAGCAAAGCAAACTGATGTTTGAATGACCTCTCAGAATTTTCACACTGATAAATGATGGAGTAGGGGATCTGATTGGATGCCACTGACTCCAGAGTGAGTGCTGTTGCCCATCCAAATGCCTTCAGGAAATAGGCAGTGACATCACAAAGGGAACAGGTGTAAGGCAATCCTGGCTTTGACTGGAATCTCTTGTTCCTTGTGACCTCTCAATGTGGAAGAGTGGGAGGGCTATCCTTGGACCCATCTCTAGCCACACGTACTAAGTGACATCATTCATCCCATCTATATACCAAAGACTCCCAAGTTTTCATCTAGCTTCTCGCTGAACATTGGATACTTGTGTATCCAATGCCTATTTTCCCTTTGTACTTGGATATGCAACATGTATCTCAAACTTAACATGGTCAAAATCAAACTCTTGATTCTTCTGCTTAGAATCCAGTCTTCCCTATCCCAGTGTCTCCCATCTCAATAAATAGCATTACCATTTACTCACGAATTATGCCAAATACTTAGAGTCATGTTGGCTGTCCCTCATACCTCATTGCCAATCTCCTAGCAAATCTCATTCACTCTTCCCTCAAAGAATATACTAGCTCTGACTCTATAGCCCCCTGTCAATGCTGTCATTATATTTTCAGTCCCCAACATCTCTGGCCTAGGCCACTGCACTCTCCCCGTAACTGTTCTCCCTGTATCCGCCTCTTGTAGGCTGTGTATGGTCCCCACACCAATTCATGCTGAGGGAAAACATCCTGTTAAATAAAAATAAGTGATTATCTAACACCCAGTCAGATAAAAAGAAGTGATCCAGAAGCATCTGGATGGACTAGATGCTTAGACACTGTCAATCCTATCTACAGCCTCCATCTGATGTGCCTTAGACTCTCAACCTTCACAACACTGCTCCCATAGTGACCACGGGGTTGTTGCACTGGGTTCCAAATCAGTCCTCTGGTAACGGTGACCTGGAACTAATGCTCCACACAGGACTTGTAGGTTGTGCCTTGTGTGCTGTTGTTGTTGTTAGGTTCCAGCGAGTTGGTACCAACTCACAGCAACCTTATACACAGCAGAACAAAACACTGTCCAATCCTGGGCCAACCTCACTACTGTTGCCATGCTTGTGTCCATCGATGCTGCCACTTAGCCAATCCATCTCATTGGGAGTCTTGTGTACTAGCTCCCTCAAAATACCATTTCCTGTGCTGTTTCCTGAGGTCTACTTCATCCCTATGGTCAACCTCACTGCTCTGCACTGTGTGGCTCAGTTTGTATGACTGGACTTGTGCTTCACTCCTCACCTCTCAACCCAGCTCCAGGAAGCTGCCTATACCTTAAGTCCCTTCTATGAACATCAGGCACCTGCAGCCCTCTCCTTGTGAATCAGAAACCTGTGCCTGAGCCGACATGGAAAGTGAAGTTCTGTTACGATGCCCCAGCTGACCTAGCTAGAATTTGCCAGAGTTCTTTTCATTAGTATATCCAGTTCTTAACTTCCTGTCCAGCTCACCATCAAGCCCAATACTGTTTCTAAGATGTATTGGGAACCCTGGTGGTGCTAGAGGAAAAGCAGTGGACTGCTAACCACAAGGTTGGTGATTCAAACCCATCAGCTGCTCCTCAGAAAATGGGTAGGAACTGACTCGACAGCATTTAACAACATTATATGGCAAGGAGCCTTGGTAGTCCAATAGGGTAATCACTGAACTGCTAACCATCAGGTCGGCAGTTCAAACTCACCAGTTTCCCCGTGGGAGAAAGGTGAAGCATTTTCTCCCTTAAAGATGTATAGTCTTAGAAGCCCTTATCCAGGCTAGCTGTGAGTCTGAGTCTTCTGAGTGACACTGAGTTTGATTTAGTTTGATACTATATGCCACATGCTATATATACTAAGCCATTCCATGGGAAAAGGTGAGCCTTTCTGCTCCTATAAAGATTTATAGACTCAGAAACCCTGTGCAGGGTCACTGTGAGTCGGAACCAATTCTGCGGCACAATACTAAGAGAACTCTTGGTGTGGTGCTACAATATAAGCACTGGACTGCAAACCACAAGGTCAGAGGTTCAAACCCACCAGCTGCTCCTCAGAAACCTTGTACAAGGTCACTATGAGTCCGAACTGACTTGACAGCACTTAACAACAACAACAACATACTAAAAATGTCATGTCTTAATACCATATCATTTACCCCTTCAAAACAGCTATATAAAATGGGGCATTATTATTATCCCCAAGTTGGAGATGAGGAAACAAAGACTTACGAGAGTTAAGGAATTTGTCCAAGTTCCACAGACTGGACTGTCCTTCAAAACTGTATAAATGCAGAGCCCCAGCCTTCAAGCTGAGAAACTGGTGGTGTTTCCTAAAGTATTAGCCCAGGAGCACACTTGTTGAATGTGCAGATGCCCCAGAGTCTGAGGATGTGAGCCAAAAATCTGTATGTTCAAAAGAAACTAAGTAAGCACACAAGCAACAACAAAACAACCAAATTGCTGTTGAGTCACATCTGACTCACAGACCACACACAGGTCAGAGTAGAACTGTGATCCACAGCGTTTTTAATTATTGGTTTTTCAGAAGTAGATTACCTTAACCTGCATCCTCTGACTTTTTGGTTAGTAACCAAGCATGTTAACCAATCAGAGACAATATTCAACAGTCTGTTTTTTTGTTTTTGTCTTTTAAAAAGCCCCTGTTTAAAAACAAAACAAAACTGTTCTAAGCTAGCCTAGCCTACTGAGAAACAGGTAGTATTCCCTGGCACAAGCATGACTCTGGGAAATCCTTGCAATGGGATGGATTTTCTTTACTCAACTGAACATGGTTCTCCCAGCCTGACGCTTGGGGCCAGACCCAGACTAACAGGGAGGCAGGCTTCTGCTGGGCAGCAGGAGGCAACATAGTAACTATGCTGACTTACAGAAGGTCTGTCTGCTCCATGAGTCTGGGATGCTATGTATAAGCACAAAAACTCAGTCAACCCTGGGGGTGGAGGCCGTCAGGCCCCTTAACATCTTAGGTCAAAATGCTTGGATGGGCACAGCTGAGCAGACTGCAAAAAAAAAAAAAAAAAAATACCTAGGCTGAATAAACCTGGACCCAAGAGCTAGATACTGACTATGTAAGTAACACACTCAAAAGGTTAGCAGATGAATTAGAGCCTACTACAAACCTGTCTTCAAGGCACGCTTAGCCTGGGGCTAGAACAGCACCTTGAAGAAGGCAGTTATTTCTCAAGACAGTATCAGAGGCAAGTATGGGAAGTTTCCTTTCATAAGTCCAATGGAATCTGCAGAAGGTCACTTGAGAATAAGGTCAACTCTCTTTAGACTTAGGGAGCAATGATTCAGCTCCTCCACACAGTGGCTCTGTGGCCCAGCACTCCTGCCGTTGTTGTGAAATGCTGCCAACTAGGTTCCAACCCACAGTGACCCTGTATAGGGTTTCTGAGAAGCAGCTGGTAGGTTTGAGCCTCTGACCTTGTGGTTCCCAGTTCAGTGCTGATCCTACAGTGTCATACCAGGAGTCCATAGTGTTTCACAAAGTACCTGCATAGATATCACCCATAGATACCTTAGATCTACCACTCATCTGTCAGTTTGTCATACTGTGGTGGCTATGATGTTGGATGCTATGCCACTGGTATTTCAAATACCAGCAGATTCACCCAGGATGGTTGGGTTCCAGTAGAACTTCCAGATTAAGACAGACTAGAAAGAAAGACCTGATCATCTACTTCAAAAAATCAGCCAGTGAAAACCCCATGAATCAAAATAAAGCATTGCCAGTTAGCAGAGCGGTTACAAGTCGGGCTGCTAACCTCAAGATCAGCAGTTTGAAACTACCAGCTACTCTGTGGGAGAAAGATGAAGCTTTCTGCTCCCATAAAGATTTATAGCATCAGAAACCCTATGTAGGGTCACTATGAGTTGGAACCAACTCCACAGCACATAACCACAAGCGTAGTGCTGGAAAAGCAGTTCCCAGGATAGAATGAACTGGCCATACTAATGGGCTAGCACATACCAATAGTTATGAAGATGGCACACGACTGGGCCACACTGTGTTCCATTGCACTTCATGGCAACTAATAGCATTATGTAAATTGGAAAGCTGAGGTTCCTAGAGGTTAAATCACCCAAATCACAAAGTTATTAATGAAAATGCCAGAATCAACAGACCACATCTCTGAGGATATTCTGTGTCCTTGGGATTTCCAATCTTTGAGTTATAAGCGGATGGCCCAAGTTATGTGTGTACTGATAATTGTAGATAAAGAAGACATCTTTGACTACATATTAAGAGAAAATATCAAGACCAAATCAAGTACATAGACTTTTAGTTGCTGTTATGAGTTGAATTGTGTCCTCCCCCAAATATGCTGACATGCTTGTAACTGAGAATACAACCTTGGCTGGCAGTATGTTCTTTGAAGATATTATTAACAATGGCTTACCAGAGGAGGTTGGACCCTACTCCCTTTTAAGTAATGTGCTATAAAAGGGAAAACACACAGAGGGAAGGTGCCATGTGAAGAAACATCTACAAGACAAGAAATGTCAAGAGACACGTGGGGCACAGGAAGGGAAAAGGAAGGATCTTCTTATAGACTGAACAGAAAGGAGATGGCTCTGCTGACACTCTGATTCCAGACTTTAACCTCTAGAACTGTGAACAGTAGGTCTCTGTTCTTTTAAACCATCCTTTTTGGGGTAGCTTATTACAGCAGTCCTAGGAAACTAACACAGTTGCTTTCAACAGAATTTCCTTCTAAGTTTATAGATGATTTTCTGTAAAGTGATAGTCTCTGAAAACATACCAATTTTCAGGTGATTTGCTTATATTCATGTAACAAGCATTGATCAAGTGCCAGTTATGTGTCAGCACAGATTTAAAACATGTTAAGTCATAGCTGCTAACTCCACATGGTCCAGGGATGAACATAGGTTTATAACAAACTATTTAGGTCCAGAACAAAGAGATAAGAGCGATAGATGATGTTCAAAGTACCAAGAAGAAAGGGGGTGGTGGTGGTGGAGAGATTGAGCCAGTAATTGTGCCTGAGAACCACAGGGCAAGTCCAGGAGATGAACTTTGATGACATCTTCAAAGAAAAGTAGTGCTTCCTCAGGGAGATAAAGATACAGATGAAGAGAATAACATGCAGATGGTTCAAGTAATATCAGTAAGTAAATAAGGTTTTGCATGGTGGAATTCACTTGGGGAGTTGCTGTTGTTGTCAGGTGCCGTCAAGTTGGTTGTGACCTTGTGCACAGAGAATGAAACACTACCTGGTCCTGTATCCCCCTCACAATGACTGTTACACTTAAGTTCATTGCTGCTGCTACTATACCAATCCATCTCATGGGAGTCTTCCTCTTTTTTGCAGACTTACTAAGCGTGAAGTCCTGGACCAGTATCTCCTGATAACATGTCCGAAGTTTGAGAGATGAAGTCTCCCCATCCTGGCTTCTAAGGAGCATTCAGGCTATACTTCTTCCAACACAGATTTATTTGTTCTTCTAACAGTCTGTGGTATTTTTAATATATTTCTCCAACACCATAATTCAAATGCATCAATTCTTCAACAGTCTTCCTTATTCAGTGTCCAACTTTCACATGTATATGAGGCTATTGAAAATACCATATGAGGCTTGAGGTAGGTGATTCTTAGTTCTCAAGCTGACATCTTTGTTCTTGAACACTTTCAAGAGGTGGTATCTATTAAAAGCTTGAAAAAACATCATTAATAGCCTTGTATACTAAAGCTGATGTTTGCATTTTATCTTAAACCACAGGGAAGCACTGATGAATTTTAAATAGGGTGAAAGGTGTTCATGAATAGATTTGCATTTTTAAAGATCCAGCAGCAATGTGGATACGATTATAGGGAGAAGGCTAGTCTGGAGGTGGCAGAGAGGTCAATAAGAAGGCTAGTGGGAGGCAGGGGTATTGGGAATAAAGATGGGTGATGAACTAGAAACCTGTTTATTGGTACCCTCCCTCATCCCCTCCTAATCTGGGTTAGTTCCTCCTGACATAACATATTGTTCACACATCACATTATGCCATATTTTTGGTTTGCAGGTTGGCTTCCATCATTAGTCATGGATTTCAAAAAAAAAAAAACAAACAAAAACTTCACAGAGATATGCAATAAATACAAGAGGGCTTCAAAAAGTTCATGGAAAAATTCCATTCTCTTTCAATAGTTTGATTTTTCTGTGATTTTTTTAAAACCTTTTCATACATATGGTTTGATATTTTAAGAGGGTATTAGTGATCCATTAGGTGTCGGGAGTGAGGGAAAAAGAGTCTAGAATAACTCTAAGAAGTCACTGAATGATGCTAATAGCTGTGCACTCAACTACTGTGTTAGGCATCTAGTGCTGCTATAACCTCAAGTGGATTGCTTCAACAAAAGTACATTTCTTCTCTCACACAGCTAGAACTCAGAATCCACAGCAATAATTCTAGAGGTAGGCTTTCTCTCTGTTAGCTCACAGTTTAGGAGAAAGGTCCTTTCTTCCTTTCAGCATCTACAGGCCTGGCATTCCTTGGAGATCAACATGTAAGACGTCTTGGCATCAGTCTTACCTGGACCTAGGAAGTTTCCAGAGCAAGAACTTGGGTCCAAAGAATGTGCTTTGCTCCCAGATCTTCTTTTCTTGGTGGTGGTAGGTCCTTCTCTCTGTTCACTTATCTCTCCTTTGACATCTTGTAAGATAAAGCGTATATTTGAATAATGGTGTTGGCAAAAATATTGAAATCACCATGGACTGCCAGAAGGATAAACAAATCTGACTTGGAGGAAGTACAGCTAGAATGTTCCTTGAAAGTGAAGATAGGAGACTTTATCACTCACATACTTTGGACATGTTATCAGGAGATGATACTAGAAAATACATCATGCTTGATCAAGTAGAAGGTTAGCAAAAAACAGAGAGACTCTTAATGAGATGGATCGACACAGTGGTTGCTACAATGAGCTCAAATAACAATTTTGAGGAGGTGCAGGACTGGGCAGTGCTTCGTTCTGTTGTACATAGGGTGGAAATGAGTCAGAACCCTGACTAGAGAGCACGTAACAACAACAGAGAAAAGATGTTCTAGGTCAGGAACCAAGGTATTTTCAATAGCATCATATGCATGCGAAAGCTGGACAATGAATAAGGAAGACCATAGAAGAACGGATGCATTTGAGTTACGGTGTTGGAAAAGAATATTTAAGGTACCATGAAGAACAAACAAATCTGTGTTGGAAGAATCATAACCAGAATGCTCCTTAGAAGCCAAGATAGCCAGACTTTGTCTCTTGTACTTTGGATATATTGTCAGCGGGGTCAGTCTCTGGAGAAGAACATCAGTCTTGATAAAATGGGGGGACATCAAAAAAGAGGGAGACCCTCAATAAGGTGGATTGGTGCCATGACAGCAATGATGGACTCAAGGACAGCAGCAATGGCTAGGATGGCACAGGACTGGGCGATGTTTCATTCTGTTGTACATAGGGTCTCTGTAGATCAGAATCTACTCGATGATGCCTAACATCAATAACTAGCTAACAACAGGCCACACCATAACGTCTCTGTTAGAACTGTGACAGGACTAGGCATATACATCCCAACTTTAATCCTTTTACAACTATTCGCTTATGACATCAGATCCCATTATGGGGCTCACACAACTGTCAAACCACTAAAAAGTATGGTTAAGCCAAATTGACACACATTTGGGGGTGGGGTGGAGGACACAGTTCAATCCATGACAGCTATTAACTGAAAAGTTGCCAGTTTAAATCCACCCAGATGCACCGTATAGGAACAACCTGGCAATCAACGTCCATAAACTTATAGTCATTGAAAATCCTATGGAGTACAGTTTTGCTCTAACACACTTGGAGTTGTCATGAGTTGGAATCAACTTGGAGGCAACTGGTTTATTTTTTTGTTTGTTTGTTTCTATTTTAGAATGACTCGAAAGGTCTTGGTTGTGTGACTGGTTAGAAAGTGGTGCCATTACTGTTATAGGAAATACAAGATTTTTTTCACTGCCCTTGGTTTATTGTTGCTATTGCTAGTCCAAGCATGGCAACAATAGTGAGGTTGGCCCATGATCGGGCAGTATTTCGTTCTGCTGTGCATAAGGTCAGTATGAGTCAGTACTGACTTGATGGCACCTAACAACAACAACATTGTTAGTTCTGCAAGGAATTATGCCTCATAAAACCTATTTCAGTACTGAGTGTCATAAGCACACCATGAGTTTTGTTAGGTTGAATTTCCTGGTGAAGGAAAATCTACCATCTAGTGGGTAAACACTATGGAAGCAGGTGGTGGTGGAGATGGTTCCAACTCATAGTGACCCTGCACAGGATTTCTGAGGCTGTAAATCTTTACAGGAGCAGAAATCCTCCTCTTTCTCCCATGGAACAGCTGGTAATTTTGAATGGCTGACCTTGAGGTTAGCAGCCCAACTTGTAACTACTAAGCTATCAGACTCAGGACAACTGAATTCTCCCGTTGGTCCCATTCTGCCACTAAATAACTCTGAACTTGGAGAAGAGCTTCTCCAGCTATGAACAGCCATCCTTGCAAGTCTTAATGTGTCAAATGCCGCCTCCTCCTAGAAGCTTCCTTGACCCCCAAGTTGATGTACACCCATTCTTATTAATTTTGGTTAAGTTCCAAAGAATAGGTCGTTATGCAGAATCAGTGTTACGCAAAAATTGAGAATCATGACTTAGTCAACTTGACACATACCCTTAACTATCACAGTCAACATTACTCTTGCTTTGCACCATGACATTTGTTACTATCAGACATGTCATTAATATGCAAAATAGTCGGACAGTAGAGGTTTTACTATTGTGAATATGAAATGTTGTATAAAGGTGAGATAGTAGGAGCGTATGTAACTGCTACATCTTAAAGCCCATATCTCGGCATCTTTTCTGGTATTTTCATTACTCCTTACTTGGTTTTATGAGTCAGGATGTATGCTGCTGAATCCCTTCATAGGTTAAAACTACTAAGAGCAGATTTCAGGGCAGATACATTCATCAACAGTATGGAACATAATTCTGTATTAGATAATTTTGCTGAATGAATAAATAATGAATTTTATTAAAAGGTGGGAAAACTAGAAAGTATCTAGGCGATTTCCTCTAGTTTTTTTTTGACAATGCTCCTCTGCCTAAGAAGCCCTGGTGATGCAGTGAGTTAAGCACTGGGCTGCCAATTGAGTGGTAGGCTAGTTAAAGCCAGCAGGTACGCCCTGGGAAAAGACTTGGCAGTCTGCACCTGTAAAGACTGACAGCCTCTGAAACCCTATGGGCAATTGTACTCTGTCCTACTGGGGTGCTTTGGATGGCAGTGGAGTTCCCAGCAGGTTGGCCTGGAGGGTGAAACTGGATACGGGAGTGATGGAGGGCAGATATCTCAGAGAAAGTGACCATGCCTTTCCTGTAAACCAGGGCATTCCACAAAAAGTACCCCCTTACTTCCCTAGTTTATGAAATAACAGGGTGAGAATCTGGTCCATTGAATCTGGAAAAAAATTGAAAAAGACATTCAGGATGTGGGAAGGAGCCGGTTCCATTAAAGTCTCTGAGATTTTTTCCTTCAACTGTGCCCCTTCACTAAATGAGAACGCTTTCAATTTTATAGCCTAAACAAGTCTCTGGTGTGGCTTGGTTGTTTATGTCAGCGATCAGTGATGAGCAGGGACTCTGACAAGGATTCCCTTTTGGTGGGTTAGGGTCCCTCCTCACACTCATGCAGTCCCGGCTGGGGCTGGAGTCTGCCCCATCAATGAATAGACGCCTAGCACAGCTACTAAATCACGGTTGTGGGGGCGGCTGACAGTGCCGCAGGCTCCTCTTTGCTGTGAGGGCTCCCATTTGTAATCGACTAAAATACCCAGGGCTGCAGTGACTCATGCCCGCCTGACATTTGCCTAATTAATTTTGGCTCTTAAATTCCCGCTCTACTGGCCGGGAAGGGAAGGTTGGGAGCTGCGGGGGAGTGGGATCAACCAGGAGCTCCAGGTGAATGTGTAGCAGAGCCTGTGGGGACAGTGGAAAGCAGAACAAGCTGAGTTGGGGTCCCTTAAAGGTGAGAAAGGTGAGCAGCCGGGGCCTCACTGGGAAGGCCTGGGCGACACAGACAACCAAGGGACTTTGAGAAGGATGCCAGAAATGGCGGGTTGCCCTCATATTATCAACTCCATAATGATACAGAAGCAATCCTGGCAGCAAAGACATTGCTGGGGGAGTTGGCTCAACAGAGGGATTGACACATTTACTCTGAGGGGCAAAAGAGAAGAACGAGGCTTTCTCTCTGCACCCTCAGGTTTGGAGCACTATCTGTGGCCAAGATACTGTTCCATTGGGAGCTGTTTGAGGGGACTACGGATGCATCAATATACTGTAGAGGGATTTAGGCCTCAGGGAACAGAAGTTTTAAACCTTTGTACATACTAGAATTATCTAGGAAGGTTGTGAAAATACAAACTTCTAGACTCCGCTCCTTACCCCAGAGATTCATCATAGGAAATACATGTTAGGGTGATTCTGATGCAAGTAGTCTTCCAACCTAGCTCTCAGGATTCAAGGGAGTTAGTAAAATGGTCATCCGTGACAGGAAGTTCTCCTTCTGAAAGCATTCTTAATTTTCTTTGTCAGTGCTGCCAATTAACTTTTCTTTCCCTCCTAACCCATCAGTCACAGTTCTATTACCAGATGTAGCCAATTGCCCACTTTCTTGAATTCTGGGTCTGGAATACTCTGTGCTCTTGTATAAATGTACCTGAGCAGACTGGTGACCTTCAGAAAAGGACTTCTAACTCAGCTGAGCCAGGACTCAGCTATCACGATGTCATCATGGTTACCTCCTTCATCTATATCCAAGGAAAGTTTTTTATGTCGTTGGCCAGCTCTGTTAGACCACTTTTCCGTTCCATTCTTTACTTCCACTTCACAACAAAATTAGTCTTATTGTGGCACTGTAAGATAAGCACTGGACTACTAACCACAAGTCTGGCGACTCAAAACCCACCAGCTGCTCCTCAGAAGCCCTATACAGGCCACTAGGAATCAGAACAGATTTGAAGACACTTAACAGCAATAACAACAACAATGGCAACAGGGTGGAAATAAGTGATCTGAAACCCATCTAGAGCTGTATTTGCACAAGTCTTCCTTCTTACGCTCTGTCCTTAGGGGAAGAGAACTTCCTTAAGGTCTCTCTCTTCTCTCTTTTCTCCCTCTTTCCCTGTCTCTGTCCATCCTCCCCCAATATCTTTTTTTGGGGGGCTCTTCTTCCTATATTCATACATGTTCAAATTTCTCCATTTAAAAAAAATCTCCCTCCATCGCCCTATCCCCTTCCTTAACCACTTTAGGACTTTTCCTCCCTTCGCCAATTTTTTTTTTTTTTACTTCTTCTTTACAGAGTAGCATTGCCTCAACTATCCTCACTTTTCGCTTCCTATTAAGTCCTCAAATTTTCATATGCCACCTTTCCCCCTACTATCCATCTGAACCAATGAGCAACATTCTTATCAACAGAGAAAAGATTGAAGTTGTCAAGGACTTCATTCTTCTTGGATCAACTATCAACACTCATGGAAGCAGCAGTCAAGAAATCAAATGAAGTATTGCATTAGGCAAATCTGCTGCGCAAGGCCTTTTTAAAGTGTTGAAGCGCAAAGATGTCAGTTTAAGGACTAAGGTGGTCCTGACCCAAGCCATGGTATTTTCAATAACTTCATATGCATGTGAAAGCTGAACACTGAATAAGGAAGACCATAGAAGAAATGATGCTTTTGAGTTATGGTGTTGGAGTAGAATATTGATAGTGCCGTGGGCTGCCAAAAGAACCAACAGATCTGTGTTGGATGAAGTGCAGCCAGAGTGCTCCTTGGAGACTAGGATGGCCTCATGCTTTGGACATGTTGTCAGGAGGGACCAGTTACTAGAGAAGGATATCATGTTTGGTAAGGTGGAGGATCAGAGAAAAAAATAAGACCCACAGTGAGATGGATTGGCAAAATGGCAGCATCAATGGGTTCAAGGTTGACAACAATTGTGAGGTTGGCTTAGGATCAGGCAGTGTTTTGTTCTGTTGTGCATAGGGTCGCTATGAGGTGGTACCAACTTGATGGCACCTAACAACAACAATGATCCAACTGAAACAACTTTCATCAAAATTTAAATATATATGCAAAGCCATTTGAAGTGCAAGGTCAGTGGTTCAAGTTCACCAGCTGCTCCTCAGAAACCTTACACAGGGTTACTATGGGTCGGAACTGACTCGATGGCACTTAACAACAACAAATATGTATATATATCTTCAGTCACCAAATACAATGGACATGTTTATCTCCCTCCCTTACCTGACCTCTGGGTTGTTCTTGTTTGCTTCTCCTTCCTTTAAACTATCTTCTTCCCTGATCACACTACCTACCTCATGGTTTTCTTCCAGTCTCTGACTTTTGTCTCTCATTTTCTCTCCAGAGTTCCTTTCCTTTGTTATTGTTAAGTGTCCTCGAGTCAGTTTGGACTCATAGTGACCAAGAAGGGTTTCTAAGAAGGGCTTGAGAATTTGAATCGCTGACTTTTTTTTTTGCAGTTCAAATGGACATTGTGGTCCAGTGTTTTACCCCACAGCGCCACACCAGTACTCATTTCCTTTAGTGTCTTCAAATAGTATTATTTTGCTGAATTCCATTCTTGTCTCCTCTTCTTTCTGCATACATTTTCATGGCTTCAACCACCATCCACAGCCTAATTTCTCCCAAATATGTATCTAGAGCCCAGATCTTGTTTCATGAGCTCTAAATTAATATATCCAATGGCTTATTGGACACCCAGTGTCTAAAAAGTGGTTTAGCTCATGCTCAAAACCGAATTGACCTCACCTTTATTCCTGTCATTTTTGTGTTATGTAGCTTTTTGTACCACCACCCATCTGTTCATTTGTCATACTTGCTGTATTGCTGTGATTCTGGAAGCTATGCCATGGGTATTTTAAACACCAGCAGGGTCAACAATGGTGGACAGTTTTCAGCTGAGCTTCCAGACAGAGACTAGGAAGAAAGAGAGACCGACTGTTCCCGATATTTAGTCACTGAAAACCTTATGAATAGCAGAGAAACACTATCAGCACCAGAATACTGAATATTGAAACATGAAGAAGAGCGCCAGAAAATTGTCAGATATGTTTTTGTTGTTATGCTATCGAGTCGGTTCTGACTCATAGCAACCCTGTATAGGGTTTCCAAGGAGTGACTGATGAGTTTGACTACTGAATTTGCAATTCAAACTGAACTTGAGGTCCAATGCCTAACAATTCCAATAATCAAAAAGGGTTATCTGTATGTCTGTCATGCACACACACCAGGACTCCGTTGGCAGATATAGTACCAAAAAATGAGCCCCTCATGTTTGAATGCACTCAAAATGTGACTGGGGAAGAGCTGACTCCTCAAATTAGAGTTGACCATGATGACCCCAGTGGAGTAAAGCCTTTGGGACCTTCATTTGCTGATGTTGTTGTTAAGTGCCATCGAGTTGGTACCGACTTATAGTGACCTTATGCACAGCAGAATGAAAACACTGCCCGATCCTGGGCCAGCCTCACTACTGTTGCCACACTTGAGTCCATCAATGCTGCCACTTGGCCAATCCATCTCATTGGGGGTCTTTCTCTTTTTCTCTGACCCTCCACCTTACCAAACATGATATCCTTCTCCAGTGACTGGTCCCTCCTGATAAGATGTCAGAAGTATGAGAGACGAAGTTTGGCCATCTTGGCCTCCAAGGAGCACTCTGGCTACACTTCTTTCAAAATGAATCTATTGGTTCTTTTGGCAGCCCATGGCACTTTCAATATTCTCCTCCAACACCATAACTCAAAAGCAGCAATTCTTCTACGGTCTTCCTTATTCACTGTCCAGCTTTCATGTGCATATGAGGTTATTGAAAATACTATGGCTTGAGTCAGGTACACCTTAGTCCTCAAACTTAAATCTTTGCTCTTCAACACTTTAAAAAGGTCTTGTACAGCAGATTTGCCTAATGCAATATGGTGTTTGATTTCTTGACTGCTGCTTCTATGAGTGTTGATAGTTGATCCAAGAAGAATGAAGTCCTTGACAACTTCAATCTTTTCTCCGTTGATAAGAATGTTGTTTATTGGTCCAGTGGTGAGGATTTTTGTTTTCTTTACATTGAGATGCAATCCATACCGAAGGCTGTGCTCTTTGATCTTCATCAGTAAATATTTTAAGTCCTCTTCACTTTCAGCAAGCTAGGTTGTATCATCTGCATATCGCAGGTTGTTAATGAGTCTTCTCCAATCCTGAAGCCACATTTTTCTTCATATAACCCAGCTTCTCGGATGATTTGCTCAGCATACAGGTTGAATAAGTATGGTGAAAAAATACAACCTTGTCACACACCTTTGTTAATTTTAAACCATTCAGTGTTCCCATGTTCTTTTCGAAAAACTGCCTCTTGAATTTGATGATGGGCCATAATTAAAATAAAGAGAAACAGCTGTAAACATCCATTGACAATCAAGACATGGAATGTATGAAGTATATATACATTTAGGAAAATAAGAAATTGTCAAAAATGAAATGGAACGCTTAAGCCTCAATATTCTATGCATTGTTATTATTTGTTAAGTGCCATTGAGTAGGTTCTGACCCATAGTGACACTGTAAATGGTTTCTCAGGAGCGGCTGGTGAGCTTGAACTGCAGAACTTGTGAGCTGAAATGGACTGTGATTAGCCATTTTAAATCTTAGTCATAAGATGCTGGGAATGATAAATTTAAGAGGAATGGTGTCACATTCATAATAAAAAAGAACATATCAAGATCTATTTTGAAGTAAAACTTTGTAATAAGATAATATCCACAAGCCTATTAAGAAGACCAGTTAATACCATTAATATTCAAATCTACACACCAACCACTAAAGCCAGTAATATGAAATTGAAGAATTCTACCAACTTCTTCAGTCTAAAATTGATCAAACATCCAGTCAGGATATATGGATAACTACTTGCAATTGGAATGTAAAGGTTGTAAACAAAGAGGAAGGTTCAGTTTTGGGGAAATATGGTCTTGGTTATAGAAATGATGCTGGAGATCACATGATAGACTTTTGTAAGACCAATGACTTCTTCATTGAAAATACCTTATGTATTAATGACAACATAAAAGATGACTATACACAGGGACCTCACCAGGTAGAATACTCAGAAATCAAATAGACTACATTTGTAGAAAACCTCCATATCATCAGCCAAAACTAGACCAGGGGCAGACTATCAGTTGTTCATATGTAAGTTCAGAGTGAAGCTAAAGAATATTAAAACAAGTCCATGAGAGCTAAAATATGACCTTGAACATATCCCACATGAATTTAGAGACCATCTCAAAAACAGATTTGAAGCATTCAACACTAAAGACCAAAGACCAGAAGAGTTGTAAGATGACATCAAGAACATCATACAGGAAGAAAGCAAATGGTCATTATGAAGAAAGAAGGAAAAGACCAAAATGAATGTCAAAAGAGACTATGAAACTTGCTCTCCAACAGAGATATGCTAAAGCAAATGGAAAAAATAAGGTGGACAAAGAGTTGAATAGAAAAATTCAAAGGGCTGTTTGAAAAGACAGTCAAATATTATAAGGAATTGTGCAGACTTGGAGTTAGAAAACCAAAAAGGAAGACCATGCTAAGCATTTCTCTAACTGGAGGAACTGAAGAAAAAAAATTGAGCCTCAACTTGATACACTAAAGGACTCTATGGGCAAAGTAATGAATGATGCAGAAAATACCAAAAGAAGATGGAAGGAATAAACAGTCACTGAAACAGAAAGAAATGGTTGATGTTCAACATTTCAGGAGGTAGCTTATGATTTAGAGCCAATGATAATGAAAGAAGAAGTCCAAAGTGCATTGAAGGAATTGGCAAAGAACACAACACCAGGAATCGATAGAATACAAAACTAAATCTTGCAACAAACTGATTCAGCACTGGAGACACTCACTCCTCTATGCCAAGAAATTTGGAAGACCTGGCCAGCTGACTGGAAGAGATCCATATTTCTGCCCACTCCAAAGAGAGGTGACCCAATGGAATGTGGATCTCATCAGACAATATCATTAATATTGCATGCAAGTAAAAATTTGCTAAAGATAATACAAAAATGGCTGTAATCATACATTGACAAAGAACTTCCAGAGGTTTAAGCCCAGTTCAGAAGAGGACGTGGAACAAGGGATATCATTGTTACAGTCAGATGGATCTTGGTTGAAAGCAGAGAATATGTTTACCTGTGCTTTGTTGACTATGAAAAGGTTTTTTGTTGTGTGGATCATGACAAGCTATGGACAACATTGAAGAGAATGAGTATTCTGGAACACTTAATTGTACTCATGAGGGACCTGCATTTAGACCAAGAAGCAGTTATTTGAATAGAGTGAGGAAAACCAAATGTTTTAAAATTAGGAGAGGTGTGCTACAAAGTTGTATTAGTTCACCATACTTACTCAATCTGTTTGCTGAACACATAGTCCGAGAATTGGACTATGGATTATATAACTAAAACATGGCCTCAGGAATAGAGGAAGACTCATTAACAACTTGAGATATGTAGATGATACAACCTTGCTTGCTGAAAGTGAAGAGGACTTAAAATACTTACTGATGAAGACCAACAACCACAGCCTTCAGTATGGCTTGCACCTCAATGTAAAGAATAAAAAACACTCACCACTGAACCAATAAGTAATATCAGATAAATGGAGAAAATATTGAAGTTGTCAAAAATGTCATTTAGCTCACATCAACTACCAACACTCATGGAAGCAGCACTCAGGAAATCAAAAGGCATTGCATTAGCAAATCTGCTACACAAGACCTCTTTAAAGTGTTCAAGAGCAAAGTGTGCCTTACCCAAATCATGGTATTTTCAGTAAGTTGGACAGTGACTAAGTGAGACCATAGACGAATTAATACATTTGATTTACGGTGTTGGGGGAGAATATTAAAAGTATCTTGGACTTCCTAAAGAACAAACCAACTGATGTTGGAAGAAGTATAGCCAGAATCTCCTTGGAAGCCAGGATGGCCAGAATTTGTCTCTTATACTTTGGACATATTATCAGGAGGGACCAGTCCCTGGAGAAGGATATCATGTTTGGTAAAGGAGGGTTGGAGAAAAAGAAGAAGGCCACCAATGAGATAGATTGACACAGTGGTAGCAGCAATGAGCTCAAATTAGCAACAATTGTGAGGTTGTTGCAGGACTGGGCAGTGCTTCATTTTGTTTTACATAGGGTTGCTATGAGTTGGTACTGACTCAATGGCACCTAACAACAAACAACAGCAACAGCTTTTTGTACATTTTGTAACTCAGTCTTTGGGGTCCTGTTGTGGTGCTGTAGGATAAGCACTGGACAATAAGATTAGTTTGAACCACAAGGTCGGTGTTTCAAACTCAATAGTCACTCCTCAGAAGCCCTATACAGGATCGCTTTGAGTCAGAACATACTGGACTACACTTAACAACAGCAGTCCTTCTCAAAGTTTTCACTTACTTTTATGTCTTAGCTTAAATGCCACCTTTTCAGAGAAGGTTCTCCAATACCCTTACTTAATTCTACTCCTTATTGGATTTTTTCTCCATAAGATGTATTGCTTCCTAAACATTGTTGTATTTATTTATATTTGTTTCTTTATTTTATGCCTCATGTACTTAAAGACTATGAAAATACGGGTGTTGACTTATTCACTGAGGTATTATCAGTGCCTAGAATGATGCCTGGCCCAAATAGGTATTGAGTAAACATTTATTGAGGGAATTAATAAAATAATTGTATAATAGAATCCAGTGAGATCTTCTATAATGCTGATTCATGGGACCAGCTCCAACTTTTGTTGTTAGGTGCCATCAAGTTGGTATTGACTCATAGCGACCTTATGCACAACTGAACGAAACACTGCCCAGTCCTGGGCCAACCTCACAATTGTTGCCACACTTGAGCCCATTGCTGCTGCCATTTTGCCAGTCTATCTCATTGGGTGTCTTCCTCTTTTTCTCTGACCCTCCACCTTACCAAACATGATATCCTTCTCCAGTGACTGGTCCCTCCTGACAACATGTCTGAAATATGAGAGATAATGTCTGGCCATCTTGGCCTCCAAGGAGCACTCTGGCTGCACTTCTTCCAACACAGATCTGTTTGTTTTTTTGTCAGCCCATGGCACTGCCAATATTCTCCCCAACACCATAACTCAAAAGTAGCAATTCTTCTATGGTCTTCCTTATTCACTGTCCAGTTTTCGTATGCATATGAGGTTATTAAAAGTATCATGGCTTGGGTCAGGCACACCTTAGTCCTCATGCTGACATCTTTGCTCTTCAACACTTTAAAAAGTTCCTGTGCAGCAGATTTGCCCAGTGCAATACCTCGTCTTATCTCTTGACTGCTACTTCCGCGAGTGTTGATAGTTGATCCAAGAAGAATGAAGTCCTTGACAACTTCAATCTTTTCTTCGTTGATAAGAATGTTGTTTATTGGTCCAGTGGTGAGGATTTTTGTTTTCTTTACATTGAGATGCAATCCATACCGAAGGCTGTGCTCTTTGATCTTCATCAGTAAATATTTTAAGTCATCTTCACTTTCAGCAAGCAAGCTTGTATTACCTGAATATTGCAGGTTGTTAATGAGTCTTCTCCAATCCTGATGCCGCATTTTTCTTCATAGAACCCAGTTTCTTGTATTATTTGCTCAGCATACAGGTTGAATAAGTCTGGTGAAAGAATACAACCCTGTCACACACCTTTCTTAATTTTAAACCATTCAATGTTCCCATATTTGGTTCGAACAATTGCCTCTTGGTCCAGGTACAGATTCCTTATGAGCACAATTAACTGTTTTGGAATATTCATACTTCACAATGTTGTCCATAGCTTGTCATGATCCACACAGTCGAAGGCCTTTGCATAGTCAACAAAGCACTGGTAAACATCTTTCTGGTACTCTCTGCTTTCAGCCAAGATCCTTTAGACATCGGCAATGATATCCCTCATTCCATGTCCTCTTATGAGCTCTCCCTACTAAACTAGAATTCCTGGCTCTCTACAGGTGGAGCCTAGGAATTAAGATATTAAAAAACAAAAGAAAACAACTCTCCAAGTTAATTCTTCTAAGAACTAAACTACATCCTAACAAAGAATCTGCACATCCTGCCTAATTCATCCTTCCTCCTTACATTGCAGCTCTAGTCATCCACCCTGTCCCATCTAGTCTAATGTTTTTGACATCACTTAGATATATTCTTCGTATTTACCAATATCACTATCTTCATACCATTTTTTGTCTCTTATCTCAGTGTGTTCCAGATTGATGCATCTATCTTCAGTGTTTACTTAATGCAATTCATTTTTCTTTAATCTCTCAAAAATGCAAATACCAGCACATTTAAAACCTTCTATCCATTCCCATCACCTTTAAAATTAGGTGCAAATTTATTATCATGTTCTGCCTACCAACATATCTTCAGTGTTGGCCTCACTGAGGAAACCATATTTTCTCTGTTGTTTTTAAGCCAGACAACCTGGACAGCCCTGTATTTGCCATGTCCCTAACAGTTCTGCATGTCTGTAGCTACTGTGCCTTCTATATGGAATGTCCTCCCCCACTGTTTTTATCACCAACCAACGTTTCTGCATGTAATCCAGTTACATTCTCACATTCAGGAGTGGGTTTTCTTTCAGAACCAAGTGCACCCATAGGCCACAGCACTTAAAGTGTTTGTTGTTGTGTTTTCCAATAAACTGTTTCTATTTACCATGGAGTCAATTCTAACTCATGGCAACTCCATGTGCATCAGAGTAGAACTGTGCTCCATAAGATTTTTAGCAGTTGAGTTTTTGGAAGTAGATTGCCAGGTCTTTTTTCCAAAGGGTTCTGGGTGGACTTGAACCTCTAACCTTTCAGTTACCAGTCAAGTGCATTTGCCATTTTCACCACCCAGGGTAGTGGTGGCGGTGGTGTGCTGTCAATTGGTTCCAACTCAGTGACCCTATATAGGCTTTCTGAGGCTGTAAATCTCATTGGCGCTGAAAGCCTCATCTTTCTCACAGGGAGTGGCTGGTAGAGTTGAACTGCTGACCTTGAGGTTTGCAGCCCGACTTGTAACCTACTTTGACACTAAATGCAAGAACTGTGCCTTTGAGCTCTGTATCCTCAGAGTCTTCAGGCAGTGGTATGTTGGAAACAACTTGCACCAGCTTGGGAGAGTCAATTGTACAAATTTCTTCCCAGTTCCTCATTCACACTGGTAGCTTGCAATCACCCAGGATGACAGTATTCATATACAAAGAAGCAAATGCTTAAATCAGGACTTTTTATACCATGGTTTCCTGTTGTTAAACATTACCAGCTCACCACTGCAGGGCACCATGTCTAACACCCAGTGCAATTTCACGTCAATCAGTGTTTGTTGGGTTGAGTGAATGAACATAGTGAATAAAAGCTTTTGTCCTTGCTGGGAGTAAAAATTGTCTTCTTGAAACTTCCAACTTCATGTTGCTTCCTTGCATGACACATTGCCCACCTACTCCCTGTTTCATAAAATAATCCTAAACCTAAATAAAGAAATAGCTGTCATGTTTCTCCTTAGTCTTCTCTTTCTCATGCTAAAGTTCTTCTATTCCTTCAGTCATTCCTCAGAGCCCTCCCCACACTGGCCACCTTCCATAAAGAGGTTCTGGTGTATCATATTTCCTTTATAGAAAGACTATGTTTCCCAGACATGACATAATATACTAGGGGTAATCTGCCCAGTGCTAACTACATTGGAACCAGGATTTCCATACCTGTGTGTGGCTCACACCTGAAACCAATGGTGTGAGCTTTGTGCATGCCTACATACTCCCACCAGTCATTGAACACCAAATGAGTATCAAACTAAAATACTAGTTTTCACATAGATCCCTGCCCTAGTTAACTAGTGCAGAAATATCACAAGTGGGTAACATTAGCAAATAGAAATTAATTTTATCACGGTTTAGGTAACTAGAAATCCAAATTCAGAACATAGGCTCCAGGGAAATGGTTTCTTTCTCTGTTGGTTCTGGGAGAAATTCTTCATCTCTTTGAGCCTCTGGTTCCTGGCTGTCTTCACATGACTTTTGCCATCTTTCTTCCATCATCTCTACTTCTTGCTTACTTGTGTAATCTCTTTTATTGATCATACTGTTAGTGTTGTTAAGTGCCATCAAGTGGGTTGCAACTCACAGTGACCCTGTAGAGGGTATCTGAGGAGTGGCTGGTGGGTTTGAACCACTAACCTTGTGGTTAACTGGTTGTTGCATATCATACAGTGCCACGCCAGGACTCCTTCCATCCTTTGGCTTCCCCAAAATTTATGTTTTTGCCACATACAAATCACATTCCCTTCGTCACATAATGGCAAAAGTATTTAATCAACTCCAAAGCCAAAATTTCGTCTTCTGTATCATCTAAATCAAATATGTTTGAGACTTTAGGTACGTTTCATCCTGGGAAGAATTACTCTTCATCTGTGAACTTGTGAACGGAGCAACATCTGTTAATTCTCTAGAACACAAGTTAATCTGTTTCCAAATTGCAATGGTGGAACAGAAACAGGGTAGACATTCCCATTACAAATGGGAGAAAATGGAAAGAAGTAAGGGATAAAGGACACAAGGAAGTCAAAACCTAAACAGACAAATCACATTAGCTCTCAAGTCTTGAAAATAATCCTCTTTCTGAGGCTCTCTGGGAAATGGTCCTGCCCCCCACACTCATGGTGTTGGTCGTATCCTGTGGATTCTGGTGGTGTCCCTTGGCTCCACTTTCCAGGCCCACTGGGATGGCAACTCCTTGGCTGTAGGTGACCCCATTCTTCTAGTCCATCTAAAAGACAATCCCAACCCCTTGGTCCTAGCAAGTCTCATTTTTCTACCCCTTTGTTATGGAAGCCCAATCCCTCAGCTTTGTGTGTGAGTCCCAGCCCAAGCCCCAGCACACCTTAATGGCGGCCACACATACTGTAGCAAAGTTGGCAAAGATTCAAGTCTTTGAAACCCAGAAGGCTGTGGTTCTACCCTTTGAGATCCAGAAGACTGTGGTCCCACCCTTTGAAGTCAAGAAGGCCCTGCTTCCTGTGCTCCTTCCTTCCAAAAATTGGGCTGATCTCCTAGCTGTTCCAGAATGATCCTTTTCTTTTCTTTGAGTATAACAAATGTAGCTCCTGTTTCCTGCCTACAGAATTCCAAGAGGCAAACAGTGTTTTTTCCTTTCATCCTGTCTTTGACCTATTCTGTCTAAACGGATGAATTTTATGCTGTCATAGTGAGTTAGATCCATCAGTCACAGGTGTAGTTTCTTTAACGAAAGATTGTGTAGCCACGTCCTTGGTGAATATCTCAGGACATATGTTCTTAGTACAACAGAATTTTTCAAATCTTTAAGTTCATTTTCATTTTGCACAGTTCATTTTTAAGTCGATCTCTTTCCTCTCACACTTTATTATAAGTGGTAAGGGGAAACCATGCATTCCTTCAAGATCTTGCTTTGATATCTCATCAGCCAAATATCCAACTTTATCATTTAAAACTTCTACCTTCCACCAAATATTGAACATAATTCAGACAAGTTCTTTGCCACTGTATAAAACCATCCTCCTTCCCCCATGTCAGATCACATGCTCATCATTTTCTTTTACATTTTCTCACCAGAAACACATTTCACATTTCTAGCAACATTCTTTTATTGGTATCATATATATATTCTCTAGTAGAGAATTTCTCTATAGCTCTCCTCACTTTCTTCTGAGCCCTCACCAGAATTACCTTTGACATCTGTGATTCTACTAACAATCTAGGTTTTTATTATCAGTCACCATAGAATGCTTCCACTCTCCACCTATTAGCTAATTCCAAAACCTCTTCCATATTTTAGGTATCTATTGGAGTCTTGGTGTGGCTCTGTAGGATTAGCACTGGACTGCTAACCACAAGGTAGGTTGTTTAAACCAACCAGCCACTCCTCGGAAACACTATATAGGGTCGTGATGAGTCAGAACTGACTTTATGGCATTTGACAACAGCAGCATTAGAGCAACATCCTACCTTTGGCAGCAAATTCTGTCTTAGTTAACTAGTGTTACTATAACAGAAATTCAACTAATGAGTGGCTTTAACCAACAGAAATTAATTGTCTCAGTTTAGGAAGCTAGAAATACAAATTCTGAGCACTGACTTGGGGAAAGGCTTTCTCTGCGGGCTCAGGGGTGAAGGTCTTTTCTTGTAGAATTTCGGCTCTTCAGGGATCTTCATGTGACATAATCTCTTCCCTCATCTCTGCTTCTCACTTTCTTGTTTAATCCCTTTTTTAATCTCAAAAAAAAAGTTTAACTCAAGATACACCCTAACCTAACCCTACCTCATTAATATAGCAAAGACAACCCGTTCCCAAATAGGATCATAACCACAGGCATAAGGACTGTGATTTATAACATTTATTCTTTGGGACCACAATTCAATCCATAACAATATCTTGTTAAATTTTATCTTTTCCCCCAGTATTCCAACCTATTGACTTATGACTTAATCTTGATTCTGTCATCTTTCAGTGTTTTACTCTGCCCTGGCATCTGGGTTCTGAATAATGCATCAGAGATTTTTGAGTAGGCAATAGAAGAGGAACCGCAGGAAGGAAAGGAATGAATACTTATCAAGGAATACATTCCATGCTTGATGTTTTGGGCAAGTTATTTTCCTATATTTTGCTTCCTTTAATCCTAGTAACAACCTGCAAGCTAAGTGTGGATGTTGCCATTGCAATAGACAGTGCTTCAGTAAGTTCAAGAATTTGTTCCAGGTCAGGGAGTTTACAGTTAGAGTAGGAAGAGGAATCCATAGCTCTCTGATGCCCATGTTCTGTGGGCTCCACTACATTGTTCTCATAAAATATTACCAATAACTAACATTATTCTTGTTGTTAATTACAGTCACATTCTAACTCATAGCTATCTTGTATAGGGTTTCTGAAGAGCAGCTGGTGGGTTTGAACTGCCAACCTTGTGGTTCACAGTCTAGTGCTGATCCTACTGCACCAGACCAGAATAACTAACATTAACATTTATGAAATGCCTCCCTAGTTATTTTTTCTTGTGAATCTTACAACTTTATGAAACAGTTTCTATTCCCTTACTCTCTTTGGTTAAGAATTATTTCTTTGGTCAAATTCAGATAGTCTCCTGAAGAATGGGCCATGCTGGTTGTCCATAGGTAGATTTGCCACAACAGGCAGACCATTGCCACCGTCTAGCTGTGATGGTAGCAGTAAAGTTAACACTATCTTTGGAGCCTGTGTTGGGCCTTATCATGTGCCAGGCCCTGTGTAAAGCATGTTATGGGTATTATCTTGATTAACATTCATAAACAAGCCTCTGAGGTAGGCATTCTTATTTTCCTATTTTCTAAGTGTGGAAACTGAGGCCTAAAGAGGTTAATTCACATGCACAAGATCATAGCTAATAAGAGACAGAGCTGAGACTTGAGTCCTGTCTGCTTGACTTCAGCTCTTTATGTTCTCATCTGTCATTTTTGGAGGCTTTCTTCACTAGAAGCTCAGATGACTTCATGGGCCACTTGGAAAATTCCTGAAATCAGGTTCATTTGACCTTTTCTCCAAGATTCTCTGGGTTTTCTAAGGGCAATTCATGGTATTTGCAATTCAGAAACATCTAGCTTCATGTCCAGATTTAACTTATTGTTTAAATCAATTATAGAGAGAGGGAAGACAAAGGAGAGGTAAAGAGAAAAGGGATTTATGCCTGTCCTGGTATGACACTACTGGATAAGCACTGGACTGCTAACCACAAGGTGAGCAGTTCAAACCCACCAGATCCCCCTTGGAAACCTTATATAGGGACTATCATGAAGTAGAACCCACCCGATGGCACTTAACAACAACAACAACATTCCCAAACTGCAATTTTTTCTGTCCAATGTGCTGTTCTGGCTAAGAAAGTCTAATGCCTCCTAGGATACACACATCTGATGTCAAAATGGTCAATCACCAAGGTTTGTGAGGCTGACCAAATTTTGTGTCAGCATCAATGTCATGTTAGTGATCCAAATAAGCCCACAAATTCCTGACAGGCTAATTTCCTTAGCTAGATGTATAATTCCCACCCACTCCTAAGAAAAGAAAAATTTCTCCTTTACTTCTCGCTTGCTGCCCTGGACAGGTTCTGACTAAATACTGTCACCACAGTGAGTAGGAAGCTGTCATCTGGAGTGAAGTGCTACACTGCAGGGGTCAATAGCTGGAAACAGGAGCCCAAGATCATAAGAAAAACCCTTCAGAAGGTAAAACAACTAAGCAGAAAGAAATATCGCTGGGAACTAGGTGTTTAGTCCAGATCAGTTCCTTTAAACAGCCATACTTGATACTACAAGTGCCAAGAACCACATAAAGGGGAATATGGACTTCTCGTGTGGTGCTATAGGATAAGAACAGGACTATGAACCACAAAATCAGCAGTTCAAACCCACCAGATGCTCCTCAGAAATGCTGTGGTCGCTATGAGTCGGAACCGACTCGACAACATTTAATAACACAACAACAACCCCCTCTCAAGGAGCCCTAGTGATACAGTTGGTAGCACACTTAGCTGTTAACTAAAGGTCATCACACTCGAAGTCGAGTGAGGGAGATGTGACTGTCTGCTTCCATAGAGATGTAAAGCCTTGGACAATTCTACTCTGTCCTGTGAGTCTCAATCAACTCAATGGCACCTAACAACAGTATCAATAATGCCCCACTCACCCTCCATTTATCCACGCACCAGCATCTCATCCCATCCTCATTTCACCCATTAGATTGGATGCACACAGTTGGTTCCTCTTATCTCTGAATATGCCTGAGACCCTGGCACTGCCTACTTAAACTGCCTGGAATCAGGCCTCTACCAACTTTACTTACTCCCCAAGACCCTCCCAACCTGAATGATCTTCCAATGACAGGCTTCTACTCCATGCTGACTTCCCACAATCTGTATTCTCCAACTGAAAGCTCACAATTCCAACTTATGAATGTTGTCACAGGATGGCTTCTTGGCCATCAGGGTGAGTTGTTTCTTTCATTCTTGTCCAGTGGTAAAGAGGCACCTCTTGTTGATAAATCATACAAGGAGGATGTCTCACCCATTCATTGTTTGACCCAAACCCAACTGTTTTATGTCACAAGCCACTGGAGCCTCTTCAACCCAAGCCAGCTTTGTGTGACTTTTCTGCTGAAAGTTGTTCTTCATTACGAAGAATCATATAAATGTCTTTTAGGGTCAGGGAAAATCCAAGGTTTGAGAAGATGAAGTATTCACTCCTGATCACAACTTGTCCTCTGTCCATTAAAGAAGGTCATCATAAAGACCTAATCTCTTAGAAACATGACACCACATACAGCCTAATGAACTCAACAAAAACAATCCAATTTGTCCCATTTCAAAGTTATTCTTGGTTCTAGTACCTGCTGCCCTGTTCTTGGGAGAGGTGATCAAGCTGACTGCCTGTCCCATATTTGAAGGGCGTTCTTTAGGAAAGGAAAGGAGCTCTGGTAGCATAGTGGTTACAAATTGGATTGTGAACCGCAAGGTCAGCAGTTCAAAACTACCAGCTGTTCCGTGGGAGAAAGATGAGGTTTTCTGCTCTCGTAAAGATTTATAGCCTCGGAAACCCTGTACAGGGTCGCCATGAGTCGGAACCGACTCCACGGCACCTAACAACAACAACAACTTTAGGAAAGGTTAGGTCTGCAAGTCTATTGCTCACCACCCATAGGAATGATAATATAGGATCTAAGAGACTACTTTAGGAGATTTCTGTAGACAGGATAACTGGACCATCCATCTCTCCACAGTTGAGTTCACTTCTAAACAGCATCCTACTTCTGTTTAATTCAACATGCATTTATTACGCATCTAGGTACCTGGTTCTGTGTGACATTTTAAGAATGTAAAAATAGATAACAAGATTTTCACTTAGGCAGCTTATAAGAAGTAAAAAGATTCAAAGTTCTTATGTGATTATGCTATATATGCAAGAAAAAAGTATAAACAAGGTTTAGATACAGAGGTGCTATGAAATAGGAAACTGGCAATTTTGTAGGTGTGGAGGAAGTCAGATAAGGTCCTAACAGGAGGCCATGACACATGGGGATTTGAATAATAGATAAGTGCTTCAGGTTCAAATAGGTGGACTGAACATACACATCTCCACTACCACTTGAAAGCCCACTAAAATAATAATACAGAGATTTTTAAGGCATAGATTCATAATAACAATGAGAACAACATAGAGAACAACTACAAATGCATTATTTTGTAATGGAAAAGAAATTAGGCATATGATGGTTGACACAACATTGCTGAAAAACCTAAGCTAAAAGTGGATGTAACAATACAGAAAGCCTAGGAAGGTCCAAGAAACCCTGACAATGGGGGTGGAGTTGAAGCTGAAAGCAGAGGAAATGTCCAAGTGTTGTCTTAAAAAGCAGTAGGATCCACCCATGGACAGTTCATCTTCAACAAAGGTTGAAATCCTTTAAACGGGGAAGAGATAGTCTCTTTAACAAATGGTACTGGCAAAACTGGATACCCATTTACAGAAAAATGAAACAGGACCCATACCTCAAACTATACACAAACTATACACAGGACCTCAAATTATACATCAAGATGGATCAAAGATTGAAGTGTAAAGTCCAAAACTATAAATATCATCAAATAAAAACTTAGGGAAGCTAAAACATAACATAAATATACTATCAAGCATTAACTAAAAACACATAAACATCAGAAAATAAACTAGATGACAAAAAAAATTCCTAAAAATTAAACATTTTGTGAATCAAAACACATCACCAAAAGAGTAAAAGGAGAACTGGGAAACATTTTTTTGGCAATGATATATCTGACAAGGGTCTGATCTCTAAAATACATAGAAAATTCTTTACATATCCACAACAAAAAGTCAATCCAATTTAAAAATAGGCAAACAAGACATTCCGGTGGCCAACTAATACACGGAAGAGATACTTGCAAACATTAGTCATTAAAGAAATGCAAATCAAAACAACAAAGAGATATCATCTTACATCAGCAATAATGGCATTGATTAAAAACAACAACAACAAAAGAAAACAGAAAACAACAAATGCTGAGAGTGGAACTTTCATACACTCCTAGTGGAACTTTTAAATGGTACAACTATTATGGAAAACAATACAGCACTGCCTTAAAAGACAAGAAATAGATATATCATATGATTCAACAATAGTATGCCTAGATACATATCCTAAAAAAATAAAAGTCATAATAGAGATAGGCATATATACACCCATGTTCATTGCAGCAATATTTACAATAGCAAAAAGATGTAAATATCCTAAGTGCCTATCAACGGATTAATGAATAAACAAACTGTGGTATGTATACACAGTGAAATACTGTACAAAGTTAAAGGATAATGATGAATCCACAAAACAACTCACAGCATGTATAAACCTGGAGGACATTATGCTAAGTGAAGTAAGTCAATCACAAATATTGTATGATACCATTATTACAGAAAGTCAAGAAAAGGTCTACACAGCAAAAGAAGCGTTATTTGATGATTACCAGGGATGGGAGGAGGTGGAAGGAAAGAAATCACTAACTAAGTAATAGACATACGCTAACTTTGGTAAAGGAAAGATAAACGCATGATAGGGAGGAAGTCAGCACAACATAACCAAGGCAAATGAAGACACTGAAAGGAACACAAGAGTAAATGGTAACAATAGTAATTGTTGTTAGGTGTCCTCCAGTCTGTACCACCTCATACCAACCCTATGCACAAAAGAACAAAACACTGTCCAGTCCTACATCATCCTCACAATTGTTGTTTCCTTTGAGTCCATTGCTGCTGCACTGTATCAGTCCATCTCCTTGGTGGTCTCTCTCTTATAGTGCTGAGCCTCCACTTTAGCATCCATGATGTCCTTCTCTAGGCACTGGTCTCTCCTGATAACATGTCCAAAGTATAAAGACAAAAATTCACCATCCTGATTTCTAAGAAGCATTCTGACTGTACTTCTTCTAAGATAGACCTGTTTGTTCAGTACATATTTAATATTCTTCTCTAACACCGTAATTCAAATGCATCAATTCTTCTGCATTCTTTCATGACTTGGATCTGGTGCACCTTAGTCCTCAAACTGACATCTTTGCTCTTGAACACTTTAAAGAGGTCTTTTGCAATATATTTACTTAATGTAATACATCATTTAATTTCTTGATTGCTGCTTTCATGACTGTTAATAGTGGATCTAAGCAAAATGAAGTCTTTGACAACTCCAATCTTTTCTCCATTTATCATGATGTTATTTATTGTTCAGTTATGAGGATTTTTGTTTTCTTTACATTGAGGTGCAATCCTCATCATTAAAAATTTTATATCCTCTTAGTTTCAGAAAACAAGGTTGTTTTCTGTATATCACAAGTTGTTAATGAATCTTCCTCCAACCCTGATGCCATGTTCTTCTTCATATTAACCAACTTATCAGATCACCTGTTCAGCACACAGATAGAATAAGTATGGAGAATGGACACAAACCTGGAGCATACCTTTCCTGATTTTAAACAATTCAATATCTTCTTTTTTTTTGTTTCAACAAATGCCTCTTGGTCTATGTGCAGGTTCCTCATAAGCACAATTAAGAGCTCTGGAATAACCGTTCTTTGTCATGTTATCCACAGTTTATGATCTACAAGTCATAAGCCTTTGCATGGCCAATAAAGCACAAGTAAACGTCTTTATGGTATTCTCTGCTTTCAGACAAGATCTACCTGACATCTGTAACAAAGTCCCTAGCTCATGTCCTCTTCTGAACACAGCTTGACTTTCTGACAGTTCCTGTAGATGTACTGTTGTTAACTATTTTTGAATTGTCTTCAGTAAATTTTACTTGCATGTGATATTAATGATATTGTTTGATGATTTCCTCATTCCCTTGGGTCATCTCTCTTTGGAATGGACACGAATCTGGATCTCAGTCCCATTGGTTGGCCACGTACCTATCTTCCAAATGTCTTGGCATAGATGAGTGAACGCCTGCAGTGCTGCATCAGTTTGTTGAAACTTTTCAGTTTGTATTCTGCCAATTCCTGGAGCATTGTTTTCATCAAATGCCTTCAGTGCAGCTTGGACTTCTTCCTTCAGTACCATCAGTTATTAGTCATATGCTACATTTTTAAATGGGTGAGAAGCAACCAATTCTTTTTGGTACAATGACTTTGCATATTTCTTCCATCTTCTTTTGATGCTTCCTGCATCATTTAATATTTTGACCATAAAATCCTTCAAGACTTGGATTTTTTCTTCAGGTCTTTAAGATTACGAAATGCTGAGTAAGCTATTTCCTTTTGCCTATCTAACTCCATACATTTGCTCATTTCATTATAATACTTCACTTTGCCTTCATGAGTTGCCCTTTGAAATTTTCTGTTTAGCTTTTTTTTTTTTTCCAGTCACTTTAGCTTCTCTACACTCAACAGCATGTTTCAGAGTCTCTTCTAACATCTGCTTTGGCTTTTTTTTCATTCTTGTCTTTTTAATGACCTTTTGTTTTCTTCCTGCATGATGTTCTTGATGTTATCCCACAATTCTTCTGGTCTTTGGTCATTTGTGTCTAAGGTGTCTAATCTGTTCTTGAGTTGGTCTCTGCATTCAGGTGGGATACATTCAAGGTCATATTTTGGCTCTCACGGACTTGTCCTGATTTTCCTCAGCTTCAACCTGGACTTTTATATGAGCAATTGATGGTCTGTTCCCATGACCTTGTTTTGGCTGATGATAACTGAGTTTTTCTACCATCTCTTCCCAGAGATGTAGTCAGTTTGATTACTGTGTAATCCATGTGGTGAGGTCCATGTGTATAGTCACCTTTCAAATTGTTTTAAAAAGGAATTTGCAATGAGTAAGTCATTGGTCTTGAAAAATTCTAGCAAGCAATGTCTAGCATCATTTCTATCACTAAGACCATGTTTTCCAACTACTGATCCTTCATCTTTGTTTCCAAACATCCCATAATTGCCAGTGCATCTTGATCAATTTCAAAATGAAAAAGTTGGTAGAATTCTTTAATTTCATCATCACTGGCTTTAGTGGTTTGTGTGTAAATTTGAATAATGGTGGTATTATTCCTTGCACTTCAAGATAGATCTTGAAATGTTGTTTTTGAGAATCAGTGCAATTCTATTCCTCTTCAGTTTTCCATTCTCATACAGTAAACAATATTATTGTCAGATTCAAAATGGCCAATACCAATTCATTTCAGCTCACTAAAACCTAGGATATCCAGCTTTAGGTGTTCCATTTCTATTTTAATAACATTCAGTTTCCCTAGATTCATACTTCGTACATTCCTTTGCTCTGATTATTAATGGATGTTTGCAGCTGTTTCACCTCATTTTGGGTTGTGCCTCATTAGCAAATGAAGATCCTGAAAGCTTACTCCAGTTGTGTCATTATGGTCAACTCTACTTTGAGGAAGCAGCTCTTCCCTAGTCATGTTTCAAGTAACTTCCAACCTTTGAGGCTCATTTTACAGTACTATATCTGACAATGAGAACATTTCTATTCATAATGTTTTCATCTTCTAGCACTATATCTGACCATGTTCCATTGCTATTCATAAGGTCTTCAGTGGATAAGTATTCAGAAGTAGTTTGCCTCTTCTTCTTCCTAGCCTGTTAGTATTTAAAATATCTGTGGCATGGTTTCCAGTATCACAGCAATATAAAGGTCCAAATTTATTAACTGTGTTGTTGTTGTTGTTAAGTGTCATTGAGTCTATTCTGACCCATAGCGACCCTGTATAGAGTTTCCAAGGAGCAGCAGGTGAGCTTGAACCACTGACCTTGCAGTTCAAATGACTTTACAGTGTGACACATTAGCCCACAGCACCACACCAGGACTCCATTAACTATGTGTGTAGTATTGGTTAAATCCCTTAATCACTCTGTACCTCAGTTTCCACAGCTATATAGAAAGGATCATGATAGTAGTTCCTATCTCATAGAGTGAGTTTTGGTGGTGGTGGTGATGTGCCATTGAGTCAGTTCCAACTC
>NW_006408721.1:4546390-4548111 GCF_000296735.1 Chrysochloris asiatica | reverse complement strand
GAAACCCTACACAGGGTCACTATGAGTCAGAACCAACTCCATGGCACTTAACCCCTACCACCACAAGAGGCCCTGGTGGTGCTGAGAGTTAGGCGTTGGACTGCAGTTCACATCCACTAGCTGTTCTGTGGGAGAAAGATGAGGTTATCTGTTCCTGTAAAGGTTACAGTCTACACAGGCTCCCTGTGAGTGGGCTTGGGTTTGATTTAGTCTGTCTCTTACTGGTCACTGACCGCCTGGTCATTTGCATCTCTATATTGTAGCACTTAATGCTTCATATGACAAATTCTAGAGAATTGCTTGAAAACCCTCATTGGCTCACCATTGCTTCTAGGAACAAAACCCCATTTCTTTACTGGGCCTACAGTTCCTCAGGACCAGGCTCTTCCTTACCTCACCAGCCTCTACTCTCCACTCCACACCCCTCAGACTCTACACTGTGACCCTGTAAAAGTAACTCTGGGTGGCTGAAATAACTCAGCACTGACTTTCTTTAGGACTTTGCATCAGGGGACTGTTGTCTTTCTAGCCAGAGCCACTTTCACAGTTGAGCAGCTTGGGGGAAAGTGACAGAGTCAAGTAGGCAGAGTCAGGCCAACACTCTCTGTGAGTACACCACGTGGACCAGGCCACACATCACCCTAAACCGCCACCAGGCATTGCTTACATCTGAGTGGTTGATCCTTCAGGACAATTTAGCAATCTAGCCCCCTTCTTAATAAAGACATTCCTAGCAAGTCCAGTTAACTTTGGACTATTGTAAAATAAATAATATTAACCAGACCTGGGGCTATTGGTTGAGGGCACCTAGTTAGTTGGTTCCTATCTTAGAATTAGAGGTTTTTGAGGTCAGGGACTCTGTAATCTCTGCATTCTGGATGCCTCAGGTTGCTAGTCTAGGGTCATTCATTTAGGAGTTGTTTCAGAAACCTCACTGTTGATTTTCACAAGCTGAAAGTCCCCCACCCTACCCCACCCCACCCCCAATTTACAGAGAATTCAAAGATGGCCTGTGAACTGAGAAGAAAGCAGAGTTTATATTGTCCTCCATGGCAAGCTTTTGCAGGAGAAAGATGAGACTGTCTGCTCCTATAAGGATGTGCAGTCTCAGAAACCCAAAAGAGCAGTTCTACTCTGTCCTGTACCGTTACTATGAGTGAGAATCCACTCAGTGGCAGTAGGTCCTGGGTCCATTGTCATTGAGTCAATTCCAACACACAGCAATCCTGTGTAGGGTTTATGGGAGCAGCCTGCCTCATCTTTCTCAGGAGGAGCAGCTGGTGGATTTGAATTGCTGATCTTGAGGTTAGCAGCTTGACACCTAGCCCACAGAGCCACCAGACATCTTATATAGATTCGTATATATATATATTTATACAGGAGTCCTGGTGTGGCACTGTGTGTTAAGGAGCTGGACTCCAAAGTAAGCTTGAACCACAAGGTCAGTGGTTCAACCTCACCAACTGCTCCTCGGAAACCTTATTCAGGGTCACTATGGGTCAGAACCAACTGGATGGCACTTAACAACAACTACAACAACATACATATGCATATGGAATCCTGATAGCATAGTGGTTACGAATCGGGCTGCAAACCTTAAGGCCAGCAGTTCGAAACTACCAGCTGCTCCGAGGGAGAAAGATGAGGCGTTCTGCTCCCGTAAAGATTTACAGCCTCGGAAACCCTGTACAGGGTCGCTATGGGTTGGAAACGACTCGACG
>NW_006408721.1:4544288-4545025 GCF_000296735.1 Chrysochloris asiatica | reverse complement strand
CAGGTGGTTAATGAGTCTTCATCCAATCCTGATGCCATGTTTTTCTTTATAGAACCCAGCTTCTTGGATTATTTGCTCAGCATACAGGTTGAATAAGTAGGGTGAAAGAATACAACCTTGTCGCACACCTTTTTAAATTTTAAAACATTCAGTGTTGCCATGTTCTTTATTGTAAGAAGTTATTTGCCTTTTTCATTCTCATTCTATCATGAATGTACTCATTTATTCAGGGGCCACATGACCTGTGATGATGTAATGGATTGAATGTAGAAGCAGATATGAAAATCTAGCTATTTTCTCTAAAATCAGATATTAAAGAGATTTGCAAAGTCTCTCATTGGCCGCTAGGCATTTCTTCCTCAGCACTACTGGGTGGGTTTGAACCACCACTCATCTGTCAGTTTATAGTACTGTGGTGGCATGCATGCTGCTATGATACTAGAAGTTATGCCACCAGTATTTTAAATACCAGTAGGGTCACCATGGTGAGTAGGTTTCAGTTGAGCTTCCAGACTAAGACAGAGTAGGAAGAAGGAGAGACAGTCTGCCTCTGATCGGTTAGCCACGTAAAACCTTATAAATAGCTGTGGAACACTATTAGATAGCTCCTGAATATTGAATATGGAAATACAATGAATAGCACCAGAGTATTGTCAGATATAGTGCCAGAAGATGAGTTCTTAAGGTAGGACGGCACTCAACATTCAATTGGGAAAGAGCTGCCTCCTCAAAGTAGC
>NW_006408721.1:4526746-4542278 GCF_000296735.1 Chrysochloris asiatica | reverse complement strand
AAGTAAGAGGTCATTAAGAAGACAAGAAAGAAGGAAAAGACAAAAATGGATGTCAGAAGAGATTCTGAAACTTGTTGTCCAGCATGGAGATGCTAAAGCAAATGAAAGAAGTAAGGAGGTAAAGAACTGAATAGAAAACTTCAAAGGTCAGCTCAAGAAGACAAAGTCAAACATTATAATCAAATGTGCAAAGACCTGGAATTAGAAAACCAGTGTTCTTGGCATTTTTCAAGCTGAAAGAACTGACAGAAAAATCAAGCCTTGACTTGAAATATTGAAGGATTCTATGGGCAAAATATTGAATGATACAGAAAGCATCAAAAGAAGATGGAAGGAATACACAGAGTCACTTACTGTCCCACAAAGAAATGGTTGATGTTCAACAAGAGCCAATGATACGGTAGGAAGAAGTCCACATTGCACTGAGGACAAAGAACAAGGCTCTGGTAATTGATGGAATACAAGCTGAAATATTTCAACAAACTGAGGCAGCACAGGAGGCACTCACTTTTCTATGCCAGTTGCCTGGCCAACTGATTGGAAGAGATCCATATTTATGCCCATTTGAAAGAAGTGACTCAACAGAATGTAGAAATCATCAGACAATATCACTAACATTGCATGCAAGTAAAATTTTGCTAGAGATAACTTAAAAACATATATAACAGCACACTGACAAAGGTTCAAGCCAGCTTCAGATGAGGACATGGAATGAGGGGTATCCTTGATGGTATCAGATGGATCTTGGCTGAAAGCAGAGAATACCAGATTGTCAGAAGAAAATATCTTTGCTCTTTTGAAGGATATATATTTCAATATGCGTATTATTCAATTATTTATTTTTTGCCTATTTAATTTGTTAAAAACTCTAAATATGTCAAAATCTTCTATTACTATTATATTTTTCTCCATTTCTTTCTACATATTTAGGTCTTTCCTTTAAGCATACTGAGGCAATGTAATTTGGCACATAAAGGTTTGTGACTCAATTTTACTGAAAATTATATCCTTATTAATAAAAAATGACTCTTCTTTGTAAAAATGTTTGATAAAAATCTATTTTGGCTGGTAATACTATTTAACACTTCTATTTTCCTTTTGGAGTCCTGGTGTGACGCTGTAGGTTAATACACTGGACTATAAAGTTGGTTTGAACCTCAAGGTCAGTTGTTCAAGCTCACTAGCTGCTCCTTGGAAACCCTATATAGGGTCACTATGGGTTGGAGCCAACTCAATGCCACTTAACAACAACAATTTTCTTTTTATTTATGTTTATACAAAATACTTTCATTGATTCTTTTGCTTTAGGAGCCCTAGTAGCATAGTGGACTATGCATTCAGCTACTAACCTCAAGATCATCAGTTCAAACCCACCAGTCACTCTATGGGAGAAAGATGAGACTTTCTGCTCCATAGAGATTTACAGTCTCTTAAACACCATACAGTGTCACTGTGAGCTGTAACTGACTCGAGGACATATCGCTGACACCACTACCACTACCTTTTTGCTTATAATTTTATTGTCATTTTGCTTTACATCTTTAATAAATAACATGTTAAGTTGGCTTTTTATTTTTGACCCAACCTGGAAGTCTGCTATTTAATGTAGGAATTCATCTACTTTGCATTTATTTTTATAAATTCCATATTTAGTCATAGTTCTTTTGTGGTAGCTTAGATTCTTTTATACTGCTATACTTCTTTTGTAGTATCTTATACTGTTTTATACTGTTGTTGTTGTTAAGTGCCATCAAGTTGATTATGACTCATAATGACCCTGTACAGGGTTTCCAAGGAGTGGCTGGTGAGTTTGAACTGCCAACCTTGTGATTCAAACCAACCTTTCAATCCAGTGCTTCATCTCATAGTGTGACACCAGGACTCCGTAAGAGTATTGTTGTTGTTGTTATTATTAAGTGCTGTTGAATATAGGGTTGCCAAAGAGCAGCTGGTGGTTTGAACTACTGACCTTCTGGTTTGTAGTGGAGTGTCAGACCAGGAGTCCATTATACTACTATTCTATAAAAGAGTAAGCTGCTGTTGTTGTTGAGTGCCATTGAGTCGGTTCTGACTGATAGCAACCCTGCATAGGGTTTCAAAGGAAAGACTGGTGAACTTGAACCACAGACCTTAGGATTGAAATCTCCCTTGCAATACAGAACATTAGCATGTAGTGCCACACCAGGATTCCATAGAAGAGTGTACAATACCACAAAGAATTGTGATCAAATACGGAATTTCCAAAAATACCTATAAAATCAAAATGTTTTCTGATTATCCCTCTTGCTTTCTATCCTTTGAGAAATAAACATACTACATATTTCTCTGTATTAATCATTTATAATTTTAAAAATGTATCTAAGTTGTTTATAATTAGATTACTAATTTCACATAAGTTTTTCAAATGCTTTCTATATTAATTTACATTTCCTTAAAATTCTAATAGAGAATTTGACAGTATTTTTGAACCTTTTTCATTTGATGGTAATTTTCACCATTTCACCCCTCAATCACAACCAACTTCAAGGTCTTAGTTACAACATGTTGTTGTTGTTGTTAAGTGCCATCGAGTCGGTTCCGACCCATAGCGACCCTGTACAGGGTTTCCGAGGGTGTAAATCTTTACGGGAGTAGAAAGCCTCATCTTTCTCCCGCAGAGCGGCTGGTAGTTTCGAACCTCTGATATTATTTTATATTTAATATGTTATCTTTTGAGAATAATTATTTTTAATTTTCATAAATTTTTCTTTTGGGGGATTAAAAAAAAAGCTTTTACTGTAAATTGAGTGAGAACATCAGTTTTACACTCATTGTTTCATTACAATGATTACAACCCCCTCTGTGCATCATCATTTAACAGTATTTGCTTCTATTCCCTCTGTTTTTGTTTTTGTTTTTTTTGGGGGGGGGTGGTTAGGGGGTAGCGGATGTACACCAAAACACTCAGGAATATATAACCATTTAAACAACCCAAAGGGTGTAGTCTGCAAGCCTGCCTCCTGGCTGCCAGCACACAGTCTTTCTCTTTCCTTGAGTCTAGAGTCCTCAGCTGCTCTCTCATTCCATGTCATCATCTGTGCTTCCATCTCTGGCGTTGTAACATCTCTGGAGAGGGTTCCACATTCTGCTCATACTCTTCTCCCTTGATGGCCCTAGGGTCTTCTGTTCCTGGAATGTAAGATTAACTACTCCCCTCTTTATGTTACAAAACTTCTACCTTTAGAGCGTGACAATCACAATTAGTCATGATAACAACTACTCACTATTGAATCATAAGAATCTTATCCCCATCTTCTTTTACCAGACCTGTCTAGACAAGATGAAAATTATTCAGTAGATATACTACCTTCCCCCATATACTCTGAAACTAAATTCCCTCTTGAAAATTTGTAAGCCAGTCATTTTGTGCCTTTATAGCTCCCCCATTTTAGGTAGCCAATGTCTAAGTTGCCTGTCCTTATCACCCCTGAGTGCAGCGGAGGTAGGATGAAGACTTCTTCCCTCTCAGTTGGTATTTGAGCTACTACATCCATAAATATAAGTCAAGTTCATCAAATTGTAGCAATTTACACTTGTTTCCTTTATCCATAAATTTTTGTAAACTTTTATGTTCGAGCTTAGAGCAAATCATGAGGCATTTCTATTTTGACTGGATTAAATAGTCATCACCATCCCATTTAGGTCTTGATTTACCTATCTTCAACTTTTAATTTTGCTCTTTCATTCATTTGGAGCAAATCTTTTAAGTAGTTGAAAGACACATGAGTAGAACATTTTCTGATTCCCTAAATATCTAAGAATACCCTGCATTGCTGACACATAAGGAAAAACCAATCAACTGTTACAAAATTATTCCCTAAGCCCAAGCCATACCTGTTGTTTTCTTTTCTACTCTGATTCATGGCAGCTTTACAAGGGAGAGTAGAACTGCCCCATAGGTTTTCTAGGACTGGAAAATCTTTATAGAAGCATGCTGCTATATCTTTCTCCTGAAGTGGCTGATGAGTTCAAACAGTTAGTAGTCAAGGTCTTAACCACTGCACCACCAGGGCTCCACAAAATTCTAAGTTTATAGGATTTCCTAAATTGTATTCTATTGTTTCCTGGAATTTATTTTTATAGAGGCGAAGTATAATATCAGCCTGTTTTATTAGGTGTTGTGTATCAAAATGAATGCCAGAAGAGACTCTGAAACTTGCTCTCCAGTGTAAAGATGCTAAAGCAAATGGAAGAAATGAGGAAGTAAAAGAGCTGAACAGAAAGTTTCAAAGGGCAGTTCGAGAAGACAAAGTCAAATATTACAATGAAATGTGTAAGGATCTGGAGTTAGAAAAACAAAAGGGAAGAACATGCTTAGCATTTCTCAAGCTGAAAGAACTGTGTAAAAAATTTAAGCCTCAACATATAATATTCAAAGATTCTTTAGAAAAAATAATGAGTAATACAAAAAAACACCAAAAGAAAGTGGAAGGAATACATAGAGTCACTATACCACAAAGAAATGGTCGATGTTCAACCATTTCAAGAGGTAGCATATGATCAAGAGCCAATGATACTGAAGGAAGAAGTCCAATGTGCGCTGAAGGCATTGGAAAATAACAAGGCTCCAGAATTGATGGAATACAAATTGAAATCTTTCACCAAACTGAGGCAGCACTGGAGGCACTCACTCATCTATGCCAAGAAATTTGAAAGAGAGCTACCTGGCCAACTGAATGGAAGAAATCCATATTTGAAGACAATTAAAAAAGAGATGGCCTAACAGAATGTGGAAATCACTGGGCAATACCATTATTATTGCATACAAGTAAAATCTTACTAAAGATAATATAAAAATGGCTGCCAAATTCAGATGAGGACATGGAATGAGGGATATCGTTGCTGACATCAGAGGATCTTGGCTTAAAGCAGAAAATATCAGAAAGATGTTTACCTTTTACTTTATTGGCCATGCAAAGGTTTTCGACTGTGTGGATCATGACAAGCTATGGACAACCTTGTGAAGAATGACTATTCCAGAACAATTAATTGTGCTCATGAGCAACCTGCACATAGATGAAGAGGCAGTCATTTGTACAGAACAAGAGGACACTGAATGGTTTAAAATCAGGAAAGGTGTGCGCCGGGGTTGCATTTTTTCACCATACTTATTTAATCTGTATACTGTGCAAATTATCTGAGAAAGTGGATTATATGAAGAAAAACATGACATCAGGAGTAGAGGAAGACTCATTAGCAACTTGCAATATACAAATGATAAACCTTGCTTACTGTTGAAGATCAAAGACCACAGCCTTCTATATGGGTTACTCCTCAATGTAAACAAAAATCCTCACCACTGGAACAATAAATAACATCATGATCAGTGAAGAAAAGATTGCAATTGCCATAGATTTCATTTTCTTTAGATCCACCATCAACACTCATGGAAGCAAAAAAAAAAAAAAAAATCAAATGGCGTATTGCATTAGGCAATCTACTGCACAAGGCCCCTTTAAAGTGTTGAAGAGCTAAGATGTCAGTCTGAGGACTAAAGAGTACACCTGACTCAAGTCAAGTCATGATATTTTCAATAGAACAATGAATAAAGAAGACCATAGAAGGATTGTTGCATTTGAGTTGCAGTATCGGAGAAGAATATTAAAGGTGTCATGGAGTGTCATAAAAATAAACAAATCTGTGTTGGAAGAAGTATAGCCAGAATGCTCCTTAGGAGCCAGGATATTGAGACTTCATCTCTCATACTTTAGATATATTATTAGGAGAGACCAATCCTTGGAGAAGGACAACATGCTTGGTAAAGTGGAGGAACATTGAAAAAGAGGGAGACCATCAACAAGATAACTTTGCATAGTAGCAGCCACAATGGGCTCAAGTATAGCAACAATTGTGAAGATGGTGCAGGACCGGGTGGTATTTCATTCTGTTGTGCATTGGATTGCTGTGAATTGGAACCGACTCAGTGTCACTTAATAACAACAACGTGGATTGAAGTTTGGCCTCCTAAACACATGTGGTGTAAGTTCCAACCCCTAGTCTTTGGGATGTAATCCCATTATGTCAGAGAGGTCTTATCAGTATAGAGTGTGTCTTATACTAACCATCTTTGAGAATTGAAATGAACAGATCAGGCATAAAGAAGCAATCAGGAATGGAAGAATACCAATGCCAACCTACATGGAGATCGCCAAGTAACCAAGAAATAGAAGCTGAAAAGAGATGGAGACCTTCCCTCAAGGTGGACACAGAGACACAGTTTTCCCCTAGAGCTGGTAGCCTGAATTCAGACTACTATCCACTTTTAATGTGAGAATATAGATTTCTGTTTGTTAAAACCAAGCACTTGTGGTTGTAACTGTTTTTTTTTTTAACTAAAAAGCTGTTGTTGGTTGCTGTTGTGTGCCACGAGTCGTTTCCAACTCATAGCATCCATGTATAGGGTTTCTGAGGTTGTAGATATTTATGGAGCACAAAGCCTCATCTTTCTCCCTCAGAGTGACTGGTAGATTCAGACTACAGACCTTGTGGTTAGTAGTCCAATTTGTAATCTACTATGTGTGTTATTGTCTTTTTTACTTTGCCTAAGATCGTAATTAAGGAGCTCTGGTAGCTTAGTGGTTATGAATCGGGCTGCTAACCTCAGGGTCAGCAGTTCAAAATTACCAGCTGTTCCACGGGAGAAAGATGAGGCTTTCTGCTCCCGTAAACATTTACAGCCTTGGAAACCCTGTGCAGGGTCGCTATGAGTTGGAACCAACTCCAAGACACATAACAACACAACATCATAATCGAGGAGTTCTGGTAGCGTAGTTGCTAGGTGTCATTGGCACAATGCTACCAGAGCTCCTTAATTACAATGTTAGGCAAAGTAAAAAGACATTAACACACATATACCACCCAACATTAAATATCAGTAGTAATTTGATGTTAATAATTTCAAATTTTTCTTATGCCTGTGATATTACTTTCTGTTGACATTGATTGATGGTGATATATAGCATCAATTTAATAACAAGATTTTGGGGAAAAAGTGACATCACATTTAAGAACAAAAGTTGTGTATTTATGTTTCTACTAGCAGACAATAAAGCACATTCATTTGTCTATATAATTATATTCTATTTTAATATTGTAATCAGTGCTTTAATCTAAGTATTTTCCTATCTAAATACTAAAGATTATTATAAAACATTTTGACCATTACTAATCAAACAAGAATTGATGCCTTTGAATTATGGTGTTGGAGGAGAATACTGAAAGTGGCATGGGCTGCCAAAAGAACCAATAGATCTGTTTTGGAACAAGTGCAGCCAGAGTGCTCCTTAGAGGCCAAGATGGCCAAACTTCGTCTCTCATACTTTGGACATATTGTCAGGAGGGAACAGTTGCTAGAGAAAGAAAGATATCATGCTTGGTAAGATGGAGGTTCAGAGAAAAAGAGGAAGACCCCCGACAAGATGGATTGGCCAGGTGCCAGCATCGATGGACTCAAGTGTGGCAACAATAGTGAGGTTGGCCCAGGATCAGACATTGTTTTGTTCTGCTGTGCATAGGGTCGCTATGAGTCGGTGCCAACTTGATGGCACCTAACAACAACAACAATCAAACAAGGAGTTCTGGTGTGGCGCTATGAGTTAAATGTGCCAGATTGCAAAGCCATTTGTACTGCAAGGTCAGCAGTTCAAGTTCACCAGCTGCTCCTCAGAAACCCTATACAGGGTTGCTATGGATCAGAACCAACTTGACGGCACTTCACAACAACAAATCAAACAAGTGAGCTTCAAAACTGACACTATAATTAAATTTTTCCATGAACTTTTTGAAACCCTCATGTACATATTACGATAACTTCATGCTTTTTATACCCTATAACCTTGCTCTTGCTGTATAATTTCAAAGTACCTGAAGAAATGCCAAGATTTTATCTATATTTCTCATTTCACAAATTTTATTATTTCCTTAATTGAATTGTTTGGCTAGCTTAGATAATAGTAGTTATATCCGACACATTAATAAATTATTCATACTTTTCATTTTGAAAATTCTATTTAGTACAAAGGCAGTACCTACTATCTTTTATTGCCTTATCTAACATATGCTGTGTAATCTTTTACTTACACAATAGTTTTAATTTTGATTCAGTCATCATACAGATCTTTTGCATAGATTTTATTTCTTTTTAAAACATTTTGTGAATTGGGTGAAGGTTTCTAGAGCAGATCATCAGTTTTACATTCAGCCAATCATATACTTGGTTTCATCTCAATGATTGTAATCTTCTCCAGCCAATATCACTTACCCCACTTTCTCCCTATGTTTCTGTTTCCATTCCTCCTCCTTCTTAACTCTTCTGAACTTTGTCCCTGTGTAAATGCTACACTTTTCATCTCAAATGTCTGACGTTTTTATGATGTGCATATCTCACTAGTGCTGTCTTCCCTATACACCTATCTATTGCATCACTGAAAATTGAGTTACAGGGATGAGCTGGTGGAATCGGTTCCGATTCATAGCAACTGTATAGGGTTTCCATGGAGCAGTTGGTAAGTTTGAACCACTGACCTTATTGTTCAAACAGTCCTCGCAGTCCGTGTTATCCTACAGCACCACAATTGCTGTTGTTATTAAGTGGCTTCAAGTCAGTTCTGACTCATAGTGACCCTGTATAGGGTTTCCGAGGATCGGCTGGTAAATTTGAACCGCAGACCTTGCAGTTCAAACCAACCTCGTGGTCCAATGCATTATCCCACAGCACCACACCAGAACTCCACAGTGCTGCAATAAAGGGAATAAAATATGAAAGGACATGTGCCCTAATTTAATATAATATTAGGAGGGGAAAAAGAGCACTGAAAAAAGGATGTTGTTATGTGCCAACAAATCAGAAAAACGTATAGCCTATTTGAAAGACTCTTGAAATACGAATTGGAAGTTATAGGTCCCATTTCATCCATAAATACTATGTATAATGTTAAGCAAGCCATTTGACTTATTTGAATTTAATCCCATTTATATGAACACTAATTGTTTCAGCTCCTAAATTGCCTAAATTTTATGTGAGCATTAATGTGAAAATATATGAATAACACTTTGCATTTGACATAAGAAAATCCTTATATAATTCAAGGTGGATTAGTAATGCTATTATTTTACTATGATTATTTTTCTCTTCCGTGCTTCTCTAGGTCAATAGTCTATTAACTTCAGAGGGCTGGTGAGATAGATCCACAGAGAGGAACCTATTAGGACTGATGCATCATCAGAAAATGTGTGAAGAGATGTGTTTTCCTTATACTTCTTGTTGTTGTTAAGTGCCATTGAGTCAGTTCTGACTCATAACAACCCTGTATATCATTTTCGGGGAGTAGCTGGTTAGCAGTCCAGTGCTTATCCTTCAGTGTCATTTCTTAGTGATACCTTTAATAAGAAAAGCAAAACAAACAGCTGATATTTGACAACTGAAACAGAATTCCTCATAAGTAAAGTTAATAATTTAAAGAGACTTAGTGTTAGTATTTCTTTATGTTTAGATAGTTTTGATTATATAAAATGTTTCCTATATTTCTTTGGCTCCCAGGTATCCCCATCACTAGATATACTATTTTGTTAATTTTAGTAAACATTCATGCCCAAGTTGCCCTTGATATATGAAATAGTATAGTTAAGGTTTTGGAATGTTTACTGGTCATAAGTAGGGCCAGAAACACATATATGCATATACTAGCTTGGACCCCTTAAAATCTTAGTGATTTTCTTGGTTCAGTGGGAATGAAAATCACTTCGTTTTAATATTCCATCTTATTTCTTTGCTTAAATGACCTGTCTTTGATGACCAACCAGTGGCTGTCTAGCCAATTCTGACTCATGGCAACCCCAGGTATGTCAGAGAGAAGCTGTGTTCCACAGGATTTTCAATGGCTGATTTTTAAGAACTGGATTGCCAGACCTTTCTTCCAAAGCACCCATAGATAGACTTCAACCACCAGTCTTTCCATTAGCAGCCACACATTTAACTGTTTGCAACAAAACCCAGTGACTCCAGACTTGGATAGCATAGTAAAAGGTCTTACATCTTGCATTTTGCATTTTCAGGTTTATAATGAAACTAGTTGGAATTTTTTTACAACTGTAAACTTTTTATCCTTTTGAAAAGATACATGCAAAGCCTTTCCAATAAGCCATGGGCAGTGAGTTCTACGGTTCATTTTCTGAAGCAATTTGCCTTCCATAATTGCATGTTTGGGAAATTTTAACATAGAAAACATTCTTCAGTTCTAAGTTCTGAAATAATTTCCCTCTTGAAGTATGATCTAGTGTTCACTAAATTTTACATCTGCTGATTAAATGGGATTGTCAAAACAAAAATAAAGTATTGTAATAACTAAAAAATACACCAGAGAAGGAGAATCTTCAAGGAGAGGAAGCTTTCTCATTTAACCTCATACTCTTTTCTTTCTCCTTTCTAAAAATTTATAGTCGACAATTTAAGGTAATTGGTCCTGTGGATTTCATTGCCGGCTCCTAAATCTCTGCTGAACCATAGTGATCTGTGCTCACAAAAGGCTTATTTTGAGAAGACATGATGAGTGCTAATAAAATTCACCATCATGGCTGCACTATCAATTCAACAAAAATCTACTGAAACAAACTATGTGTTGAGCACTGTGATAGGTATTGGTGTATGAAACAGAGGAAGTAAACGTGGTTCTCTCACTGAAAGTCAAGCTTTGTCTCAGGTTGCCATATGTCATTCAGAAGGGGGAACTCAGAGCACAGTCTGGAAATCTATCAGCCACATCGAATTGTTAAGAACTCTGGGTTCAAAGGAGGAACGGGGCTCTGGCCATTGACATGGTAGCACTGGGGCCCACATGTGCAGGAAAATGTAGTCATAATCATAGCTGACATCTACATGGCACTTTACAATCTATAGCACTCTTGCATATGCATTGTTGTTGTTGTTAAGTGCCATGGAGTTGTTTCCGACTCATAGCAGCCCTCTACTGGATTTCTGAAGCTTTGAATCTTCAAGGGAGCAGAAGGTCTCATCTTTCTCCCAATGGGGTGGCAGGCGGGCTCAAACTGCAGACCTTATGGTTTGAAGTCCAGTGCTTATCATATGGAACAGCCATGCTCCCTGTACTTGCATAGATGAATCTTACCCTTGCAATACTTGCCCACACATTACCTATCAGACCCTGCACAAATCATAAGCCTTAGCTTCCTTGTCTGTGAGAATGGAAATAATAAGATAACTAATGTATAGGCTCCTAGTGTGGTGCTGTGGGATAAGCACTCGACCTCAAGGTTGGTTTGAACTGCAAAGTCGGTGGTTCTAACTTATCAGCTGCTCCTTGGAAACCTTATAGAGGGCCACTATGAGTCAGAACAGACTCAAGGGCACTTAACAATGACAGCAACAACAAAGTATGTAGTAAGCAATCAATAAATGTTAGCTGTTTTCATTGTTATTAGTTGTTGTTGTTGTTGTTGTGAAGTGCTGTCGAGTCAATTCTGACCCATAGCGACCCTGTATAGGGTTTCCAAGGAGCAGCTGATGAGCTTTAATCGCCGACCTTGCAGTTCAAATGGCTTTGCAGTTTGGCGCATTAACCCACAACGCCACACATTATTTATTAGTAGTATGGAATAAATGGTGTCGTGGGTAGTACAAATGTTTAAATTCTTGACTACTAACTGAAAGATTGGTGGTTGGAACCTACCCTGAGATATTTGGAAGAAAGGCTTGATGATCTGCTTCCAAACAGTCATCATAGCTTCAAAAACCCTAGGGAGCACAGCTGTACTCTGCAACACATGGGGTTGCCATGAGTTTGAATTGACTTGATGTCAACTGCTTTGGCTTGGTTTTGGTTTATGGAGCAAATTGAGCAAGTAATGCCATCTTATTTCACAGATGGTAGACAGGAGGCTTTCTATACTCAAGTAATTTTCTAAGCATGCAGAACTGACAAGCATAGGAGCTGGTGTTTCAGTCTTGTGTTTTGACACTGGGCCTAGGGAATATAATGCTGCCTGCCTTATTGATATTCTTTCAAGGGTGACAAGAATGACTTGAGTTCCTTCTTTCTACTTCTCACTTATCAGAGCATGCATTCTACTTTCTCTGCATGGTGTTGGGAGACCTCACCCGTCTTCTGCTGATTAGAGAATGCAGGCAGACAGTCAGCGCAAGCACACATGAGCTTTGGACCTTACAGTAATTATTGCAAATTAAAAATGGATCTACAACTATGCACAAATTGCTTAGAAGCAAGCTTTACTATAATTACTGGCAATTACTAACTTGGTATATTATGAGCCCAGAACACAGGGATTGAGAAAACAATGGGGTTTTACATAGTGCATTCAGCAATTGTCCTACTTCCTGCAGTCCCAGCCCTGCCGATTACTGAGCTTCTGGCAAAGGAGATGAGCAAGCAGAAGTGGGAAATTCACTCTCTTTTAAGCCCTCTTCATGATCCCTTTTCTGTGATTTCATTTCTAGTTTCCAAAAGTACAAATGTGGCTGTTGTTATCTGATATACTTTTTATATATTCTGAACTGAACAAATGGGCTGGCACAGATGCTGACACTAAGTTCACCTGAGATCACCCTGCTATATCACTTTCATAACTGTCTCTAAATCATGGATGGAAGGAGGTAAGATTCTGTCTTTCATCTAATCCTTTCTGAGGAAGACTTTACATACACACACACACACACACACACACGGTTTGTATACAAGGATGAGTCAAAATTTATACATACTCTGGCTGTAGAAATTATTTTAATTAACTTTTAGAAAAGACAAATACATCATTCTTTGGCATCGTCTCCTTGCTTCGCAATATACTTTGTCCATCTGTCAACAAATTTTCATATTCCCTTATTAAGAAATGGTTTAGACTAAGCTGTAAGCCACGAATGCACCACTGTCTTCACTTCTTCATCAGAGGTGAATCTTTGTCCTCAAAGTGCTTCTTTCAGGGGACCAAACAGGCGACAGTCCCATGGAGCAAGATCAGGACTATAGGGAGGATGCTTTAACACCTTAAAACAAAGTTTTGCAGTGTGAGCAGAGGTGTGAGGACATGCATTGTCATATAAGATCACAATACCCTTGGATCAATTTTCCAGCTGATGGTTGATTTTTGAACTTTTTCTTGGTCAGTTTCCTAAGAGTAAACAGCAGAGTATGGAATGGAAGCTTCCTATATTACCAACCAAGAAAAAGTTCAGAAATCAGCCATCAGCTGGAAAATTGATGCATTTACTTTTCTGGGATTCTCAAGGGCCAGTACTAGAACACTGTGAGGAAAAAGGTTCAACAATTAGCAGTGCTTGTTACAATGAGATGCTCACTGAAGAGCTGAAACCTAACCTTCAGGTTAAACACAAAGGACTGTTATCCGAGGGATTCATGATCTTGCATTACAATGCACATCCACATACCACTGCCTACACTGTTTACACTCTGCAAAAACTTCATTTTGACATGTTAAAGCATTCTCCCTGTAGTCCTGATCTTGCTCCATTGGACTTTCACTTCTTTGGTCCTCTGGAAGAAGCACTTTGAGGACAAAGATTCACCTCTGAAGAAGTAAAGACAGTAGTGCATTCACGGCTTGCAGCTCAACCTAAGACATTTTAAAATAAGGAATGTGAAAACTTGTTGACAGATGGACTAAGTGTATTGAAAAGCAAGGAGATTATGTAAAAAAAACAAATGATGTTTTTTTCTTTACTAAAAGTTCATTTAAATTAGTTGTACAGCCAGAGTGCAGATAATTTCTTAATCACCTTGTATATATGTTGTTGTTGTTAGGTGTTGTCAAGTCAGTACCCACTGATAATGACCCTATGCACAACCGAACTAAACTCTGCCTGTTGCTACGCCATAGTCACAATCATTGTTATATTTGTGCTCACTGCTGCTGCCACTGTGCAAGTCCATCTCATTGGGGTCTCCCTCTTTCTCTGACCCTCCATTTTACCAAACATGATATCCTTCTCCAGGGATTGGTCTCTCCTGACAACATGTCCAAAGCATGAGGAGAAAGTCTGGTCATCCCTACTTCTAAGGAGCATTCTTGTTGGCCTTCTTTTAACACAGATTTATTTGTTCTTTTGGCAACCCATGATACTTTTGATATTTTCCTCCAACAGCATAATGGAAATGCATCAATTCTTCTATGGTCTTCTTTATTTCAACTTTCATGTGCAAATGAGGTTATTTAAAATACCATGTCTTGTGTCAGGCACATCTTAATCCTCAAACTGACATGTTTGCTCTGCAAATCTATAAAAGGGTCTTATGCAGCAGATTTGCCTAATCTAATATGTTGTTTGAATATCTTGACTGCTGTTTCTATGAATGTTGATGTTTAATCCTAGCAAAATGAAGTATTTGACAACTTCATTTTTTTTCTCCATATATCTTGATGTTACCTATTGGTCCAGTGGTGAGGATTTTTGTATTCTTTACATTGATGTGCAAACCATACCAAAGGCTGTGATCTTTGATCTTCATCAGTAAGTATCTCAAGTCCTCTTTGCTTTCAGTAAGCAAGGCTGCATTATCTGCATATCACAGGTTGTTAATGAGTCTTTCTTCAATCCTGATGCCACATGCTTCTTCATATGGATTATTTCCTCAACATACAGTTCAAATAAGTATGGTGAAAGGATACAAGCCTGGTGCACATATTTCCTGATTTTAGACCGTTCAGTATCTCATTATTCTGTTTTAATGGCTGTCTCTTGGTCTAGGTACAGGTTACTCCTAAGCACTGTGGAGTGTTGTGGAATATCCACCATTAAATGTTGTTATCATCCAAGCAATCTAAAATTTTTGCATAGTCATTAAATCACACCTTTCTGGTATTCTCTGCTTTCAGACAAGATCCAGCTTATGTCAGCAATTAGTACCCCTACTTCCACATGCTCTTATGGGTCTAGTTTGACTTTCTGGCAGCTCCCTGTCCAGGTCCTACTGCAACCATTTTAAAATTGTATTCAGTAAAATTTTACTTGCATGTGATATAAATGAAACTGTTAGATGATTTCCATATTCCACTGGACCATCTCTCTTTAGGATGGTCACAAATATGAACCTCTTCCAATTGGTTGGTTAGGTAGTGTAGCTGTCTTCCAAATTTCTTGGTGTAGACAAGTGAACACTTCCAATGCCGTATCAGTTTGCTGAAACATTTCCATTGGTATTACATCAATTCCTGGAGCCTTGTTTTCCATCAGTGCCTCCAGTGCAGCTTGAACTTTTTCCTTTAGTACCATTCGTTTTTGATCATTTGCTTCCTCTTGAAATGGCTGAATATCAACCATTTATTTTTTGTACAGCGATTGTGTTTTCCTTCCATCTTCTTTTGATATTTTCTGCATCATTTGGTATTTTGTCCATAGAATCCTTCAATATTTCAACTGGAGGCTTGAATTTTTTTTTTTTTTTCCTTCAGTTCTTTCAGCTTGAAAAATGCTGAGTGTATTCATCCCTTTTGGTTTCCTAATCCC
>NW_006408721.1:4514833-4526646 GCF_000296735.1 Chrysochloris asiatica | reverse complement strand
ACAGCGATTGTGTTTTCCTTCCATCTTCTTTTGATATTTTCTGCATCATTTGGTATTTTGTCCATAGAATCCTTCAATATTTCAACTGGAGGCTTTTTTTTTTTTTTTTTTTTTTTTTAGTTTTTTCAGCTTGAGAAATGTGTGTTCTTCCCTTTGGTTTTCTAACTTCCAGGCTTTGCATGTGTCACTATAATACTTCACTTTGTCTCTTTGAGCTGTCCTTTGAAATGATCTGTTCAACTCTTTTACTTCCTCATTTCTTCCATTCATTTTAGCTTCTCTGGGCTCAAGAGCAAGTATCAGAGTCTCCTCTGACATCTATTTTTGTTTTTCCTGTCTTTTAAATGACCTTTTGTTTTCTTGTTGTAGGATGTTCTTGATGTTATTATGCAACTCTTCTAGTCTTTGGTCATTAGTGTCTAATACGCCAAATTTGTTCTTGAGATGATCTCTAAATTCAGGTGGGATATGTTCAAGATCATGACTTGGCTGCTGGGAGTGACTAGGCCGAAGGTTTCTGATTTTGGGGTAGTTTAAGCAAAGGATTACAACTGAACAGCTGTGGTCCAGAAACTTGGGCTGTACCCAAGTCTGGCTGCCCCTTGGGTTTTTGCAAAGCTGACCCTAGGAACAAGGAACTTGCAAAATCTTTCCTTGTACACAGCCATGACCTTTAGCTCAGTCTGCACAAACATTTACTTGTATCTAATTTCTGTTCCAGTAGCTACCACAAGTTACATTTTTCTGATAGAGTTTCACTTACCTGTGAAGGTAAAGTTTGTGTTCTTTACCTTGCCCCAAGCCCCTCCTCTTGAGATGTATATAAAATAAACTTGCTGCACTGGTTCTGGGTTGGCAGTAGCTCCATCAGAGTGCTGCATCCCACCTGGTCCCAACTTTCACTTAACTTGTATGTGTCTTGTGTCTTCCTTTCCCTTCTAATCTCCTGTTGCTCCTACTCGGGATTAATCTTTCTGCACCAGACACGAAGAAAAGCCAGGCCTGGCACTTGGCTCTCGTGGACTTGCTTTAATTTTCTTCAGCTTTAGTCTGAACTTGCATAAGAGCAATTGATAGTCTGCCCCTGGCCTTGTTTTGGTTGACGATATTGAATTAGTCCACCATCTCTTCCCACAAATATAGTCAGTTTGAGTCCTGCATTCCATCTGGTGAGGTTCATGTGTTTTTAAGTCGGTTTTGAACTGTAGTGACTCTGCATAGGGCAAGAAGCAGCTGGTGAGCTTAAGCTGCTCACCTTGTGGATCAAACAGACTTTGTAGCCCAGTGAATTAACCCACAGCACCACACCAGGACTCCCTTTTTTATGTTGTTGAAAAAAGATATTTGCGACGAATAAGTCACTGGTCTTACAAAATCTATCATTTGGTCTTCCATATCATTTCTGTCACCAAGGCCATATTTTCCAAATACTGATCCTTCCTCTTTGTTTTAAACTTTTGCATTCCAATCTCCAGTAATTATCAATGCACCTTGATTGCATGTTTGATCAATTTTAGATTGAAGAATTTGGTAGAATATTTAAATTTCATTATCACTAGCTTTAGTGGTTTGCTTACAAATTTGAGTAATAGTAGTGTTAAACTGGTTTTCCTTGTAGACATATAGATAATTGTTATCACAGACAGCATTATACTTCAAGATGGATGTTGAAATGCTCTTTTTGATATTGAATACAACATCATTCCTCTTCAATTTGACATTCCCAGCATAGTAAACCATATGATTGATTCAAAAGGCAATACCAGTCCATTTCAGCTTACTAATGCCTAGAATATTTCATTTCATTTCTTATAACGTCCAGTTTTCCTAGATTCATACTTTGTACATTTTATGCTCTGACTGTTGCTGTTGTTAAGTGCTGTTCAGTTGGTTCCAACACATAGCAACCCTTTATAGAGTTATTGAGGAGTGGCCAGTGAGTTTGAACCACTGACTTTGTGGTTCAGACTGACTATGCAATCCAGCGTATTAACCCACAGTACCACACCAGGACTCCATGTTTAATTATCAAGATACATATGTAGCTTTTTCTTGTCATTTTGGGTTGTGCCCCATCAGCAAAGAAAGGCACTGAAAGTTTTGTTTCATTCACATCATTATTGTCAACTCTACAGTGGGTAATGCAAACAAATAATGTGTTTGGAAAGGTTGAGGTCCAAAAATTACTCATTGAAATCCTATGGAGCACAGTTCTACTCTGACACATATAAGGTTGCCATGAGTTGAAATTGCTTTTTCGTTTGCTTGTATCTTTACATATATATATCTGCTTTTAAATGCACACACACCACACAAATATACTTTCGATAGTACCTGGTTCATAGTTGTTGTTGTTAGGTGTCACCCAGGCAATTTGCAGCAGATTTGCCTAGTGCAATATGTCGTTTGATTTCTTGACTGCTGCTTCCATGAGTGTTGATGGTTGATCTAAGCAAAATGAAGTCTTTGACAACTTCAATCTTTTCTGCATTTATGATGATACTATTTATTGGTCCAATATTGAGCTTTTTTTTTTTTTTTTTCTTTATGTTGAGGTGTAACTCATAGAAAAGGCTGTGGTCTTTGATATTCATTAGTAAGTATTTTAAGTCCTCTTCACTTTCAGGATGTGTCATCTGCATATTGTGGGTTAATGAATCTTCCTCCAATCACGTTCTTCTTCATATAATCCAGCTTCTAAGATTATTTGCTCAGCATACAGATTCAATAAGTATGGTGAAACAATACAACCCAGAAGCACACGTTTCCTACTTTTAAAACATTCAGTGTCCCCTTGCTCTGTTTGAACAACTGACTCTTAGTCTATGTGCAAGTCACTCATTAGCACAATTAAATGTTCCAGAATACTCCTAGCCTTCAATGTTGTCCATAGATTGTCATGATCCACTCAGTTGAAAGCCTTTGGATAGTCAATAAAGCACAAGTAAACATCTTTCTGGTATTCTTTGCTTTCAGCCAAGATCCATCTGACGTTAGCAATTATATCCTTCATTCTACATCCTCATCAGAATCTGGCTTGGACCTCTGGTGGTTCTCTGTCTATATTGCAGTCATTTAAAAATTATCTTTAGTAAAATTTTACTTGCCTGTGATATTAATGATATTGTCAGATGATTTCCACATTCTGTTGGGTCTCCTCTCTTTGGAATGGACACAAATATGGATCTCTTCATCTAGTTGGCCAGGTAGCTGTCTTCTAAATTTCTTGGTATAGCTAAGTGTGTGCCACCTGTGGTGCCTCCGTTTGTTGAAATGTTTCAATTTGTATTCCATCAATACCCAGAACCTTGTTCTTTATCAATGCCTTCAGTGTAGCTTGGACTTCTTCCTTCAGTACGAATGAATCTTAATCATATGCTACATCTTTTTTTTTTTTTTTTTCTTAAAAGCTTTTATTGTGACTTGAGTGATGGTTTACATGGGAGAACATTGGTTTTGCACTCATCCTATACTGTTGCATTTCATTGCAATGAGTACAATCCCTTCCATGCATCATTACTCGGCAGTATTTCCTTCTATTCTCTCTGGTTTTTGTTTTTCATGTACATAAACACATTCAGGAATATAGAAACAATTAACCAACCCAAAGACACATTCTGCAAGCCTGCCTCCTGACCAGCACACAACCTTGCTCTTTCCATGAGTCTAGAGTCCTCCACTGCTCTATCTTCCCTTGTCTTCACCTCTGCCTCCATCTCTGTTGTCACTACTTCTCTGGATAAGGTCTCACCATATGCTACCTCTTGAAATGGTTAAACATCAACCATTTCTTTTTGTACAATAACTCTGTATATTCCTTCCATCTTCTTTTGATGTTTTTTGCATCATGCAACATTTTTCTTAAACAACACTTCAGTATTGCAATCAAGGCTTGAATTTTTAGCTCTGCTCTTTTAGCTTGAGAAATGCTGAGCATGTTCTTTCCTTTGCTTCTTTAACTTCAGATCTTTGCACATTTCATTATAAGGTTTGACTTTCTCTTGTTGAGATGCCATTTGAAATTTTCTGTTCAGCTCTTTTAATTTTCCATTTGCTTTGGCATCTCTAATTGGAGAGCAAGTTTCAGAGTCTCTTCTGACATCCATTTTGGTCTTTTCCTTCTTTTTTGTCTTTTTAATGACCTTTTGCTTTCTTCCTGTATGATGTTCTTGATGTCATCCTACAACTCTTCTGGTCTTTGGTCTTTAGTGTCTAATGCATCAAATTTGTTCTTGAGATGATATCCAATTTTAGGTGGGATATGTTCAAGGTCATATGTTGGCTCTGGTGACTTGTTTTCATTTTCTTCAGCTTCACTCTGAACCTGCATATGAGCAATTGCTGGTCTATTCCACAGTCAACCTCAGGCCTTGTTTTGGTTAATGATATGGAGCTTTTTCAACATCTCTTTCCTCATATGCAGTCAGTATGATCTCTGTGTATTCTATCTCATGCAGCCCAATGTGTATACTTGCCTTCTATGTTGTTTTAAAAGGTATTTGCAACAAAGAAGTCATTGGTCTTGCCAAATTCTATCATGCAATCTCCAGCATCATTTCTATCACCAAGACCATGTTTTCCAACTACCGATCTTTCCTCTTTACTTCCAACCTTTGCATTTCAATCACCAGTTATTATGAATACATTCTGATTGCATGGTCGTTCAAATTTACACTGAAGAAATTGGTAAAGTTCTTCAATTTCATCACCTCTGGCTTTAATTGTTGGTCCATAAATTTGAATAATAATGGTATTAACTTGTCTTCCTTGTAGGCCTATGATAGTACCCTGTCACAGACAGCATTGCACTTCAAGATAGGTCTTGAAATGTTCTTTTTGATGATGACTGTGACCCCATTCCTCTTCAGTTTTTAATTCTCAACATAGCAAACCATGTGATTGTCAGATTCAAAATGGCTAATGCCAGTTCATTTCAGCTCACTAATGCCTAGAATATTGATGATTATGCATTGTATGTCATTTTTGACAACTTCCAATTTTCCTAGATTCATACTTTGCACATCCTATGTCCCTATTTTAAATGGATGTTTACAGCTCTTTCTCCTTACTTTGAGTTGTGTCCCAACAGTAAATGAAGGTGCTGAAAGCTTTATTCCACTCATGTTATCACAGGCAACTCTGCTTTGAGGAGGCAGCCCTTCCCCTGCAGTATCTTGAGTGCCTTCCAACTGGAGAGGCTCATCTTTCAGCACTGTATCTGACAATATTCTGGTGCTCTTCATCATTTTTCAATATTCCATATTCTGGTGCTGATAGTGTCCCATTGCTATTCATAAAGTTTTCATTTACTAAATATTTAGAAGCAGTCTGTCTCTCCTCCTCCTTAGTCTGTCTTAGTCAGGAAGCTCAGCTGAAACCTGTCCACCATGGATGACCCTGATGGTAGTTAAAATACTGGAGGCAGACGCTCTAGAATCAAACCATCACGCAAGCCACCACACTATGACAAACTGACAGACAAGTGGTGGTTCACAGTAAGCATTAAATAAATGTAGCCATTCTTTTCACGATCACTATTGAGTCCTGGTGTGTCACTGTGGGCTAATGTGTCAGACTGCAAAGTCGTTTGAACTGCAAAGTCGTTTGAACTGCAAGGTCAGTGGTTCAAGCTCACCAGCTGCTCCTTAGAAACCCTCTACAAGGTCGCGATGGGTCGGAATCTACTCGACGGCACATAACATAACACATTGAAACCTTATGGAGCAAAGAGTGAGTAATGTCATCTTGTAGGATAAAGCACAGGACTGCAATGTTGGCTTGAATCACAAGGTCGGTGATTCAGACTCACCATCTGTTCCTTGGAAACCCTATATAGGGTCATTATGAATCTTAATGGACGTGACAGCACTTAACAATAACAACATTTCACAGATGGTGGAAATGAGTACCACCATAAGATGCGGTTGAGACTTTCTAAAACACAATTCATTCACCAGACTTAAGTGCTGGGCTTGTTTTAGGAACTAGGGATACACCCATGAACAAAACATTATTTTGATAATAAACCAATAAGTTATATGGTTTGTTTGGAGGTGGTGAGTGCTGTGGGGAAACACAGAGCAGGGACTGGAAGATGGGGAACGAACTATAAAAGAGCTCTTCAGAGAAGGTGTAATTTCACAGAGGTTTGAAGGAGGCGATGGAGTGAGTCAGGAGCCTATCTGTTGAAGCGCTTCCGCTTCCGGGGCAGAAGGAACACCTGGTGCAAAGGCCCTGAAGCAGGAGCATAGTTGCTGTTTCCAAGGAGCAGCCTGGGGAGCAGTGAAGCTGGAGCAGGTGAGCTAGTGAGGAAAATAGTCAAAGCTGAGGTTGTATGAAAGCCAGAACGTGCGCCAATAATATTTTTCAAAAGCACTGAAAGAAATGACCTTCAGAGAGCTCTCTATTATTTTGTGCTTTCAGAGCCCTGTAATTAAAAGGTAATGTGTAAAGGAGGGAGGGGAGTGTCCTAGGGATGGAAGAATTGTACCCCTATAGAATATTACTTAGAAACAAAACACCATGCTGGAATGATTTGACAAGCTCTGAACTAAGGTATAGATTTTTTTGGTTGTTCTTTTAAATCCAATCCCCCACCATGATGTTGTCCAAGAATCCTGGGTCTCAGGGCACAACTGCTGGCTGGTCAAGTTGCTGATTTTGCTTAGCTTCAGCTGGTATAATACATTTTCTTTCATTCTTTCTCTTTCTCTCTTCCTCTCTCTTTCTGCCTCCCTCCCTGAGTCTGGAAGAAAAGGTACAAAATTTATTTTTGCACTTTTGTGGCAAGGCTGAGTTATTTTTATCCTTATAAATTATTTCTCATTTTTTTGAAAAAATATCTCATTTAAGGAGACGTATTTCTAAATGACTAGTGTTATGCATATTTCAAGAGACACCCTCTGGAGCCATCTGAAAACCTGTCTCCTGGGAAAGTTTCTGAGTCCTCTTTGCTCTTGTACTGTGTGTGGCCTCTAAAGCCTCTAACAGGGCCCCAGAGAGAGTGTGAGGCAGAGGTGGATGTGAGGAAGGAGGATGCAGGCAACAAAGGGAAGAAGAAGAAGAGAACAGATTTTGTCTTCACCTATGCCTGATAATTACTTACATCCTTTACCAACTTGTAATGGCATTGTAATATCTGAGGTCACATTTCTATGCAGACTGGGGAAAGAAAGGCATTAAGATGTGCCTTTATTTGGTCCTCTGGCAACAAAGCTGTCCTTGAGGACAGCTCCTGTGAATAGATCCTATACTAAAAGGAGTTGGAAAAGTAGCCCCAGGTCCTCGGCACTCAAGCAGTTAACATTAGAGCATCCATACCTATATCTGAGATACTTGAAATTAAGGATTGCAAATATTCAGACACATGAACAAACCTCTGAAAACAATAAAAGAAATGCCTTGAATGAATTGTTAAGTGCAGTCCAGTCTGTTCCAACTAATAGTGACCCTGTTCGAAACTACCAGCTGTTCTGCTGGAGAAAGATGACGCTTTTTGCTCCTGTAAAGATTTACAGCCTTGGAAACCCTGTACAGGATCTCTATGAGTTGGAAGAGACTCCACGGCACATAACAATAACAACAACAACAATAACAACAACATAGGGTTTCTGAGGAGTCCTGGTGTGGCATTCCGGGTTAATGCGCCAGACTGCAAAGCCATTTGAACTGCGAGGTCGGTGGTTCAAGCTCACCAGCTGCTCCTCGGAAACCCTATATAGGGTCGCTATGGGTTGGAACCAACTTGAAGGCACTTAACAACAGCAACATAGGTTTCTGAAGAGCAGCTGCTGGGTTTGAGCTACTGAGCTTTCGGTTCAAACTAATCTTGTGGTCCAGAGCTTTATTATTTGAGGAAATGGCTTTCTAATGCAGTAAAACAGAAAGGCAGAGAATAGAGGAAATAGGGATGAATAACAAGTTAAAACAGCAACTATGATGACAGTGACCAAATTTGACAATTTTTGTGATCTTTCTTTGTGCTGGGAACGGAGTACTGTAATACAAGAAAAAGCACAAACAGATGGTTTTGAAGAACACAAATTTATTTTCACCATAGCAGGCCAGTTTCCTGAATTCAGGGCGCCAGGAAAGTGGGAAAGTGCTCCTTGTTGGCTCTGGGGAAAGACCCTGTCTCAGCTTCTTAGCCTGGAGTTCCTCAGTTCCTTGATGATATATCCTGATAGCTATCTTCTCCATGTGCATTTGCATATGGTCTCATCAACATAGCAAAGTAAATCCTACCTACTCCCAAATGAAATTACACACGGAGTCAAGATTCCAACACCTGTATTAGGGAAACACAGTTCAACCCGTAGGACTGAACTGATATATAGGATCTCATTTAACCTTGCAATCAATCACTCCATCCGGAACCTAATATCACATTCATTTTTCCAAAGAGAAACCTTAATTTTAGAGAAGCAACCATTACAAAGCCAAACAATGCACCAGTGAACCGCTGAAGGCCTGTTTATTCCAAGTCTTCAAGGAAGAAGAAAATAAAACCAAATCTACTGTCATTGGGTGCATTCCGACTCATGGATTTCAAGACTAAATTTTTATGGAAGTAGAAAGCCTCATTTTTCTCCTGCAGAGTAGGTGGTGGGTTTGAACTGTTGACCTTGTGGTTAGCAGTCCAATGCTTATCCTACAGTGCCACCAGGGCTCCTTGAGGAAAAAAAAAAGGGGGGGGGAATGAATAAATAAGAAGACATTGGGGAAAGGAGAAAGAATTTTAAGAGTGGGAATACTGAAAACAAGATCTGTTTGAATAGTGGTGGTGTTGAATGTGTGCAGTCAAGTTGGTTCCGACTCATAGCGACCCTGTACAGGGTTTTCAAGGTTGTAAATCTTTATGGGAGCAGAAAGCCTCATCTTTTTCCCACAGAGCAGCTGGTAGACTCAAACTGCTAACTTTGCCATTAGCAGTCCAATTAGTAATCCACTACACTGCCAGGGTTCCTTGTGTTTGGATGATGTTGTTATTGTTGTTAAGTGCCATTGAATCGGTTTTGACTCATATTGATCCTTTATAGGATTCCCGAGGAGCAGCTAATGAATTGGAACCAATGACTTTGTGGTTCAAACACGCCTTGCGGTTTAGTGCATTATCCACAGCACCACACCAGGACTCAGTTTGGTTGACAGGAGACAGAAAATAAAAATATGTTGGCTCATAAAACAAATGTTATATTAGGAATTCCCATTAGGTTGCATTTTCAGATAGAAATGTTCTTTTTTCCCCTAGTTGACAGGCATTACATTTTCCACAGTTTTTTGAAGCAGTAGCAAGAAGGAGTGTAAGCTAATGAAACTGAGAACTATTCCTGGTGTCAATCACTCATGTGGTGGGAGGGATTGATACTGGGAAAACCAGGTGCTACTTATTCTTACACTTCAGAGCAGGGCTAAGATCTAGGGCCATAACAGCTCATCAGAGCTTATTAGACACACTCAATTCTCCAGCATGGGGAGGGGGAAGGGTAGGACTCAAATGGACTCTCCCTTCTTGCCCTACAGTGTCAGGATTCCTCATACCTGGTTCTACTCTCTCTCTTTTCCTGCCTTCATCCATCTATTTTATCATTTACCTTCATCTCTGTAGATGTACACCTAAATTGTAATGCAGATTTGGACTTTTACGAAACTTTTTAAAAAATGTATCTTACACAACAACTTCTCTGAAAGGAATCACATTAGAAAGTCCCAGATAGAATGGGAGAAAATGTGGAACAAAACTCAAAATTATAAAAAAAAAAATAAATAAAGGCTTTTTTATCAGTCTTACATACAAGTTTTATTGGTCAGAAAGAGGCTGGAGGAACCTGAGACCATGACCCTCTGCCATCCTTCAGGTCTGGAAAGAAAGTCACCTTTGTGGCCCAATTTCCAATCAAGCAGTAGGCAGGTATTAAAACAACACTACTAAGGTATGCTTACTATGGAACGAGCAATCATTCAAGATCAAAAGGGCAACATTTTCCTAAGGAAATGTTCAGATGGTTGGGAAGAAGGGTGGAATGGAAATAACCACAGGAAGTAGAATAAATGTTGTTACATGAAAGGGATTGCAGTCATTGAGATGAAATAGTGTTTGATTTGTTGAATGTAAGACTGATAATTTGATTTGCAAACCTTCACTCAATTCACAATAAAATGTTTCAAAATTTTTTTATCTTAACTTTTTCTTGTGATTTGAGTGAAAGTTTATATAGCAATTAGTTTTCCATTTAATAATTTGTATGTTTTGTTTTGTGGCATCGAATGCAATTCCCACAAATTAACAGCACTCTTCTTACTTCCTCTGTGTGTTTACAATTTCCATTTCTTTACTATCACTTTTTACCTTATGACTTGATCTCTGAGCAAATGTTGCCCTTTGATTTCATATGGTTGATTGTTCTAAAGAATTCGTATTTCCTTGGTGCTATGTCCTGGTGTGGTGCTGTGGGTTAATGCGCCAGACTGCAGAGCTGTTTGAACTGCAAGGTCGGCGGCTCAAGCTCACCAGCTGTTCCTTGAAAAATCCTATACAGGGTTGCTGTGGGTCGGAATCAACTTGACGGCACTTGACAACAACAACACAACAATTGTTCACCGTATAGGTCTGTCCATTGTTTGATTGAAAGTTGAGTTATGAGGATGAGTTCAGTGCCAAGCTTGAGCATCACTGAGAGCCACAGTCTAGAAAGTTCCACCAGTTTCTAGCTCTGAAATGCTAAGGTCAGGAATAAGATGCTAATGCATTATCCCTGGATTGAGTACCACAAATATGAAGGTCTTTAAATCTCTTGCTTGCTCTGTTCTATCCTGTCTGCTAGAGGTCCAGGCAAGAAGCAAATCTGTCAGCTTCAGTGTCGGCCTTTTCAAAGTTGGTTATAGGCTGGTGATCCTTCCTGGTGATATGACTGGTAAGGAAAGATGGTACTTGTGTTGTGACTCTTTGACCTTCCCTGCCTTAGATCAGAAGTTCAGGTGCATACTTTTTTTTTTTTTTTTTTAATGTTTTATTGTGAATTATGTGATAGTTTACATGGGAGAATATTAGTTTTAAATTCATTCTATCGTATATCGTCTCATTGCCATGGTTACAAGCCCCTCCATGCATCATCAACCAAACAAAGGGTATAAGCTGCAAGCCTGCCCTTCACACACACACACACACACACACACACACACACACCACCACCACCACCACCACCACCACCACCACCACTACCTCCCTGCCCCCCTGGTCTTCAGCACACAGTCCCTCTCCCTCTCTGGATCTAAAGTCCCCAGCTACTCCATCGCTCCACATCATCGTCTCTGCCTCCATCTCAGCAGGTGCATATTCTTGAAACCTAAAGCTGAGGACCAAAAGACTAAATCCTTATAGTTGTCTATTACTGAAGGGGAGAAATAGAAGTTATTCTCATGAGAAGTTTGTATAGATGCCAGTAGATAAAATCACTTTCTTCTTTTTACTTCTTCTATTTCTTTTTCTTGTTTTATACATTGTACTTTAATGAAAGGAGTTCTGTTAGCATAGTGGTTATGAATCAGGCTGCTAATCTCACAGTCAGCAGTTCAAAACTACCAGCTGTTCTGCGGGAGAACGATGAGGCTTTCTGCTCCCGTAAAGATTTACAGCCCCGGAAACCCTGTACAGGGTCGCTATGAGTACGGCACATAACCACAACAATAACTTTAATGAAAGGATTGTAATTATTTTGTGGGAAAATCCATGTGATTTATCTCTAAGGCACCTTGTTCTATGTCTATCATATGTAAGTGCTTGTATATGTGAGTAGGGTGCTTGGATGTACTGA
>NW_006408721.1:4476357-4514608 GCF_000296735.1 Chrysochloris asiatica | reverse complement strand
CTGAGGTTAGCAGCCTGATTTGTAACCACTATGCTACCAGAGCTCCCTTTTTGGTTTGCTATAAGGATCCTATGACATCATCCTCTTAAAGCACCCAGCACAGTTCCTGCTGTTATTAAGTTGATCAATAGATGTTACCTTGCTAAAAGCTGGAAATGGGAAAATTCAGGGAGCTCATGGTAGATGACAAAATAGAAAACAAGGTATTCTATTAAAATTGGAGCTTCGAAAGCTCCTTGGGAATTCATTAGGATAGACAAGTTAGTAAGAGTCAAATAGCTGGTACCTGGGGGAGATGAGGTGAGTACATTAGAAAGCTAAGCGTAGTGGTTACGAATCGGGCTGCGAGCCGCAAGGTCAGCAGTTGGAAACTACCAGCGGTTCCTTGGGAGAAAGATGAGGCGTTCTGCTGTCGTTAAGATTTACAGCCTCGGAAACCATGTGTAGGGTCGCTGTAAGTCGGAACCGAGTCCACGGCACATAACAACAACAACAACAAGATATGATTATAGGTCAGAAGGTTTGGGCAAGCACTTAATTCTTTAAAAAACAAACAAAATCATAATCTTAGTTCAAGATCAAGGGTTGTTGTTGTTAAGTGTCCGTGAATCGGTTCTGACTCATAGAGGCCCTTTAAGTATAGTATTTCTGAGCGGAGGCTGGTGGGTTTGAACTGCCAACCTTTTGCTTATCAGTGTAGTGCTTATCCTTCAGTACCATACCACGACTCCAAGATGGTGTCAAGGGTAAACTTCCTGAAAGATGGTGAACTAGGCAGATACCCTACACAGATCCTCCTCTACAAAAACACAAGACACCAAATGAAACAGATATGAAGGACGAAAGGATAGAGAAGTGAATTGAGTATTAATTAGCAGAAGAAGCTGATCAAAAGTGTCGAGTGAGGAAATAGATGGAGTGGGTGAATTGTCAACTGGTCAGAAACAGCCTGGCCATTTTGAACTTTTGCAGTGTCCAATCAGGACAGTAACCTAATAACAGGCTCTGCTTACCCACAACCACACAAGCATTCACACCTTGTTCTTCCCTTGTTCTTCATACTCTCCTGGTGACCAGAAGAATAGTCAGTCCCCACCCTCACCCACCTTGCAGCTGGTGACACCTCCTGCTCAATCCCTGCTCCAACTGAGGTCATAGATCAAGTGCCAGGTATACACCACCTCTGTGTGCCTTCTCTACCTTCTAGGACCAGCAGAACTTGAAATTGGCAGCCTCCAACCACCCTTGGGCAAACAGGAATTCCTTCTAGAACCAGACACTTTGCCTCCAACTGCCTTCTGGCCTCACAAGAATTCCTTGTTGAATCAGTCACCCTGTACTCAAACTCCTTCTAGTCTGGTAGAAATTCTGTTTAGGACCGGGTGCCGTGGTCTCACCTGTCCCCTTCCATGACCTCCTTGGCTGGCAAAGGGTGCTGACCTTGCTCCCCCCACCCCCACCCCCAGTTACCTCCTGTTTGGGTCCTGTGCACCCTCTATTGAGCTTTCTAATTTATTTTTTCCCCTTTTCTTTCCATTCACTTGTTTCCTTTCTTTCTCTGCTTTCCTTTATTCTTCATTTTCTTTTTCTGTCCCCTTCCTTCTGTTTATTTTTTCCCCTCTTAGTTTTTAATTTGCTACTCTTTTCTCTATCCCTAATTTTGTTTAATAGGAATTTTTCTTTTATTTCATTTTCTCTTTTTTTGTTTTAATTTTCCCTTTTCTATTTTTAGTTACCAATTTCTTTTTTCTTTTCGTTGTTTGCTTGTCCCCGCAATTGTTTTCTTCTCTTTTTTGAAAACATACTTTCCTTCTTGGCTTTTTTTTTTTTTTTTTCCTGGTCCCACCTGGTGGGAGATAGCAATCATGCTCATATGGCCCAGTCAGATTTATAGCTCCTTCAGCCACAGACACTGGGTAGAGACCACAACCTGCTTATGTGCAACGTTATCAGTGATAAACATCAGTCAACACCCACCCATCCTACTCTCATCTGCACCACAAACAGCAAACAGAACTATGTGCATATTCCCATCCTCCATCACAGATGATTGAGGCCTGGTATGGTGCTGTGAGTTAATGTGCTTGACTACAAAGTCATTTGAACTGCAAGGTTTGTGCTTCAAGCTTACCTGTCCCTCCTCAGAAATTCTATACAGGGCCCCTGTGGGTTGGAACCACCTCGACAGCACTTAACAACAACAACAATCACAGATGATGAGTACTTAAGAACACACCAATATTCAATCACCAAAGAAACACAAATATAACAATACCACAGACAGTGTCAGTTTACATGAAGAAAAAAGACAGAGGGGCTCAAACAAGAGACTAAACTGCAAGGCCAGAATACCTTCCTGAGTAAGAAATAGTATTGGAACTATGTGTAAAGGAATTTGAAAGAATAATGTTTAGGTGCCGTCAACAGATTGAAGAAAAGATCAAAAGTTGCAGACAAAACCAAGGAAAACCCAGATAAAATTCGAGAAGAATTCAGGAAAACACTATAATATCAAATTGACAAAATAAATGAAAAATGCAAATAGGAAAACCAAAGTAGCAAACAGAAATCCAGAAAAATCCCATAAATAGATAATAGATTGAAAGGACAGAGGAGTAGAATTGCATTAATGGAAGCTACACTGAAGACAAATCTTTTAATATTAGTAGAGTAGAAGAACAATCCAATAAAAGAACAGCAACAACAAAAAAAATCTAAGAAACCTAAGAATTATGTGGGACACCTTAAATAAAATAATTTACATGTGATTAGAAATCTAGAAAAGAAAACAGCCAAAAAAAAAAAAAAAAAAAAAAAAAAAAAAAAAAAAAAAAAAAAAAACAGAGAAATTTGTTGAAGTGTTGCTGAAAGATAAATTTCCTAATATCATGAAAGAAGAGACGATGGACTTCAAGAAGCTCAACAAATCTCAAACAGGATAGATCTCAAGAGAAAATCATCAAGACGTATCATAATCAAAATTTCCAAAACCAAAAACAAGGAAAAACTACTGAAATCAATTTAGGAAATCCATGAAGTTAGCTACAACAGAAAATCAGTAAAACTAAGCTCTCATTTCCTGGCAGAAACCATGTGGTCAAGAAAGCAATGGGATGGCATATTAAAAACCGTGAAAAAAAAAAATGTCGACTAAGAATTAAATACCCAACAAAATTGTCCTTCAAATACAACAGTGAAATTAAGATACTTCCAAGTAAGCAGGAACAAAAGGAATTTGTAAAAACCAGATCAACATTACAAGAAATACTACAGAGAGTTTATTAGACAGCGAACAAATAAGAGCAGAAACAACAAATACAAAAACACCACCCAGAAATCAACCCACATATGTTGTTGTTGTTGATAAGTGCTGTCAAGTTAGTTCCAATTCATATCAACCCTGTACAGAATTTCCAATGAGTGATTGGTGGATTTGAATCAACAACCTTGTGGTAAGCAGTCCAATTCTTATCCTACAGCATCACACCTGATCTATGCATCTAGAAGTATTCAAAGTAAAACAAACTTACAAGACTGAAAATAGAGAAGCAGAGTTATTAGTCTGTAAATGAAGACAATTACAGTCAAAAGAGGGAATAAATAGTGTAGTCATGAAACTTCCAAATGGAGAAGTCAAGTTGATTTCAAGATAGAAAAGACTATTTTAAACTTGAGAAGAACTAAATAAATTCCAGGATAACCTAAAAAAAAAAAAATTAAACTTTCTCCTCAAAATAAAAAAGAGGAAAATTATGAACATTTTATGAACACTACGGCAACAGCAAAAAATAAAATTTTAAGAAAAGTTACAAACAAAATGAACTCAGCACAGAAAACTATGTAGAACAAAGAAACCAGCAGTGCCACAAAACAAACAAACAAAAATAAACCCCGCAAAATTGCACATTGTAAAACTACAGCAATAAATTCATACCTATCACACTTTGAGTCAGAAGTGACTTGATGACGCCTAACAACAACAACAACAACAACAATCAGTAACTGCACTGAATGTACATGGATTAAGTGTACCAGTCAAAAGACAGCAGTGGAATGGACAAGAAAATAGGATGCATCAGTATGCTGTCACAAAGATGAGAACAAACCAAAAAAAAAAAAAATCAAAGAATGGAAAAACACATATCAAACTAATGGCAATCTAAAACACAGTTGGAGTGGCAATAGTAACTTCTGGTCCAATAGATTTAAGGCAAAAACCAGCATAAGTGGCAAGAAAGGACATTATATCATGATTAAAATGCCAATTGAACAAGAGAACATAGCTACAATGAATATCTGCACACTGAGTGAAACAGCCTCAAAATACATGAACCAAACTCCAACAGAATTAAAAAAGAGAAATAGACAACTCTGCAGTAATAGCATAAGCACTCAACTGCAAGGTCGGTTTGAACTACAAGGTTGGTGGTTCAAACTCATCAGCCACTCCTTAGAAATCCTATACAGGGACACTATGAGTTGGAACTGACTCAAAAGAACACCAACAATAACAGTAGGAAACTTTAGTACACCACTTTCAAAGAAGGACAGAACAACTGGGAAGAAACTCAACAAACACACAGAAGAATTAATTAACACAATGAGTCAACTTTACGTCAGAGACATTTACAGAGCACTCCACCAAACAACAGCACAATATACATTCTTTTCTAGTGCACATGGAACATTCTCTTGAATAGACCATATGTTAGGCCACAAAGAAAACCTAAATAGATTTTAAAACATCAAAATCCTACAAAGCTTCTTATCAGATCACAACACTATAAAATTAGAAATCACTGCGAACCTTAAGGTCAGCGGTTCGAAACTACCAGCCGCTCCGCGGGAGAAAGATGAGGCTTTCTACTCCCATAAAGATTTACACCCTTGGAAACCCTGTACAGGGTCGCTATGGGTCGGAACCGACTCGACAGCACTTAACAACAACAACAAGGTAAGACCAAAGGAAAGAAGTCAAATAAAAGGAAATTGAATAGCACCCAGCTCAAAAACTACTGGGTGATAGAAGAAATTTTAAAAATTCCTGAGTCAAATGAAAATGAAAACACTACATGTTTTTGGAACACAGCAAAAATAGTGCTCAGAGGGCAACTTACACCAATAAATGCACATGTCAAAAAAAAGAACCAAAATCAACATTTTAACGCAACATCTCCATCAATTAGAAAAAACAAAACAAAACAGCAAAATAAGCCTCTAGTCACCATAAGAAAAGAAATAATAAATATCAAAGTAGAAATAAATGAAATAGAAAACAGAAAAACAATAGAAAGAATCAACAAAACTAGAAGTTGGTTCTTTATTTTTTTTAATATTGAACAGAAATTTAATCCACCAGTTTTTAAATTTTTATTTTTTTGTTGTGAATTGAGTGAAAGTTTACAGGGCAGAGCATCAGATCATCAGTTTTACATTCAACAAATCATGCACCTTGTTTTATTACAATGATTATAATCCCCTCCAAATACCATCAGGTAGTAGTATTTCTCGCTATCCACTTTAGCTTTTTTTTTTTAAAGAAAACACTCAGGTATATATAATATTTTACACCACCAAAGGGTACATTCTGCAAGTCTCCCTCCTGGCCATCAGCTCTTAGTCCCTCTCTTCCCATGAATCTAGAGTCCTCAGCCACTTCCTCTTTCTATATCCCCATCTCTACCTCTGTCTCTGGTATTGCTGCTTCTCTGGATAGAGGCCCACATTCTGCTTGTGCTCTTCTCCCTTGATGGTCCTAGGGTCCTTTGTTTCTGGACTGTAAGATTAACTACTCTCCCATTTTTGTTACAAAACTTCTACCTTTATAATTGTGACAGTCAGAATTAGTCATGATAACAATTACTGTTGAATCATAAGAATCTTATTCCCATCTCTTTTCACCAGACCCATCTAGACAAGATAAAAAATATCTTCCCTCCACACATTCTTAAACTAAACCCTTCTTGAAATCTTGTAAGCCAGTCACTTCATGTCTTTATGGCCCCCTCATTTTAGGTAGCCATGTCTAAGTTGTCCATTCCTATCTACCCTGTGTACAGAAGGGATAGCATTGATACTTGATGTGAAGACTCCTTTCCTTTCCTTTGGTGTTTAGAGTTACTACCTCCATGAGTATAGGTCAAGTTTATCAAAGTGTAGCAATTTACCCTCGTTTCCTCTATCAAAAGTTGGTTTTTTGTTTTTATCTCCCTCTAGTTGAGTTCTAATTACCAAGACATCACGGCTAGGTCAAATTGGTACTATCTGCAAATTTGGGTGTTCTTGTGTATCTTCCCTCATAGAAGTTGGTTCTTTTAAAAAAAATTAATAAAATCAACAAGCCACTGGCAAATCTAACAAAGGAAAAGAAGATGTGAGTAACACGAATCAGAGATGGAAATGGGAAACATAACAGAATAACTGAAATTAAAAGTATAATAACGGAATCCCATGAAGAACTACTCCAACAAATTTTAAAAGCTAGAATAAGTAAGCAAATTTCTAGAGACACACACCTACTTAAACCAACACAGAGTGAGGTAGAATTTTAACAGATCCATAACAAAAGAAGTAATCAATCCGGTCATTAAAGGAAACTCACAATTAAAAAAAATATGGACTCAGACAGCCTCATTGATGAATTCTACCACACGTTCAGAGAAGACGTGACACCAGTTCTACTCAAACTATTCCAGAACATAGAAGGGGATGGAGTACTCTCAAATACATATTATGAAGCAAGCATAGACTTGATACCACACCAGGCAAAGACATCACTAAAAAAAGAAAAAAATTAGATCAATATCCCTCATGTAAAAGATACTGAAAATATTCTCAACAAAATCATAGTCAGTTGAATAAAACAACATATCAAAGAAATAATACATCATGACCAAATGGGATTCATACCAGGTATGCAAAGATGGTTCAATATTAGAAAAATAAACAACATAATCCATCACATAAATAGGACAAAGGAAAAGAACCATATGATCACATTAATTGATGCAGAAAAGGCATTTAACAAAATTCAACTCATTCTCGATTAAAAAACAACAACAACAACACTCAACAAACTGGGAATAAAATGAAAATTCCTCAACATAACTAAGGGTGTATATACAAAAGCAACAACCAATGTTAATTAATCTTAACAGAGAGAAACTGAAAGCATTCCACTTGTGAATGGGAAGCAGACAAAGATTCCCTGTATCACAATTCCTATTCAATATTGTGCTAGAAGTCTTAGGCAGAGCTACAAGGCAAGACAGGGCACTGTGGGCTAATGCGCTAAACAGCAAAGTTGGTTTGAAGCATAAGGTTGGCAGCTCAAACTAACCAGCTGCTATTTGGAAACCTTATACAGGGTTGATATGGGTCAGAACTGACTTGACAGCATTTAACAACAACAGCAACAATAATTTGGAAAAGGAGAAGTAAAGCTATATTTGTAGGTAATATGATCCTATATACAGAAAATTTCAAAGACTCAGAAAGAAAACTACTGGAACTCATTGAAAGATTCAGAAAAGTCACAAGATACAAGATCAACATACAAAAATTAGATTTCTTTACACTAACAAACAGCACTCTGGAAAGGAAATCAAGAATATAACACTATTTATAATAGTCACCCCAAAGATAAGAAGTGTTTAGGAATTAATGTAACCAGGGAAACAAAAGAAAACTACAAAATAGTACAACAAGAAAACAAATGAGACATACATAAATGGAAGAATATACCATGCTCATGATAGAAAGACTTAACATTGTGAAAATGCCAATACTATCCAAAGCAATTTATAGATATAATGTAATCCCAATCCAGGTTCCAACATAAATCTTTAAAAAGATGGAAAACCACCAGCTTGATATGGAAAGGAAAGAGATCCTAGATAGTAAAAAAAACAAAGGAAAGTAAAACGGGACCTCACACTTCCTAATATGAAAACCTACTGTACAGCCACCGTAGACAAAACAGCCTCACACGGGTCAAATGACAGACACATAGACTGATGGAGCAGAACTGAGAGCTCAGAAATAAATCACCTATGGACAGCTGATCTTTGAAGAAGGACCTAAACACATTAAATAGTCTCTTTCACAAATGGAGCTGACAAAACTGGATATCCATTTGCAGAAGTATAAAACAGGACCCATATCTCACAACATATACAAAAATAATCTCTAGATGGATCAAAGACCCAAATGTGAAACCTAGAACTATAAAGATCAATGAAAAACTAGGGGAAATTGATTAAAAATATAAGGACGCAATTTATACCTTCATATATGGCATAGGCACATTATCAAATATAACTGAAAACACTAACAGCAGAAGTTAAACTAGTCCTAAATATTCGACACTAATTTGCATTTTAAAATTTCACCAAAGAGTTAAAAGAGGACATGCAGACTGGAAAAAATGGGGGACAATGACATATTGGAAAAGGGACTAATTTCTAAAAGAAACAGAACAGTTCAACACTTCAATAAGAAAAAGGCAAATAATACAATTTAAATGTGGTCAAAGGACATGAACAGATACTTCACAAAAGAAGACCTTCAGGCAGCCAACAAACACATGAAGAAATGCTTGTCACCATTAGTCATTGGTGGTGGTTGTGTGCCATGGAGTCAGTTCTGACTCATGTTAGACCCTGTACAGGGTTTCTAAGCCTGTAAATCTTGATGGGAGCAGAAAACCTACTAGTTTCTCCCATGGAGCAACTAGTAGATTCAAACTGCTGAACTTAGTCATTGCTGCTTTAGTTGTTAAATGCTGTCGAGTCAGTTCTGACCTATAATGACCCTGTATAGGTTTCAGAGGAATAGCTGGTGAGCTTTAACCACCAACCTTGCAGTTCAAGCCATTAGAGAGATGAAAATCAAAGCAACAATGAGATGATATACCTCATCCAAGCATAAATAGCAGCGTTCAAAAAAACAGAAAACAACAAAGCCAGGTAAGTGTGTGGAGAGACTGAAACCTTCATACACTACTGGTAGCAGTGTGAAATGCGTAACCACTGTAGAAAACTGTAGGGTACTTCCTTAAGATGTTGGCGTTAGAAATACTGTATTATCCAGCAGTCCTATTATTTGGTATGTACCCTAGAGAAATAAGAGCTGCAACACTGATATATATATATATTCACACTTATACTATTAACAATAGCAAAGAGATGGGAACAACATAAATACCCATCAGTGGAAAACTGGATAAATAAACTATGGTACATCCACAAAATGGAATACTACACAATGTCAAAGGATAGCAATGAATTTGTGAAATACCTCATAACATGGATAAACCTGGAGGACATTCTGCGAAGTGAAATAAATCAATCACAAAAGGATAAATACTGCATGCAGCCACTATTATAAAAATTCAAGACAAGTTTTTTACACTAAAAGAAACATTCTTTAATGGTTACCAGGAGTGGGAGGAGGAGAAAGTAAATTACTAACGAAATGACATATACATATTAAGTTAGGTAAAATTAACAATAAAAGGAAGGCCAGGAAAAATTTTTTTAAAGATATTAATCAGTCACATGAAACAAAATGTGTATGAACTGTTGAACAAGAAACTGATTAGCTCTGTAAATCTTTACCCAATTCACAGTGAAAAGTTAAAAAAAAAAAAAAAAAAAAAAAGATCACGTAGGAAAGACACATTCTTCACTTTAAAATGGAAACAAACCCTGTATCTTTGGAAGAATGTCCTCTAATTTTGTGCTTCTCTTTTTCATTCTTTTAGAGTTTGAACCAGCAAACGTTTATTGAATATTTACCACCTTTTAGAAGCTACATTATAACAAAGTGTTTCAAAGATGAATAGTGAGCCAACAGTCTAGAAAGGGACCCAACAGCCATTGCTATGTTGTGACTTCTGACTCATAGCCACTCTATATATCAGGTTTCTGAGACTGGAAATCATTATGGGAGCAGACAGCATCATCTTTCAGCTGCTGAGCAGCTGGTGGGTTTGAACTGCTGACCTTTTGATTAGCAGTCCAATGCTTATCCCACAGTGTCACCATGGCTCCTTCTAGAAAGGGACACAAGACATGTAAACAATGGATTTTAGTGTTTGCTCAGCAGTAGCTCAAAGGAGGAAATGTTTGACTTTTTATTGGAACCATACATATGAGGATGATTGGAATAAGTGGGGAAAAGAGAAATGGAAAATACGGGTTTTATAACTCTGGAAATGCTAGAGAGCTCAGAGGACAACTATGGTTGGGAAATGGCAAAGTGGAAATTCAAAATCACAAGGGATCCTAGTAAACAGTTTATACTATGAGAAGTGGGGAAAAGTGAAGCTAGGAGTAGAAGGATGGGCTGATGGCATTGAGGGAGTCAGGGAACTGTGGTCCATATGCACAGAGGAAAGGTGAGTATGGGAGAGATGAAAAGCAAACATGCCAGAGAGAGAATTCTAAGTATGGAGGTAGAATAAACCTGAGTGTTGTAGCATTCAATCTGTTTGTGCATACCAGACCAGGCCTCAAAGGAAACAGAATAACGCAAATGAATCTGTTCAAATGATTCTGCTCTACTGAATGCATGAGTCAAAGGACATGTCCTATGATTAGAGGCCAAAGTCTTGATATCTGTATGTATTTGCCTTGTATTTTCATACAGTGACTTTTGGTGCTCTAGCTCAGATACCTCCAATCTCCATGCTTTATATATTATATCAAATAAAGGCTTTTTTTAAATCCTAGAAAATTCCTTTTTGGCTATAGGGATGGGGAAAAGGAGAGATAAACATCCCTGTCTCAATAAGGTATGATGGTGAATTGTTTTGCTACTTGATTTGAAATAAAAATTTGCCAACCAGAAAGCCAAAACATTCTGAGGCAATACAGGTTATTAGCTGGGCGGTCCATTTTAAGAAGGAATTGGCAGTGACAGAGAAGGAGGACTTGAAATCCAATGTGGTGGGGAAAATTATGTGCTTATTAGCAAACCAGATGACAATGCTTGACTACTTAGAATGAGATTTAATACTTGGAATATGTGAAGTAATAGACCATGCCAATTATTATCACATGGGTTGGTATTAGTCTAACTTTAGTTGGAATACACAATACCTGGGTGATTTGATTTGAGGGGCATCATGAGGAAATGTCATGAAATTTTGAAAGAATAGAAATGAGGACTTCAGAAATCATTTAGTTTAGAAGTTTTCCTCCTTGTATACCTCAGCCCCTGGGACAGTGGCAAGAAACCTCCTTTATTTCTAGGTGTGCTAAATGAAGATTATCATTTTCTAAGGAGACTTGGTGGTGTTGTAGGACAAACCTGGGACTACTAACTACAAGGTTAGCAATTCATACTCATCAGCTGCTCTGCAGAAGGAAGATGACACTTTCTACTCCCATAAAGAATTCCAGCCTTGGAAACCCTGCACATGGTTACTATGAGTCGAAACTAGCTCCAGGACAATGCTTTGTTGTTGTTGTTGGTGGTTTGTTATGATATAAAAATATTGGGAGCACTGAGTGGTCCAACCACACCACTCTACATGGGAAAATAACTAGAGGTGATGTGTTCAAGAGCTTGACCAGCTGATTTGAGGAGAATCAGACTTCCTGAATCCACGTACACTTCTCAATTCACCTTGTCTTAGCTCTTCTGTTGTCTCAAAGGTTGTTTGTAAAAATGCAGGGTCATTCTATTAGGTTAAGATCTTGCCTTTTAAAACAGAACACATCAATCCCCTTCTTAAAACTCATTGTAATTAAGTAAAATCCAAACTTCTTCTGGTAAGTTGCTACGAGCCATATGATGTGACCCCTGACTGCCTCTCCAAATGCATTTTTTCCCACTTTTCCCCATACTCACTACACACAGCCACCCTGGCCTTCTTTCTGTCTCTATCCAGGTTGCTCCCACCTTAGGAACCCTTCCTGTTCCTTCTGCAGGAAATACCATTCCCCCAGACTTTGCTCCTCATTTTCATTTGTAGACAATTATTTGAATGTCGTTTCCTCAATGAAGCTTTCCCTGCTCACCCTGGGTCAGCAAAATAATTGATTACATGATCTTGGATTGTTGTCTTCATAAAATAAAAAACTCAAACCAAACTTGCTGCTATCAAGTTGATTCCTTCTCATAGAAACACTGTCTAGGGTTCCCAAGGCTGTAAATTATTACTGGAGCAGAAAGTCTCTTCTTTCTCTCTCAGAGTAGCTAGTTGATTTGAACTGTTGACTTAGTGATTGGCAGTCCAGTGCTTATTCTACAGCACCACCAGAGCGTCTTCATTTTCTTCACAATTCTACGGTTGCAAATGGTGTTACTGTTTACTTGCTTATTGTCTGTCTCTCCCACTAGAATGTAAGACCTTATCTGAATTGATCCCTGGAACAATGCTTGGTGCTCAGTAGGCATTCAGTAATGCTGTGAATTAATGCCTACTAAAATGCCAAGTTTTTCTCAGTTGTGAGTTTGTTTATCAACTTTTTTCCAGGGCACCAACTAATAGGAATGCCTGACTATCCCTTGCTGTTGTTGTTAAGTTCCGTCAAGTTGATTCTGACCCATAGCGACCCTGTATAGGGTTTCCGAGGAGCAGCTGGTGAGCTTAAACTGCCGACCTTGCAGTTCAAACAGCTTTGCAGTCTGGCGCATTAACCCACAGCGCCACACCAGGACTCCTGACTATCCCTAGCAGTGGGGAAACAAAAAAGGGCTAAATTGGATTGCAGGCTGGTAAAAAGGATTTGCAATAGGGAGGAAGGGAAGGGAGAGACTCAGGTTGGTGGAGCTGCCTGAAGGAGGGTACAAAGAGATAGAGGGCATTTGGGGGGCTCATGGAGAGGAGTCTTAGGTCATGACAATTTACACACTTCCCAGTGGTTGGCTCAAAGCTGTTCCCAAACATGGGCATTCTTAGATGCACGGTAGTTGTTGTTAGGTGCCATCAAGTTGGTACCAACCCATAGCGACCTTATGCACATGCAGAACGAAACACTACCCGATTCTGGGCCAACCTCACTATTGTTGCCATGCTTGAGTCCATCAATTCTGCCACTTGGCCAGTCCATCTCGTTGGGGGTCTTCCTCTTTTTCTCTGACCCTCCACCTTACCAAACATGGTATCCTTCTCCAGCAACTGGTCCTTCCTGACAATATGTACAAAGTATGAGAGAGGAAGCTTGGCCATCTTGGCCTCCAAGGAGCACTCTGGCTGCACTTTTTCCAAAACGGATCTATTGGTTCTTTTGGCAGCCCATGACACTTTCAATATTCTCCTCCAACACCATAACTCAAATGCATCATTTCTTCTATGGTCTTCCTTATTCACTGTTCAGCTTTCGCATGCATATGCGGTTACTGAAAATACCATCTCTTGGGTCAGGAACACCTTAGTCCTCAAGCTGACATCTTTGCTCTTCAACACTTTAAAAAGGTCTTGTGCAGCAGATTTGTCTAATGCAATACGTCATCTGAATTCTTGACTGCTGCTTCCATGACTGTTGATAATTTCAGTCTTTTCTCCGTTGATAAGAATGTTGTTTATTGGTCCAGTGGTGAGGATTTTTGTTTTCTTTACATTGAGATGTAATCCATACCGAAGGCTATGCTCTTTGATCTTAATCAGTAATGTTTTAAGTCCTCTTCACTTTCAGCAAGCAAGGTTGTATCATCTGCATATCACAGGTTGTTAATGAGTCTTCCTCCAATCCTAGTATAGCTGGGGAAAAAAAAAATATGGGCATTTGTTCCATCTTCTTTCTATAGCACCACCTATGCAGTAGACTAGCACCTGCCTTTGACCATCTTATCACCTTGTACCACTTGCTAAAAGGAAATCCAAAGAAAGCACACAAGCAATTATTAGATAGAAGCTGAGACAGGAATCTTATTAAACAAAAGTATTCCAAAAAACTTACAAAGGTTGGATTCTATTTAATGGAGAATCATTCACAGAGGTAAGGTTAAAGAAAGGAAAATGGGTGGGGAGAGTGAGATGTCAGGAGAATGAGGGAGGGTGATGGGAAGAGAAACTTATTTAGGAGTTCACTGATGAACACCAACAGTGACGGCTCTACAGAGGAGGGTGAAATGAATACATCTCAGAGCCATCCCACAGCACCTCCAATAGACCGCACCACGTTCACAGCTGCAGAGATAAGCTAAGCAAAGGGTGGATTGTTCTGAGCTTCCTAGCCTCTCAAGTGCTCCACTGAATTTCTCATGGTGATGCTTTCAGGATAGGGCTGTGCTCTTCCCATCAGCCTATTTTGCAGGCCTGTGGTACAGCCTTACGTAAGACATATGCAGAGAAATAACAGGATTTCTGGGAAGCAGATCTTAAAGGCTGATTTCAAAAAAAAACAAAAAAAAAACTGCATTACTAAATTTAGGGAAATGATTCAGAAGACACCCCCACTCCATCACATGCTCACACACCTCTCTTGTCTAATGTTCCACACACGTTTAACTGTTCTTCATGGCATTTTATTTTACTTTACTTTACCCACCCCCCCATTTTTAGCACAGGGTCTTGTTTTTGTCCACAGAGGTCCTTTCTGTAGGGATTGTTTGTCAATTTTTTTTTTTTTTTTTTTTAAGGTGAAGTGGTGGTTTAGAATAACAGGAATAAAATATGAAACAGAGCATGACAATTCTTAACACAGAGTAGAAATTTGGGAACTGCATGGTTCAAGAGGGAAAATGTATTCCTCTTTGAAAGGCCATGGGAGGTCTGGTGATTCTTCTGGATCATCACTGGGCATCAGTCTTTGAAAAGTCAGTCTAAAAACAGACCTTAACACCACATTCATGTAACTGACTCTGTTGCTTGGTTCTTTCCCTATTGCCTGGGATGCAGGGATGATCACTTATAGCAAGTGGACAGGAAGGAGATCTCTAGATTCTAACCTCAGACAGACTTCTAACAAATAAGCCACATCTTTCTGAGAACATACATCATTTCCTCTCTCAGCCTCATTTTCCACATCTGTAAAATGAGAGGGTAGACTAAATCAGCCCTTCCCAAACAGAACTCCAGTGGGAATGCACAGTGCATATTGTTATCCCTTCGTTTGGAGTAGCTCATTAAAGACTCTAATATGGTCTTTCCTCAGAGGAAAAAAAAACCACAACTTTATTGTTAATAGTATTTCCCGAACTAATTTGGCCATGAAACAGCTCCCTGCACCACACTCCTTCATTTACTCATCCAGCCAGATAATCTTTTAGCTTCCCTCTCATTCACTCATGATGAACTAAGAAACACATTTTTGGAAATCCTGAATAGATGACCTTGTAGACTCCTTCCAGCTCCAGACACAGGTTACTTGTACCCTGAGATGCTACTTCTTGCTAAACATGTACCATATGCCATCAGAAGAGACTTGGCCACAGCCCTCAAGTTATTTGCTGCCATGGTCTATTTTGGGCCATGAGATATGATAGAAAAGCAGGTCATCTAAGTAGCTAATGACCTCACTTTGAAGTGTGAACAGAATGTCCCGAAGTCAAAGATTGCTTATAATAAGTTGGTTGATAAATAAATAGCTTGCCCTAAATCCTTAGTTGTTTACTTGTGAGTTCATCAGAAATATATGTATCTATGATGAAATATTGAGTGGAAATTTTCTTTCCCAACAAATTTCTTTATTACTGGGCTGAGAGAGTTCAGTCCTGGGCCTGGTCCGTATATCATGATCAAGTGTGGCCAATATGGGACAAGCTTATGATTGACAAGGCTCATGCAGAAGATAGTGTCTAAAGCTTCTGCCCATGAATGGGAAGCCTGGAATCCATTTGGAGAAAATAAATTTTAATTGAGAACAGAAAGACTCCTGTCGATGGTGGTGCTTAAAATCTGTTACTGTATATTTGATCAAACCATTCCTCTGATTTGGGATTCTCTCTTCTGGGCAGGGCAACTGAAAATGTGCTTCAGGCTTTTCAGCTAATGGTACCACCCACTGAGCCTCCATATGGCCCCATGACTAAGGACATTTGTTATAACTTTAAAGTGGCTCCTAACTGTGCCAGAGGCACAATGGTGCATGAGTTCAACAAGCTATCTATCGGAGATAAGACTCAAGGGCAGAAGCAACAGAGAGGGGAAAAGCTGGCAGAATGGATGCTGCTTCTCCTGACACCAATGACACATCATCTGCCAAACAACAACAATGAACACCTTCAATGAACACTCAGACAGGCCTTTTCTACTCTTTTCCCAGGACAGTGTGATGAGAGGAGCAGTAAATGAAAAGGAAAACAAACAAAACAAACACAGCTGTGGGGAGACCGTGGGATGAGAGAAAGGTCTGAGGAAGCAACTTAAGAGCCATAGGCGCATGAGATGATAAAATGCAGCAAATGCAAGTGAGAGAATTGCAGGAGTAAGGTCATATGCAATTTCAAGTTTAGGAAAATCAAATGCCCACAGCCCCCAACCCCCATATGTGTTGCAGCAGTCAAAAGAGAACATGGTTCCCTAAGAAGAGAGTGGGATGTTAGGGAGATAAGTAGGCGAGAGAGAATAGCAGCTCTATACCTCTCCTACCTTTCTCTCAATTGGACAACCTACTACTTGAATACCTGTGTTGGAGCGGGACATTAAAATGGCCTCGGGAAGGGGACTTAGGTGTCCTTGTCCTTATTAACCTTTCTCATCTCAGATTTCTGAGAAGCTGTAGGGATGAGTTGCTTATGGCACTGCAGCTTTGGCAGGCTAACTTCTTTGGGGAGAGAAATGAGAAGCAGGAGGCAGAACTGCACAGCTTTAGACCCAGAGGGCCAGGAGGGACCACCAGCTGCTAAGCTTAACTCCAGACCCCCTTACCTGCAGGCCACGTTCTTTCTTCTGCCTCACCTCTCAACCCCTGGTTTTCAGTCATATTGGGATATCAGGGCTTTTTTACTTCTTCCCTCTCCTTCCCCATGTGGCCCACATTCTTATGGCTCCAACTGGACCCATGGTCCATTTCATCAGCCCCTATCTCATCAGCACTTTATACAACTTTGTGCCTTTGTCTTTATGCGACAGTCACTGCAGACCTCAATGCCAAGAACTTGAGCCATATTCTTTTTTTCCTCTCTTTTCACTTTTTTTCTGCTTGGATGGCTGATTACTAGAGAAAAATCTAACTATTTTCACTCTTTGCTTTGGCTGAGCCTTCTGTCATCCTGGCATCCCTTTTCCTTCATATTGCTGACACCCTTTCTCTTCAGAGACCACCTGACATTTTTATCCCCTTCCCAAGTCCTTCCTTATTACTGCCATCCCCACCTGTCCTGCTCCCAATCTCAGCAGATCACCTTACTTCCATCAGTACATCAAACTAGAAACACTAACTCAGTTGCTGCGGAGTCAGCCTGGACTCATGGCAACCATGTGTGTGTCAGAGCAGGATTGTATTCCATGGGGTTCTCAATGGTTGATTTTTCAGGAGTAGAACACCAGACCTTTCTTTTGATGCACCCCTAAGTGGACTGCCAACCTTCTGATTAGCTGCTGAGTCTGTCAGCTATTTGAACCACCCAGGGACTCCTATCTGCATACAAACCAAAGTCAAACCCTTTACTGTTGAGTAGATTATGACACTTGGTGACCCTGGAGGATGGAGAAGAGTTGCCCAGGAGGAAGGGTTTTCCAAGTCTGTAATCTTTCTGGGAGCTGACCACCACATCTTTCCCCTGTGGAGCAGCTGGTGGGTTCAACCAACAGCTGACCTTTTTGTGAGCTGAGAGCACTTAACCACTTAGCACCAGGGCTCTTACTGTGTTCCCTGTTGCCTATTTATCTTCTGCAAGTTAAAGGTCATGAAATAATCATGAATCACATCTACTTGCCTGCAACACAATCAGGCCCCAGTTCTCTGTACTCTGGCTTCTGCCCTATTGCTCCACTGAAAATGGTCTCCCTAAGTCCTGGTGTGGCATTGTTGGCTAATGTGTCATACTGCAAAGCCATTTGAACTGTAAGGTTGGTGGTTCAAGCTCACAAGCTGCTCCTTGGAAACCCTATACAGGGTTGCTATGGGTTGGAATCGACTCGACAGCACTTAACAACAACAACAAGTTCACCAAAATCTTCAGAATGATCAGGTCCAGAGAACTATATTCAGTTTCCCCTTTTTAAAAAGATATTGTATTGAATTTTTGGTGAAAGTTTACATAGCAAGTTATGTTCCTATTTGACAATTTCCACTGACATTAGTTACACTGATCCCATTTCAACATTTTCTTGAATTGTATTGTAGGACCAAAGAGAAGAATCCATTTTGTATATAAGCTTTAGCACGTCCTCTAGCTCCAAGAAAATGATATATGTATAAATAGCCAGGCAGCTCAAGGCCAGATGCCAGATGTTTTCCTTTGCCCTAGCCTAAGAACAAAGACCACCAGTCCTGACCAATTAAACTGTAACATCTCATAGTTTGCCAATTGTTAACCAATCCAAAAATTGTAAAGCTGAGAAATCCGAGCTTGTTTGAAAATTCTATAAAAACCCCATGGACAAATGGTTCGGGGCTCTATCCCTAATCTGCTGCGTCAGATGCAGGTGGAGTCCGAGCTTGAGCTTGAATAAACAACCCTTGTGCACTTGCATCGGTGTCGGCTCCTTGGTGGTCTTTGGGGACCCCAAATTATGGGCATAACAGTATTCTGCGTGTTCCTTTTCCAGTGCTCTAGTTTCTTTAGCCCTTTATCATCTCATTTTTGCTTTTGAGAAATTGTTTACCTCTAGATGTCATGCTGATGGTTGTTAAGTAGGGCACTGACCTCTAGGGTAATATACTTGATTTTGTGTGTCACTCTTACTTTGCTAGAAGGTGGTCTCAGGTGAGAGTCTTGCTTCTGGATTTAAAGAATGGCTCAGGGCCATAGTCTTAGGGAAATCCTCTGATCTCTACTTTTACAGTTTGTCTTTTTGTTTTTCCATTAGAATTTAAGTTCTATTCTTTTCTCCCATTCGATCTGGGACCAGCTACTGTTACCCCAGATGAACCTTCATGCAGCCTGGAAAGGAAGTTCAATAATCACTCCTTATACTCTGTTGAACTGGTCTTCCACTTCCCTCAAGTTCTCACTCCCATGGTGGCATCCCAGACCTTGTCATAACAAATCCCTGCAGTTATCCCATCATACAAAGTTCATGCCATGTTCATACTGGTCCTGATCGCTTATATATTCAGCATTCTCTCTCAAGCTCTCTCGGATCCCACTATGATTTATGATCCATTGATGTTACCACCGTTTCACTGATCCCACCCATTTGATATCCTCTCCTCTTCATTCTTCATCCACCTTAAATTCTTTCATCAATCTTTTGTAACTTCCTTTTATATACCTTCATTTATCTTTCAATGTTTCTTCTCAGCAAAACTATAAATTCAATTATCTCTGACTGTTTGCACTCTCTGCCCTACAGACTCCATGCCGCCATTGTTGTTGCTGGGCATCATCCCATTGATTTTGACTCATATGATGGAAGATAACTGCTCCATAAGGTTTTCTAGAATACAGTCTTTATCCCATGGAGTTCCCGGGTGGGTTTGAACCACCATCCTTCCGGTTAGCTGTTGTGCCATCAGGGCTCAGTGAATGGCTGGAAATGTGTACACAGCCATGCTGACTTGTCTTGCTTTAGATTCTTGCCAATAACTTCAAGTGGGTCTGCCTAGCTACCAGCAGTTATTTTGTATTTCCCTGGTGTATTTTCGCTCCCACTTCAGTGGCCGATTGTTTCACACCTTCCACTCCCTCCACATCCACCACCTCGGGCCCCCAATCTCACTCTCAGTTGATGACCTTACTGCTTACTCTCTTGACAAAACTGGAGCAATCAGAAGAGAACTTCCACAAACACCCACGACTCCACCTGCCCGCCTCCAGCCATCTGTTCCCACATACTCTGCTTTCCTCCTGTTCATAAGATGAACTCTTTCTGTGCTTCTCTCAAGCCCTGACTGTGTAATTAAGAACACCTGACTGGGCTGAGTTGGGAGTGTGTGTCTATGTATGCATTTGTGCATTTGCGTATATGTGTATAGTGTGTAAAACAGAGATTGTTTCCAATTTCTTACTGGCATGAATATATTAATGCCCAAATTTTAATCAGAGAACAGTGATGATGGTTCAGTGGTAGAGTTCTTGCTTTGGATGTGGGAGACCTAGGTTTGATTACTGGCCAATGTGCAGTAACCATGGATAGCCACCACCCATCTATCACTGGATGCCTGCATGTTGCTGCAATGCTGAGAACATTTCAGTGGAGCTTCAGACACTAGGAAGAAATGTCTGGCAATCAGCTTCAGAAAAATAAGTAAAAAATATCCTATGGCTCAATCTTCAGTGGGAATTGTTGCAGGACTGAGCAACATTTTATTCTGTTGTTCATGGGATTACCATGAGTCAGGTAATAACCCCCCAAAATTCATTTGGATGATTGGGTTATTTCCTTAAGATGGATTCTATGTATGCAAACCTTATTTATACTTTCATGATTCTGGACAGATAGGAAACTTGACAAACTGGCAGATAGACAAATAGTTAGAAGTTTGGCAGAAAAAGCAAATTTTGGTTCATTGTTGGATATGAGCAAAAAAATCAACTTTATGATATGAATTCTTTAATATAGCTTGCTGTTGTTGTGTGCCTTTGAGTCAATTCCGACTCACAGCAACTCTGCATAGGGTTTCTAAGAGTGGCTAGTGGGTTTGACGGCACAAAATCACTAGTAACATTTAGAAGTATATTTGCATTTGTATGCTACAATGCAGTCAGTCCAAATGATGACTTCCACATCCTTTTCTCACAAAATTAGTCAGTTTTTCATGTTTACAGTTTTTCTCTGAGAAATCACCCCCCAAAAAAGCAATAAGTGAAAATATTAATTTCCCCTTCACCATTTGTGCCAACTTGCAGAAAACAGCTCTAGAAAATGGTTTTGATTATGTGACTTTCTTAACAAATATTTGTGAAACAGAATCACTAAACTTCCTTAGCATTCCTGCCCAGCATCTACATAATTCTGTGAAATCTCTATGATAAGAAGATGACATTAGCCATGCATGCTGGACCACCTTGTTACTATGCTTAACTTTTTGCTGTTCTTCAGAAAGGTTGACTCGGTTCTGATGCATAACAACCCTGTACCGTGTTTCTGAGGAGCAGTTAATGGGGTTGAACAGCTGACCCTGTGATTTCTATTATTTACAGTAAGCAGTGTTGACTTTTCCCTGTAATTTTATTCATATTTCTACCAAAAGCAATCTATCTCTAGTTATATTAGATGGCTTATCACTTACTTAAAAAAAAAAAAAAAAAAATTCTCATCTCTGTCTTTAAGTGCAATAAGCCACACAGTGAAGGAATAAAAATGTATAAATCCACAGGAAAGAAGAGAAGATAGAAGGAAACTATAGAAAATTAGATATTTTGGCAGGCACAGGAAATTAGATGCAGGAGTAGTGACTAATGTGGTAGACTGGGGTAAGCACCAGCCTACATGCCTGCAGAGTAAAAGATGACTTGCTTAGTAGGTCCCCAGAAATGCTTAGCATTTGGAGACCCAGATACTGTGCAAATGAGGGTAACACACAGGGCTGAAAACTAAGGGGCCTGGTTGAAATCTAAAAAAGGAACAGTTGGTCCCCTCAAGCCAATTTCCCCAAAGTATACATTCAGACAGCCCACCCTGTGTGTGTGTGTGTGTGTAGGGTAGGGGTGGCGGGGTCCGGAAGGGTGTGTGTGGGGTGTTTTGTTCCACATATTTTTTGCTGAGTTCATTTTGTTTTTTTCTTTGCTGCTGTTATTTTAATATTTGTGGAAACTTCATGGTTTTTCCTTTTCTTGATTTGATGTGATGGTATATAAATTTTCTTTGTGGTTACCCTGTAATTTATTAATTTCTTCCCAAGTTTAAAACAGTCCACTTTATCTTGTAATCTGTTTTACTTTCTTGCCATTTAGAATTTTGTAACTATACTTTTCCCTCTTTTTGCTTTGTAATTGTCTTGATTGTAAATTAATATCTCTGATTCCCTATTTTCAGTCTTGCAAGTTTGTTTTACTTTAGACACTTCTATATCTGGACTGAATTCTGGGTGGTGGTGCTGTTATGTCAATTTCTGGTTATAGTTTGCTGTTGTTGGTTCTCAGTCCAAAGGACTCCCGTTAGTACTTTTTTTTTTTTTTTTTTTTTTTTAATTGGTCTAATTTTTACAAATTCCTTTATGTTTCTATTTATCTGGACATGTTCTAATTTAACATTTGTATTTGAGGGACAGTTTTGCTAGGTATGACTCTCGGTTGGCAATTTTTCTTTTCTTTCTGAGTTTTGTATATATCTCTCCAGTGCCTTCTTGATTGTATGATTTCTGCTGAGAAAACAAAATTTTAACTTAATTGGTTCTTCTTTGTAGGTAACTTTTCATTTTTTTCCTGAGCTGCCTTCAGAATTCTTTCCTTGTCTTTGATTTTAGAGAGTATGGTTATATGTTTTATGGTTTTCTTTTGGGGTCTGTACTGTTTGGGGTTTGTTCAACTTCTTGTGTGACTATCATCTTGTCTTTCATGATGTTAGGGAAATTTTCTTTCAAACAGCTCTTCAACTATATTTTTTGTGCTTTTGTCTCTTCCTGTTCTGGAATTCCAATCACCCATAAGTTATTCTTCTCCACATTGTCCCACATGAATCTTAGTCTTTCTTCAGATGTTTTCACTGTTTCTGATTATTCTCCTAGCTTACTCGTATTGAGTGATTTGTCTTCAAGCTCATTATGTCAGGCTTTCAATGATTCAAATCTACTCCTTTGTCCTTTAAATGTAATGCCATTTCTGAGATCTTAGTATTGCTCTTCTGGGATGTCTATTTGCAGATTTGGGTACTTCCAATGCCTTTTTCCCTCTCAGAAATGTTGTCTAGCTCCTCCTTGTTTCTTGTGTGGATAGAAATTGTCTGTTGCTTTTGATATATTGTGATATTATATTTGTATTTAGTTGAGGATTGTATGTTACTGTATTCTTAGACACAACTGCTTCCTGGTGGGTGTATCAGGAAATGAGCTTGTGTACCATTCTCTGTTCACTGTTCATGCTGTTCAGTTTAGGATGGTGCTGACCTATGTTGGTTGTGTTACTGACCCAGTGTACAGCAGCTGGTGTTGGCTCTTGCCCAGTGGGTACAGTTGAAGAGTGTACAATTGTGTTGAGCTGTGTGGCTGAAATGTTGTTTCTTTTTAGGTGAGGCATGAAGTGAAAACACATACAAAATAGAGAAGGAAAATAAACACAAACCAGCAAACAACATCAAAAAGTAAATAGTAAAGAAAAAAGAAAAAAGCAGGCAAGAGTTAGCAAAAAAAAAGAAAGAAAGAAAGAAAATGAGGTCAATAAAATAATAAAAAGAGAAAAAAATTTAAAAATGAAAAAGACCTAAACACAATTAGGTAAAAAAGAGACCAGAGAGTAGTAACAACAACAACAAAGTTTAAATAAAGAGGGAATTAAAAAAAAAAAAAAAAAAAAAAGAAGAAAGCAGCAGTAGCAGTTGTGAAAGTGGCATTTTTAAAAAAGAAGGAAAAATGAAAAGAGAGTAAGAAAGAAGAGCAGTAAGGTGAGAGAGAAAAACTAAAGAAACAAAACCAATGAAAGGGAACAAAAACCAGGGCAGGTGCTTCCAGATCAGAGAATGGAGAATTCTGAGTTCTGCAGCTAGTCTCATGTAGTGAGTGGGTAAGATTATACTGTAACACTCAACACTGGATGTTCCTCTAGGGCTAGGTGTTTTCTGTTCTGGGCAATCTATCCAAATGTATATCATGCAGACCTCAAAACAGCTGGGGGATCAGGGTATTTCCAACCCAGAGGTGAGAGGTTCCTTTAGTCCAGGGCTGACCAGAATTGGCTCTGCAGGTCTGGAATAGGCCACACCTGGTTCCAGGTTTCAGGGTTGGTGCTGCTAGTTCCCCACACAGTTTGATGCTGCTTCAGCAGCCCAGGAGAGCAGGAGCTTTCCTGAAAGTGTCCACGGATGGGGGCTAGCAAAATTCCAGTCACCAAGATGATGTAGGGTAAAAGAAGAAAAGAAAAAAAAAAAATTTAACCCTTCTGTTTTCCAATAGTGGTATGCCTCTGTGCCGTCTACTGCCCTCTTGCCTTCAAGTCACACATGGAAAGTTCAAGATGGCCACACCATGACTGGCCTGGCTGCCAGCACAGATTAGCAGTTTCCCTCAGGTGTCATCTTTTCCTCCCCAATTCTTCCTTGGGGGTGTATCAGGATGGGGACTGACCTCACCTCTGGTAGCTAGGTGAGTGTGGGGAACAAGATAAAAACTTGTTTTTGTGAGCCACAGATAAGTTTCTGCAACATGGATAACTTTTCTTGCCTCTGAAGCCTCTCTCAAAAGCTCAAGATGGTTGTGCCCATTTGGTTGCTGGTTCATATCATCAATCTCTCCTCATTTTTCTTTGTTTGCTCAGCTGTGTCTCCTAGTAAACTTTAACTACACTTCTCTATTCCTTCATCTGAAGCTCAGAGTTCCAGAACTATCATCTGCATCTCTTTCATTTGGTTATCTGTATCTTTGTTGTAGAGGATTTGTACAGCCTTCCTGACTAGTCCGCCCACTTGCCGCCTACCTGGTACTTTTTAATAATCTTCTCCAACACCATAAGTCAAATGCATCGTTTCTCCTGTGGTGTACCTAATTCATTTTCCAGCATTACATGCAGATGGGGCAACTGAAAATACCATGACTTGGGTCAGGTGCTCCTTAATCCTCACACTGACATCTTTGTTCTATAACACTTTAAAGAGATCTTTTGCAGCTGATTTGAAAAACATTGAGATGGAAATTAAGAAAGCTCTATAATCCATCCAATTACTAGGAGCTCTGAGAAGAGAACAGAAAAAAAGAATGGGAAGAAATTTTACAAGGGAAAAAAAATACCAGAAATCATCCACAAACTAAAAACCAAGCTTCCAGACAAAAAGGGTCCATTGGCACAGGCAAGGATCCCAGGTGACACAATGGTTAAATGCTCTATTGCCGACTGAGAGGTTGACAATATGAACTCATCAGTCACTCTGCAAGAGAAAGATGTGGCAGTCTGCTTCCATGAAGACGTAGAGTCTTTGAAACCCTATGAGGACAGTCTACTCTTTTCCTTTCCATGAGGTCACTAGGTCTCAAAAGCAACTCCACCTCAGTAGGTTTTGCTTTTGGTGTACTGACACATACATTGATCCTTTGTGCAAGCAGTTCTGGCTAAGGGTCATGTGGTAGAAAACTCAACAATCTGTGAGTAAAAACTCTTCAGAGATACAGCCTGCACTAGGTTTTGTGGAGGGGAGCAATATAACAGGTGGTCATCTTGCACACCCTATCCAGTTTAGTATATGGTTTGTAGCCTGATTAACCCTTGCCATTAGATAATGATGGCATTTTCATGATACTTTGTTTTTCATAGGTACTACAGGCAGTGACTACAACACATATTTTATAGACTATACATATTTTCTTAACCCTGCCTCTATTGTTAGACTTTAATGTTGCTTCAAATTTCTTTTTACGGATATAAATAAGACTACTGTGCACATCTGAATGCCAAAATTTAAAATTTCAATTTCGGATTATTTCCTTTGAAGGGTTGTTCCAAAGTATAAAGATAGGAGTAAACCTTGTTTACATTTTCATGATTTTTAATAATTATGCAAAAAATAGTCTTTCACAATTACTGTAGCAATTCATACTGTATTCCGCTTCTATGAATGTGCTAGTTTAGCTACCTACTCACTAGCATTGCTTGCTTTTATTTTTAAATGTTTTCCTGATTTAGAAGGAGACAATGGCTTTATGTAGATGTTGTTGTTAAGTGCCATCGAGTCAATTCCAACTCATAGCAACCCTGTATAGGGTTTCCAAGGAGCAGCTGGTGACATTGAACCACTGACCTTGCAGTTCAAATGACTCTGCAGCCTGGCGCATTTGCCCACAGCACCCTACCAGGACTTCATATATAAAATAAAATTGCTACCATAGTGAATTATCTGCCTATGAACTTTGTTTATTTATCCATTAAGGATGAAGTGCTTTTCTTATTACTGTGTTATTGTTAGGTGCCACTGAGTCAGTACCAACTCATAGCAACCTTATGCACAACAAAATGAAACACTGTCTGGCGCTGTACCAACCTCACAATCATTGTTGCTCTTGAGCCCTTTGCGGCTACCAATCCATCTCATTGGGAGTCTTAATTCTTTTTCATTTTTGTTGACCCTCCACTTACCAAGTGTGATGTCCTTCTCCAGGGACTTGACCCTCCTGATAACATCTCTGAAATATGAGAGATGAAGTCTCACCATACTGACTTTTAAGGAACATTCTGGTTGTACTTCTTCCAACACAGATTTGTTTGTTCTTTTGACAATCCATGGTACTTTTAATATTGTCCTCCAACTCCTTAATTCAAATGTATCAATTCTTCTATAGTCTTATTTATTCATTATCCAACTTTCACATGCATATGAGGTTATTAAAAATACCTCATATTTTCAATACTATTGAATATTGAATATTATTGTGTAGCACTTCTTTATATGAAGTGTTTATATAGTTTTTGCCTTTTCGTTTATTTTGAAATACTTTTAAGTTTATTCATCTATATGTATTCAAATCTTTTGCTCCTTTTCTTTGTGATTTCTCTTATTACTCCTATTATTGTTGTTGCTAAGTGCGGTTAAGTTGTTTTCGACACATAGCAACTCTGTGCTTATCCTACAGCATCACATCAAGACTTCTAAGCACATATTTTTCTAAATAGCTCATATCCACTTAACTTTTGTGTTGTTTCACTTGGATTAAATTGTCTATGTAAGTCTTCAGTAAAGTAGGTTGAGTGTTAAATGAGCACCTTCTGTGTTTCAGGCACTGGAGGGACAAAATGAGAATAAGAGGCGCCTATCCTCAAGTTAAGGAGCTCCAGTAGCATAGTGGTTATGAGTCGGGCTGCCAACGTCAAGATCAGCTGTTTGAAACTACCAGCGGTTCCACAGGAGAAAGATGAGGTGTTCTGCTCCCGTAAAGATTTACAGCCTTGGAAACCCTGTGCAGGGTCACTATGTGTCAGAGCCGAATCCACGGTACTTAACAACAGCAGCAACCCTCAAGTTACTTATAAAACTGATGCTTCCTGCAAAGTGGTAACCTGTTATCCCAGCAAAATCACTGAGAAGAATACCTCTACCCCATTAGTGTCTCATGCATCACTGAAATTCATATAGTAAATACATTCTACATAACAGCTATTTTCAGTCTCATATTTTCTCTTGTACCAGAATTCTACTGTTTCAATTATCACTGCTTTATTTATATGGGGTAAAATGTACACAGCATAGAATCTATCTACAGGTAATGCTTTGACCTGAACTTGCTGGCCTGACTTTTGCTTATTTACTTATTTATTCTCTAAATGAACTTTGAAAGCATTTTAAGTACCCCCATATTACACTTTTCATTAAATTGTATTTCATTAATATTAAGCAGGCTGAAAAGAGTTGACATCTTCACATTATTTGACCTTTCCAGCTCAGAATATGGTCAGATTCTTCACTGCTGTTTATTTATAAAGTTTTGGGCTTTCTTTGTTTAATGCTGCTTGAATACTGACTATTTAATAATGTTTAACAATATGTTTGTAGTATTCTATATAAATTCAATGAATAAAGAATAAAAGGCCAACTGTGAACAGAGGAAAATAAAGACAGTTGTGAATACCACATTTTTATTTACAATAGTTAATAAATCTGTTGACTACTTTAAGGCAATTTTTATGTTTTTACTAGTTTCGTAGGCGGTTTTGTGAAACTACTTTTCTGATGTTGGTTTCTGTTTGTTTCTTTACTATCTGCAGCATATTCCTGAGGAAGGTGAGCAGTGTTTGCCAGTGATTTGCTGAGATTCAAAGAGAAACTGAACCACCTGAGAAGAAAGCCCATCGATAACATTGTTGATCCAGGTGTAATCAGGCTGCCCATCTACTGCCGAGAAACAAAGCACGCCATACTAAGTGGCTTATCCCAACAATCATTTATTCCTTGTCATGTCAGTGGGGTCAGCAGATCGAGGCTGGACTCTGCTTCTCATTGAAGCTCTGCAGGTCAGCTGGGTAAGTTCTACTTTAAGCTGCACTTGGTGGGGGTTGCTTTGCATCATATGGGTCTCATCCTCTTACCTGAGGCGTGTTCTTCTTGAAGCAAATGGCTGAGGTTCAATAGAGAAAGTAAGAGAACTAAGCCCCAGGTCAAGCCCCAAGCGCCATGAGGCCACATCAAGGATGTGAATGCAGAAAATGGGATTGATCATCTTCTTGTGGGAAAGAAGAACCTGGTGAGGAAAGATTCGTAAGACACCCAGGGAAGCCTGGGTTATGAGGTAGCTGAGAAGTTTTAGACAAGCTCTCGGAACAAAGTAAGCACCTTAGTTCACTGTGGCTTCTGGTGTCATCTAAGGAAGGAAATCAGGATCTGTGGAAGGAAAATGATGAAGAACTCCCTGCAGTTTCTAACTTCCTCCAAGGTTTGCTGTTGTTGTTGTTGTTATGTGCCGTGGAGTTGGTTCCAAGTCATAGCGACCCTGTACAGGGTTTCCAAGGCTGTAAATCTTTACGGGAGCAGAAAGCCTCATCTTTCTCCCGTGGAACAGCTGGTAGTTTTGAACTGCTGACCTTGTGATTCACAGCCCGATTTGTAACCACTACGCTACCAGATGACCGGATAATAAGAAATACTACTACAAACTTCAAACAAAAGGCTGTGTTTGTATCTTTGTGGGACTACTATAGACCCACTCTGTATTCAGTCTTGGGGAAGAAGGACTTTATAAAGAAGTCAAACGGGGCCTCAGGTTAAGATGAACCTCTTTTCAGATTGCTTCTGTTCGGAAGCTGCTCACCATGAGCTGCAACAATGGACTCAAACATACAAAGCAGTATGCAGGTGGTGCAGGACCAAGCAATGTTTTCTCCTGTTATCCACAGGGTCGTCGTGAGTGGGAGCTGACTGGACAGCAACTAACAGAAGGACTGCAGGAATAGAGCTATGGCTCTGCTCCATTTCTTTCCTTGCTGGTGAAGTTTCTCTGAGAAGAGTTCTAGAAGAATTTAAGGTATGAGGGTAGAGGACACAGAGGGCATTTTTAAGGGTTTGGTATGGTCCACATTCAACTTCCCCCACTCTCACCTCTTTGCAGAAATTTCGCTCCCTCACATTCTTCTTCTGTGCTAGTCCCAGAAAAAGCCAGCAAGGGCACAAACTAGCAAAGAAGAGAGAGATGACACAACCCAGCCAGACTATGGGGAGCTTCTGATTCCCCCTGTTACCTCCATAGCATTCAAATCTGATTTCATCCCCAAATCTTCATCATTTGTCAGAAACTTATTTTAAGCCATTTTAAAACAAGATCTGATCTTGTTATTACAAGTTCTTATCAAAGTGTGTAAATTTGTTAATTGTCATAATGATTTAAAAGCCCTACTCATTACAAGAAGTTGAATGTGCCAGCTACTTATATGTCACACTACTCAGCTGTCACAAATACAATCCAAACACTAAACCCATTTTAAGGAATTCAAACCATATCAAACTGCTTGAAAAGCTCTGAATTCACGCAAGACGTAAGTCTTCATAGAAAGAGACATTTATTTGATTGTCATAAGGGAAAACAGGTTTTAACTAATACATAGATTTTACAAATGTTAATCAGGCTTCCAAGGACATGAACATAATTGGGTAACATATGCATCTACTTTAAAACAAGTAAATTGAAGCATTTCATTCTATTTACAAGCTCACTAGAGCTGAGGACTAGACCCAGGAGAAACTAATTAACATTTTTAGAGGGCCCAGCTCTGAGTCCTGATGTGGCGCTTTAGGATAAGCACTGTATCACAAGGTTGGTTGAACCACAGAGTTGGCGGTTCAAATACACCAGCCACTCCTTGGAAATCCTACACAGGGTGGCCATAAGTCTAAACCGACTCGACGACACTTAATAACAGCAGCAGTTGGATGTACGCATGCGAACATGTTGGTGTTCTTCTGAAATATCAATGACACAATTATTTTAACATAAAATCTTAAAAAAAAAAAAAAAAACATTGCATTTTTACTTCCCATAGCTGGAGTCCTAAGCATATGCCTAAGTCTGTGATTGGTTCTCAATCAGGATCCATTTTGCCCCCAGGGAACGTTGGGAAATGTTTGGAGATGATTTTGGTTGTTATAACTGCTGGAAGGTATGCTACTTGCATCTAGTGGGTGAGGCCATGGATAGGGATGCTATGAAACATCCTGCAGTGCATAGTACAGTATCCCCTGCCTGCCAACAAAGAATCTCTCTTCTCGAGTATCAAAAGTGCCACTGTTAAGAAACCTGCCTGTTAGTCCATCACTGTGTGTCCATCTTGTTCACCTCTGAGTTAGTGTGGCAAGGGCGCCGTTGTTGTTGTTGTTAAGTGCCGTCAAGTTGGTTCTGAGTCATACATACTAGTTAAAACGATGGATGGAAGAAATAATGTGTTCTCTGCAAATATAGTATTGAGAGGCACAGATGTGGAGCAGTTATAGATGCTTATGTGTTAGATAATACGAATGACAGTATTTCCATTGTCTCACTGGGAAGCAACTGCAGTGGTGGTGGTAGTGTGCTGTGGAGTTGGGTTCGACTCAAAGTGATCCTGTATAGGGTTTCTGAGGCTGTAAATTCTTTACAGGAGCAGAAAGCCTCATCTTTCTCCTGCAGAACCATTGGTAATTTTGAGTTAGCTGACCTTGAGGTTAGCAGCCCAACTCGTAACCACTACGCTACTAGAGCTCCTTGGGAAGCATAATACAGATAAGAAAACTGAGACACTGGAGGTTTATTAACTTGTCCCAAATCACAAACCTAGACTGGATGGATCTACCATTATCTATGAGAAAATGACACATCATAGATTCACATAAAGAGAAACAATTAGTAGTGCAAGTGTCAGTATGGATAAAGGAAAAATTTTCACTTTCTCAACTCTTCTTCATGTGAGCCAAATCTGAAAGCTGTGATGGAGACGGAAAATTTCAGAAAACAATCATTCACCCAGCGCATCACTGAGCAGAACATTTTTGAGACAAAAAGGAAGAATCATTAATAATGACTTGCTAAAATAAAAAGTATTTTTCTACAGGCAATGCCCTGAGCTGACATGGAATTGAGTAGTTCTGACTTCACAGCTTGGGCAAAATCATCAAATTGGGTTCTCTGGCCTAGAGGAAAATGAGGTATTATGGCAGGGATGGATATCTGTTACCAGGGATACCATGCCAGCCGTTTGTCCTGGATGGTGGTTATGTCAGAATGCCACTGAAGTTATTTTTGCCTCCTCTCCTACCCATCACCTCTCATCACAAATGAATAAATCACTTGCTAAACCCCTCTATCAGATCTATTTCCTGGGTCACTCTAAGAAAATGAAGCAAATACTGTCCCATCTGTCAGCAGGTCACTTTCATTGTCTTTGGGCAAGTTAGGCTTTGTGGGTATCAATTTCCTTATTTGTGAAAGAAAATAACCTATTCCTTTATATGTTTGTATTCCTACAACCACTAGCAAAATCGGTTGCCACTGAGTTGATTCTGACTCACGGCTATCCCATGTGTGTTAGAGTAGAACTGTGCTCCACAGGATTTTCAATAGCTAATGTTTTGGAAGCAGATCTCCAGACTTTTTCTAAGCTGCCTTTAGGTATAGTTGGACCTCCAAACTTTTGGTTACCAGCTAAGTGCATTAACCATTTGCACCACCCAGGGACTAAATCACTTTAACAACATAAGGAATAATTTATGGTGCATATTGCCCATGATAAAATAATTCTCAGTAAGTGCAGGTGCCTTCTATATACCTCAGCCTACTGGTGGAAGGGAATCTATTTTCCTCTTCAAAACTCTTACCAGCTCTCACTCATCTTGACATTAAGAACAAACCCATCTAGCATTGTAGGCCTTCCAGGGATGGTCTCAGATTTGCTTCTCAACCACTTCCCATGTTGCTCCCATATGGATCCTTCCACCTAAGGTCATTCAGTGGACCAGTGGATACTCTTCTCTCACTAGTCACTGAGCATAACCTGCACTTGCTCACTTTTATGCCTTTCTCATGTTTTTGTTACCACTTGCACTGGTCTCCCACTAATTTTACCAATAATCTATCCATTACTTAAGTCTCAGAGAATGTGGCAATCCTGTGCAAATCAAATTTCAGGAATAGTTATTCTATTCCTTCAAAATATCTAATAGTTTCATGAGGATGGAACCCCTATTTACAAATGTTCCCAATGTTATTAAATTAACTGTGTTTAAAATGTATACTTCTTAGTGAAGTATAATATAAAGAAAGGCACACAAATTGCAAGTGTACAACTTGATGGATTTTCACGAAGTGCACACACCCATGTAATTACCTCTCAAATCAAGAAACAGAATATTATAAAATCCCAGGAAGTTTCCCTCATACCTCCTCCTAATCTTTGCCCTCTTCCTCATGGATAACTACTATTCTGATCTTTAATATCATATACTAGCTTATACCTTTACTTAAAAACATGATATGAGTGGACTGGTGTGGTGCTGTGGATTAATGCACAGGACTGCAAAGTTGGTTTGAACCACAAGGCCAGCGATTCTAGCTCACCAGCCGCCCGCTCCTATACAGGGTTGCTACGAGATGGAACTGACTTAACGGCACTTAACAACAAACAGCACTCAAAAGAACAAAACACTGCCTGGCCCTGTACCACCCTGACAATTGTATCTGAGTCATTGTTGGAGCCACTGTGTCAATGTTCGCTCGCTACCAGCAGACTGTGAGAATTTATCTGTCCTCACCAGAGCTCAGGATTGCTCAGTTTTCGTCTTTGTTATAGCCATTTGGGCAGTTGTATAGTTGCGTCTCATGATTTTTATTTTCATTTTCCTCACGTTTAGTTGAGGAGCTCTGGTAGCGTAGTGGTTACGGATCACGTTTCGAACTGCAAGGTCAGCAGTTCGAAACTACCAGCTGTTCCGCGGGAGAAAGATGAGGCTTTCTGCTCCCATATAAAGATTTACATCCTCGGAAAACTTGTGCAGGGTTGCTATGAGTCGGATCCAACTGCACGTAACAAGTGGAGCTCCTCTTTTTCGCGCGTTTGTTGAATATTTAGTATCCTCTTTTGTGAAGTGCCTGTTAAGTTTTTTGTCATTTTGCTGCTGGGTTACAACTATACAACTTCGATAGTTTAACTCATTACCCCACCCCTTCACTATCCTTTAGAGATTAAAGTCTTACCTTACCTGTAGAATGGTTTGTATAACATATGTGTAGAATTTAACCAATAATTGCTTTACAAGTTCTTTCTGGCAGACTGTAGCTTGAACAGTGAAATCTCTGAATTATGACTCTGTGAGGCTATGGTCATTTTGTTTGACTCCAGTAAAGAAAACTTTTCATTTCTTTTTAAAACTTTGTGTAGTTAAGTATTAGAAATGGTTTATTTCACAAACTCAAATGCTAAAATTCATCACACCAAGTACTAGCCAAAAAAAAAGTTTTTCAAGTCTTTGGACATGGCTTACTTATTACAGGGGGCAAGCATAGAATTCAGGAACTGAAAGGGAAAAGGTACTTGAAGGGCTTACTAGAAGATTGAATGATGTAAAATAAAGAATCAGTGGTTGAGACAGATCAACAAAAACAGTTCAAAATGAAGTTCATAGAAAAAAAACCTGAATAAGATAAACAAAACCTCAGAGACATATAGCACAATTGTCCCTGTTGTTGTTGTTAGGTGCCATCAAGTCGGTACCCACTCATAGCGACCCTGTGCACAACAGAACAAAACACTGCCCAGTCCTGCATTAACCCCACAATCACTGCTAAAATTATGCCCATTGCTGCTGCCACTGTACCAATCCATTTTGTTGGGGGTCTTCCTCTTTTCCTCCAACCCTCCATTTTACCAAACATTATATCTTTCTCCGGGAATTGGTCCATCCTGACAATATGTCCAAAGTATGAGAGACGAAGTCTGGCCATCCCAGCTTCTTGGGAACACTCTGGCTATACTTTTTCCAACACAGATTGGATTGTTCTTTTGGCAGTCCACGGTACTTTTAATATTCTCTTCCAACACCATAGCCAAATGCATCAATCCTTTTATGGTCTTGCTTATTCACTGTCCAACTTTCACATGCATATGAGGCTATTGAAAATACCATGGCTTGGGTCAGGCGCACTTTAGTCCTCAAACTGACATCTTTGCTCTTCAGTACTTTAAAGAGGTCTTGTGTAGCAGATTTGCCTAATGCAATATGTCATTTGATTTCTTGACTTGTACCTTTATGAGTGTTGCTGGTGGATTGATCCAGGCAAGTTGAAATCTTTGACAACTTCAATCTTTTCTCCACATATATGGATGTTATTTATTGGTCTAGTGGTGAGGATTTTTGTTTTCTTTACACTGAGGTGCAATCCATACCAAAGGTAGTGGATTTTTATCTTCATCAGTATTTTAAGTCTTCTTCACTTTTAGCAAGCAAGGTTGTTATCATCTATATATCACAGGTTGTTAATGAGTCTTCCTCCTATCCTGATAACATGTTTTTCTTCATATAATCCAGCTTCTCAGATTTAGAACAATATAGAATAATAGAAGGTGATATATACATTTAATTGCAGAGAGAGAAGAGATTGATACAGAAAAAAACATATTTGAAGAAATAATTATATATTTTTCTAAATTATTAAAATCAGTCTACAAATCCAATACTGTCAACAAACTTCAAGCAAGAAAATCTAACTTAGGCATGTTATCAGAGTCATGGTGTGGAGCTGCAGGATAAGCAGTAGACTGCAAGGCTGATTTGAACTACTAGGTAGGCAGTTCAAACCCACCAGTCACTCTTCAGAAACCCTATACAGGGTCACTATGAGTCAGGACAGACTCTACGACACTTACAAGCAACAGGCATGTTATCATCAAACGTCTAAACACCAAAAACTTTTTAAAACAAAAACAAAATCGAACACTTTAAAAGCAGCTAGGAAACGAAGTCAGTGTAAACAGAAGGTAACAATAAGAATAATGGTAATTGGTTTCTCAGCAGAAACAATAGATGATAAAAAAACAAAGGAACAGTATTTGCAAAGTGCTAGCAAAACAAAACAACTTTCTGCCTGAAATTTTACATGCAGTGAAAATGTCCTCAAAGAACAATGAAAAGTAGAGAGACCCACAAAATGCACTGACTTACTAAAGAAATAAGACAACAGACTATAGAAAAAGCACTGCTTAGTGAGACTGTCCTGCCTCTGTTTGCTCTTTGGAGTGTGTGGGATCGGTTATTGGTTATTTCTGGCTGTACTTGAGATAAAGCTCTTGAGGCCTCAGTTCCATTCCGTTTAGTGTTGGTGCTCGCAAGAAATCCCAATGCTTCATTTGTTGCCCAATTATTGGTTACCTTAGCACTTGTTTTGTTTCTATACTGGTCTCAGAATAGACTTCCAAGACCCTTCATTATTGCGTGAGCAACCACTGCTCTGTAAAATTCACTTAGTGTTTCACAGTATCGGAACGATCTGACACAAACCTCCTTAAGTTTGCCAAATGTTTAATTATCTAAAGGCTACAAAAGGAAGAAAGCAGAACTCAGCATCATTTTAGAGGGGAAAGCTTCCAGTTGCTCCAAATTCTCAACCAGAGGATGCACAGATATTGATGGTAAATCCAAGTAAGAAACACCACAAGTGCATTTATTGGCTAATCAGGGTATGGGCATCTTGTCAAGCTCTGAAACAAAGTGACTACAGAGATTATACATTGTACTGAGGCCAGGACACAGTCTCCATTTATCCCTTTCAGACAGTCTATCCAAAATGAACATAACTTGGTCTGAGAACTTTCACCAACTTAGAACTGCAGAACTGCAACAAGAATCAGTTACCAAAATGTTTCTCTCAGTTATGATAGCAGACCCTTAAAATTGCATACTGCCTGCCAGGGCTCTGGTAGCGTAGTGGTTATGAATTGGGCTGCAAACCGCAAGGTCAGCAGTTCGAAACTACCAGCTGTTCCGTGGGAGAAAGATGAGGCTTTCTGCTCCTGTAAAGATTTACAGCCTCGGAAACCCTGTACAGGGTCACTATGAGTTGGAACTGACTCCACGGCACATAACAACAACAACAAAATCGTTAATAAGGTACTCAAGATGTGTTTCTAAGAACCCTTCATAGTGGATAGAGCTATTTCCTTATGTTTATCTAAATAACTATGATTTACAACAGAAATCACTGCAGGATGTTAGACCTGAAAGGGACTTTGAAATTACCTATATAAATGCCCAAATTTCAAACTATGCAAAAGAAGCATAGTAACAAGAGGTATAGAAACATCAGTAGTTTTTCTAAAATAACCAGAGTTTAGGGGCTGAACTAGATCTAAACTGGAACTTAGATCCTGACCCATTCCACAGGATGACATCTCAGACCACCAAGCAGATTTCCTGCCAAATTCACTTCTCTAGAAACAGGTAGCTTTTCCCACTGCTCAGTAGAAAATACCTAATTGCCCTCTGTGGTGGGTTCACTTCACATATGGCTGCACCAAATATCAGTCATTTTTCTCTTTATTAAAAATAAAAACTAATAGAAGAGCCTAGAAGGGATTTGTAGGTCAGTGTTGAAGTCTCACTTTACATGCCATGCTTGAGACTCCACCACTCATCTGGGAGTTTGCCGTACTGTGGTGGCATATGTATTGCTGTGATGCTGGAAGCTATAACACCGATATTTCAACAGCAGCAGGATTATCCATGGTGGATAGCTTTCAGCAGAGCTTATGGACTAAGACAGACTAGGAAGAAGGAGAATCAGGTTATTTCTGAGTGTTAAGTCACTGAAAACCTTATGAACAACAGCAGAATGTTGACAGATGTAGCCGGAAGATGAGCCTCAAAGCTTGAAAGACACTCAAAATAGGCCTGGATAAAGAGCTGCCTCTTCAGAGTAGAGTTGATTATAATGACATGAATGGAGCAAAGTTTTTAGAACCTTCATTTGCTAGTGGGTGAACTCAGCATAAGAACAAATACCTGCAAACATTCATTAATAATCAGAACATGAAATGTATGAAGTATGAACCTAGAAAAATTTGAGGTTGTCAAAAATTAAATGTAACACATAAAGATAGATGTCCTAGATAGCAATGAGGTGAAATGGACTTGTAGTGACCAATTTTAATACAACAATCATATGGCTTATTATGCAAGCAATGACATATTTAAGAGGAATGCCATCACATTCATCATCAAAAAGAACATTTCAAAATCTATCTAAAAGTACAATATTGTTGTTGTTAAGTGCTGTCGAGTCAATTCAAAAGTACAATACTACCTACTATAGGACAATACAATACCCATATACCTACAAGGAAGACTGGTTAATACCACTATTAATCAATACACTAAAGCCATGATGATGATATTGAAGAATTCTAACTTATTCAGTTTGAAATTGATCAAACATGCAATAGGATGCATTCAGAATTACTGGTGTTTGGAATGCAAAGGAACGATCAGTCATTGGAAAATAGGACCTCAGTGATAGAAAAAATGCTGGTGATCCCATGATAGAATTTTGAAAGATCAGCAACTTATTCATAGCAAATATCTTTTAAAAACAATTTAAAAGGCAATTAGGCACATAGAACTCACCAGATGAAATACACAGGAATCAAACTGATTACATTTTAGGAAGAGATAGTGGAAAGGCTCAATATCATTAGTCGAAACAAGTCTAGGGACAGACTTTGGAATAGACCATCAATTGCTTATATGCAGGTTCAGGCTGAAGCTGAAGATAATTAAAATAACTCCAAGAAAGCCAAAATATGATATTGAATATATCCCATCTCAAGAGCAGATTGGATACATTAGACACTAACGACTGATGACCAGAAGAGTTGTGGGATGACATCAAGAACATCATACCTGAAGAAAGTGAAAGGTCATTAAAAAGACAGGAAAGGAGAGAACAAACAAGATGGTGGATTGGGTGTCAGTGCAGTGAAGAGCTCCATCAGCATCAACACAGAATACCAGACCAAGCAGGCTCAGGGGATGGTGCCAGAACTCTGAACCACATATAAAGGAATATTTAGAAGGTTGGAAGGCTTACAGCTAGGGGAATTTGTA
>NW_006408721.1:4468411-4474989 GCF_000296735.1 Chrysochloris asiatica | reverse complement strand
CATGCAGGCAAGAAGGCAATGGGGAGACATAAATAAAACACTGAAAGAAAAAAACTGTACCAATAAATAACATCATGATAAGTGAAGAAAAGGTTTAAGTTGTCCAAGACTTCTTGCTTTGATCCACAGTAAACATTCATGAAAGCAGCAGTTAAGAAACCAAATGAAGTACTTCACTGGGCAATTCTGCAAGACCTCTTTAAAGTGTTCAAGAGCCAAGATGTCACTTTGAGATCTAAGGTGCACTTGACCCAAGCCATGGTATTTTCAGTAGTTTCATATGCATGTGAAAATTGGACAATGAATAAGAAACTGGAGAAAAGACAATGTGTTTGAATTATGGTATTGGAGGTGAATTTCAAAAGTATCATGGTCTGTCAGAAGAACAAATCTGAACTACAGCCAGAATGCTCCTTAGAAGCCAGGATGGTGAGACTTCATCTCTCATACTTTTTGGATATGCTTTCAGGAGGGACCAGTCCCTGGAGAAGGAGCATTCTAGTAATGTTGTGGGTCAATGAAAAATAGGAAGACCCCTGAGAGATGGATTGACATAGTAGTAGCAGCAATGGGCTCAAACATAGCAGATACGAGGTTGGCTCAGGACTGAGCAGTATTTTGTTATATTGTGCATAGGGCTGCTCTTACTCAGAACCAATTCAACAGCAGGCAGCAACATCAGTGCTTGAGACTTGGCTTTGATCACCAGTCAATCTGTCAGTGGAGGCCTATGTGTAATTATGATGCTTAACATGTATTAGTGAAGCTTCCAAACTCAGATAAACCAGTGAAGATGTAACCCATCATGGGGATGGTACAGGGTTGAGCAATTTTTTGTGTGGTTGTGCCTGGGGTTTCCATGTATTGGGGATACCTTGACGACAGCAAATCTGAATGTACTGTGCTTCAAGGCCTCATTAGATGAAGTTATGTGGGGATGAAGAAACACATCAACACCCTACTATCATCTCCTTAAGAAACATTATCAGGTAAAAGACTTCCTATTTTCTCCTGAAGAAGTAAAGCAAGAATAACAACAACATATAGACTGAGCGCTTATTACATGCAAGGAATGTTTTAAGCTCTTTGTATGCATTTGCCAGTTCTGACTCATAGCAACCCTGTATAGAGTTCCCAAGGAGTGTCTGGTGGGTTTGAATCGCAGACCTTGTGGTTAGCAGTCCAGTGCTTATCCTACAGCTCCATACCTGGACTGCTTACATGCATTAGCTCATTTAATTCTCACAACCCTATGAGGCAGGTACGATCTGTATTCTCTTTATGTTGATAAAGAAACTGTAACTTACCTATGTTCACACTAACTCATATGATGAGGACACCGTATTTTCCCAGGGGACATTGCAGGTCCACTGAACCTTCTGGAAGTTTATGTGTTGTGGCTCTAAAAAACAAATATAGCTCTAGAAAGAAAAGGTGGCATCAAATCTGTAGTTCTGTCAAATTTTTGGTCTGTAAGGCAAATATCCCACTTCCCAGACCAAAAAAAAAAAAAAAATCATGAAAAGTAGCATGCTTAGTGGAAGATCTAGTGAAAGACCGTGAAACTGATACCCACTGCCACCAAGCAATTCTGACTCATAATGACCCTATAGTGCAAGTGGAACTGCTCTTAGGGTTTCCAAGACTATAAGTCTTTGTGAGAACAGACAGCTTCATCTTTCTTCCCCGGAGCAGCTGGTAGGTTTGAACTTGCAGTTAGCAGTCCAACACTTAACCCAGTGCACCACCAGCACTCTTTATTAGGCTTACATTCTTGTTGTTAACTGCCATCGAGTTGCTTCCAACCCATAGCAACCCTGTACACCTTGAGGTTCAAGCTGACCTCAAAGTCTGGTGCTTTATCCTACAGCACACCAGGACTGTTAATGTTGTTTCTGAGGAGTAGCTAATGGATTTGAACCACTGACTTTGTGGTTTGCAGTCCAATTCTTATCCACAGGAGTCTTATGAAACTTATGTTGTTTTTGTTGTTGTTGTTAAGTGCTGTTGAGTCAATTCCAACCCAAAGCGACCCTGTATAGGGTTTCCAAGGAGCAGCTGGCAAGCTTGAACCGCCAACCTTGCAGTTGAAATGTTGTTGTTGTTAAGTATCATGGAGTTGGTTCTGACTCATAATGACCCTGCACAGGGTTTCTGAGGCTATAAATCTTTATGGGAGCAGAAAGCCTCATCTTTCTCCTGTGGAACCACTGGTAGTTTCAAATTGCTGACCTTGCGGTTGGCAGCCCGACTCGTAACCACTACGCTACCAGAGCTCCTTTGCAGTTGAAACAGGTATAATTAATATCCCTTCATTACCTCTGGTAATGGAGCCAGTGCCATGGAGAGCAGCTTCTGGAGCGCTCTGCTTCATCATGGCAGCCCATTTTTCATAAAGTTGAAAGTGGAACATGCCAGTGACTGGATTCATCTTGCCACAGGAATTGGCAAAGTTCTTCACAGCTGTAGATTTTAGACATTATGTCCGTCTTCTTACCCCAACCCCTGCCAATGCAGTTTGGGTTGCTTTTACCAAGAGTAAATGGCTGTGGCCACGTTTGTTTTCTCAGACTGATAGCAGGGTGGAGAATTCCTGTGTGAGGCAGGGGAGAAGGTTGGGAGCCAAAGAGTCAAGCTAGGACTGAACTGCCAGGTGAAATACATGCAGCCACGTCTTTAGAAACAAATTGAGATCATGGTCACTGAGCTGAAAGGTGGGCCTGGTTAGATGGGATTTGAGAGCTCAAAGTAAAAGAAAAGCAAGGGCTGAGAATTCCCAAGCAGTATCTTGGGACTCAGGTTTGAATCTACTGTTGTTGTTGTTATTAAGTCTCGTCAAGTCGGTTTCCACTCATAGCAACCTAGTGTAGGGTTTCCAAGGAGAAGCTGGTGGGTTCGAACTGCCCACTTTGAGGTTCAAGCTGACCTCAAAGTCTAGTACTTTATCCTAAAGCACACCAGGACTGTTACTGTTGTTGTTAAGTGCTGCCGAGTTGGTTCTGACACATAGCGACCCTATATAGGGTTTCTGAGGAGCAGCGAGTGTCCTGTAACAAACACCCTTATAAACTGGTGCCTGCATGCTTAAGGCATGTGCAGGGCTGACTTGAAGCCCCATGAAAGCATATTTAAATTTTCATTACTGTTTCAATATGCTTGTTTTTTTGTTACAAATCAGAATGTCTGTGTATGTCCCAACATGAACCTTTCCTATAATGTCAGCCATTTATTTTTCAGAAGAGCCTCATGTACTACAACAATTTTTTAGCAGACTAAAATAGTTTTTTGAAAATGCTGTGGAGATTAATATGAAATAAGCTATAAAGTCAGCTGAGGAAAGATACTCCAGTGCTTGTGTTCTTAGATTTCACACTGAGGAAGAGCAGTACAGAGACTGCATTCATTCTAGGGCTGTGATTGATTAGCTCTGACTCCTGCTTACTGAGCCTTGGTTTTCCCATCTGCAAAATGGAGATGACAATGTTTAAAGGATTTTGTGACATTTCAATGCAATAATACTATAAGGGCCTTATAAAACATCTACCTTTTCCCCTGCTCTTCCTTTACTCTTCTGAAGGCTGATATCAGACTCAGAAAAATAAAGTAAAGGAGTGTTGAGTTGAGATGGGATCATTCAGGATACCCTTTCATTTTCTAGATCACTATAATGGCATTTGTCCCAGTTTCATCCCCTGGTGTAACTCTGTTGGTACCAGAATTCTTCTGAGAATTAAATAAACCAAAGAACATACTAGTTTTTAGGCTATAAGGTTAGTCTAGTTGTCACCCAATACATAGAAGCTTTGTTGCCCAAAAGAAGAAAAAAGTTTAAAAACAGCAGGTGATTATGGTCCATGGGTGGGGCAATGGTTTGCTAACCTAAACATTGGTGGTATGAATCCATTTAGCAGCACCACAAAAGAAAGTGACATGCTTCTGTAAATATTACGGCTAAAAGAAGCCTATGGAGCAGTTCTATTTTATAACGCATGGAGTTGGCTATGAACTGCAACTGATATTTTTTTAATGACTGGTGATGGTGGTGGTTGTGTGCCAGGGAGTCGGTTCCGACTCCTAGTGAGCCTGCACAGAGTTTCTGAGTCTTATTATATACGTGGTTAATATATACTGGTAAAATGGTTTCAGTTTAACAGCTGTCTTTTAAAATACGGGCATCCACTGCCCCACAGTTGACCATCCTTAAACATTCTTGCCATTGTGAAAGAACCAAGAAACATACTGCAATTCCTATATATTAGTGAAGAGTACTGGTTATGGAAAGAGCCTGCTACTGGGAACTCTCCTCTGTGCTTGTTCTCTGTGCTTCTTTGAGAAATGTGATGGGAGATCACATAAGACATATTCCAGCTCTAGTGCACTCTCTTACATCAACAACAATCAAAAGACGTATAAATAAATGGTCAGAACCAGACTCATTAAAAGTGATCAAAAACATTTTCCTGGGGGCCTTCCAGACTTTCAAAAGTATATATAACTGCTGTCTTGATCATTGATTTGATTGTTCCACATCTTTGCTTACAAACTCGGACTTCTTGTTCATTGATTTAAACAGTGATTGATCCATGAGTCTTTGCATTTGTCATGTTAGAGATATCTGGTATCTATGATCAGACTCTCAATCTATATCTCTGCTTTCATGAACTAGATTTTCATCCACTTCTGTTTCTAAGACCCTCTTCTCTCCCCCCACCCCCCCAAGATCCTTCCTTATCTTTAGCTTTGTATATCTAGTTTGGTGCTGATGGATGTCATTAGTACATAGATACAAAAAGCTTATTATTCAGTACCCTCAATTATTTGACACTGTGGTGAACTCAGAAGCAAATAAAGATGCCGCTTAGAACTAGCACCTATAGGAAGAGAGAAAGGTATGGATTATATTATATCCTTGCTGGTGAAAAAATAAGATCTAAGCCTAATGGTCACTGGTAGTAATATTCAAAAAGTCCACAAGATGATTCTATTATTCTTATAACAGAGAATAATTCTCATTTCAAATGCAATTAGAGTTAGCATGCATCTGGTGTCTACTACATGAAAGTTGATTTCTACTACATGAGGAAAAGCAAAGGTGAGCAAGATGTAATTTCTGTTCTAAATGTGCTGGCCGTCCCCTGGAGTGACAGTCACCACATGCTTTACTTTCCAGACCGGTACTACCCAGTAGAAATGTAGTGCAACACACATCTGTAAAGCTTCAATTTTCTAGTAGCCATATTTGAAAAGAAAAATAAGAGGTATAAATTAATTTTAATATACAGATTACTTAACCAATATAGACCAAATATTCTAGAGCATTATGAGATTAATATTTTAATCTTGTTGCTATTGTTGTTGTTTAGTGCTGTCTAGTCAGTTCTGACCTATAATGACCCTGTATAGGGTTTATGAACAGCAACTGGTGGGTTCGAACCGCCAGCCGTGAAGTTCAAACTAACCTTGTGGTCCTGTGCATTATCCTGCAATGCCACACCAGGACTCCAGTTGTAATATGATACTACCATTAGTGACATTTTTCATACTATACTATTGCGATAAGAGTGTTATGACATTACACTCATTAAATTGTAAATTACTAATAACATTTCCCATGCTTTTTGTCATACTTAGTCTTAGAAATTTGGAGTATATTTTACCCTAATAGTAATCTCAATGTGAACACTATATTTTCTCCAGAAATGCTTGATTTATGTGTTGTTGCTGTTCTTAAGTTCTATCAACTTGGTTCCGACTCATCGCAACCCTGTGTAGAGGGTTTCTGAGGCTATAAATCTTTGTGGGAATAGAAAATCTCATTTTTCTCCCATGGACTGGCTGGTGGACTTGAACTGTTAACCTTGTGGTTAGCAGTTCAGGGCTTATCTGGATGAACCACAGCACTCTTCAAGAATTGTATGTAGATTTCAAAGTGTCTTATTTTTAGAAGGTTCCAGCCATCTATTTTGTTTTCTGCTATTTGTGTGTTTTCAGTTATGTTTGATAGTGCATTTATACCATGTATCAGAGCTCCTAAAATGTGCCCTATATTTCACTGATTATTTTTATAGTTCTAGGTTTGGCATTTAGGTCTTTAACCTACGTTGAGGCTTTTTTGTATATGGTGTGAGATATGGATTTTGTTTCATTCTTCTCCAAATGGATTTCCAGTTTTGCCAGCGCCCTTTGTAAAGAGACTACACCATCTAATGTTTTGGGCCTTTGATAAAGGTCAGCTGACCATGTGTGGATAGATTTACTTCTCGGTTCTCAATTCTATTCCATTGATCTATGTGTCATTCATTGTACCAGTACTAGATTTTGAGATCAGCAAGTCAGAGGCCTCCTACTTTCTTCTTCTTCTTTTGATTATACGGGGTCTCTTTTCTTGCCCTCTAAAGTTAATGATTACCTTTTCCATCTCTTTAAAGAATGATGTTGGAATCTGGATTGGTATTCTCTCTCTCTCTCTCTCTCTCTCTCTCCATATATATATATATATATATAGTTTGGGGTATTGTTGACATTTTTACTAAGTGAAGTCTTTGTATCAATGTTCTTGTTGTTAGGTGTCATTGAGT
>NW_006408721.1:4465325-4468136 GCF_000296735.1 Chrysochloris asiatica | reverse complement strand
CTTCTTCCAAAACGGATCTATTGATTCTTTTGGCAGCCCATGGCACTTTCAGTAGTCTCCTCCAATACCATAGCTCAAAAGCAGCAATTCTTCTATGGCCTTCCTTAGTCACTGTCCAGCTTTTGCATGCATATGAGGTTATTGAAAATACCATGGCTTGGGTCAGGCGTACCTTACTCCTCAAGCTGACATCTTTGCTCTTCATAACTTTAAAAAGGTCTTGTGCAGCAGATTTGCCTAATAATACATCGTTTTATTTCTTGACTGCTTTCTCCGTGAGTGTTGACAGTTGATCCAAGAAGAATGAAGTCCTTGACAACTTCAATCTTTTCTCCGTTGATAAGAATGTTGTTAATTGGTATAGTGGTGAGGATTGTTGTTTTCTATACATTGAGATGTAATCCATACTGAAGGCTGTGCTCTTTGACCTTCATCAGTAAAACCATAAGCATAGTATATTTCCATTTTTGTAAGTCTCTTTTGGTTTCTTGTAGTTGTGTTTTGTAATTTTTTTGTATAGGTCTTTTATTTCTCTGGTTAGATTTATTCCTAAATATTTCATCTTTTTGTTGGATACTATAAATGGTATTGATTTCCTGAATTCCTTTTCAGAGCTCTCTTTATTAGTGTAAAGGCATATGACTGATATTTGTATGCTGCTCTTGTAGCCCTGCTACTCTACTGAATATTTCAATGAGTTCCAATAACTTAGTTACCGAGTTTTCAGGATTTTCTATGTATAGGATATCATCTGCAAATAGAGTTTGCCTTCTATTTATTGTTGCTGTTACGTGTCGTCAAGTCAGTTCTGACCAAAGCAAGTTTGTATGGGGTTTCTGAGGAGGTGCTCGTGGATTTGAACTACTGACATTTCAGTTAGACGTCTAGTGCTTATCCTACAGTGCCAAACCAGGACTAATTTTCCTTTCTTGACTTATAGCTCTGGCTAAGACTTCCAGCACTATATTAAATAGCAGTGGCAAGAAAGGGTTCACATTTACAAGGCAATGCTTTCTGTGCCTCTCCATTGGAAGTAATGTTGGCTGTTAGTTTTGTACATATGCCCCTAATTATGTTAAGGAATGTCCCTTCGATTCCTATTTTGTTTAGTGCTTTTATCAGAAATGGGTGTTGGATTTTGACAAATGCCTTTTCGGCATCAATTGATATGAACATGTGTTTCTTTTTCTTTGTTTTATTTATGTGGTGAATTGTGTTGTTTTCTAACATTGAACCATCCTTGAATACCTGGTATGAATCTCACTTGGTCATGATGTATTGTTTTGTAACATGTTATTGGATTCTACCAGCTAGGATTTTGTTGAGTATTTTTGTATCTGCGTTCATGAAAGGTGTTGTTAAGTGCCATCAAGTTGGTTCCAACTCATAGCAACCTTGTATAGGGTTTCCAAGGCTTTCTAAGTCTCTGTGGGAGCAGAAAGCCTTTTCTTTCTCCTGTGGACTGGGCTTGAATCACTAACCTTGTGTTTGCAGTCCACTGCTTATCCTATGGAGCCACTGCACTTCCTCATAAGAGGTCATTATCTTTGTTAGTGATGTCATTGTCTGGCTCTGGTATCAGGGTTATGCTTGCTTCATAAAATGGATTTGGGAGTCTTCCATCATCTACTATGTTCTGGAATAATTTGAGTAGAATCAGTGTCGACTCTTCTCTGAATGTTTTATAGAATTCACCAGGAAGGCTATTTGGGCCTGCACATTTTTTTTTTTTTTGTAGGGAGTTTTTTAATGACCCGATCAATTTCTTCTTTTGTTATATGTCTGTGCAAGTTTTCTACTTCAGTTTGTGTTAGTTTAGGTAGGCTTCATATTTCTAGAAAGTTGCCCATTTCTTATGTATTTTCAAATTGTTGGAGTATAATTCTTCATAGTCTCTTATTCTTTTTTTATTATTATTATTGGTTCTGGTGTGACATCCCCCATGTCATTTATTTGTGTAACTTGCATCTTCTCCTTTTCTTTTGTTAGATTTGTGGTTTGTCAATTTTACTAATCATGTCAAAGAATCAACCTCTTGTCTTGTTGATACTTCAATTGCTTTCTGTTTTATTTCTGCTCAAATCTTCATTATTTCTTTTATTCCGGTGTCAGTCAACTTAACTTTGCTTCTCTTTTTCTTATTGTTTGAGATTTGGGTTAAGGTTCTGATTTGGATTTTTTCATCTTTTTGGATGTATTCATTGCTATAAATTGCCCTCTAAGTACTGCTTTTGCTGTGTTCCAAAGGTTTTTATGTTGTGTTTACTCAATTAAAGTAATTTTTAATTTAGATTTTTATTTGTTCTATTGCCCAGTAGCTTTTAAACAAGGTGTTACTCAGTTTCCATGTATTTACATTTTTTTCCCCCATTGATCACCCTATTGTTAGTTTCTAATTTTATAGTGTTGTGATCTTAGAAGATGATTTTTGGTATTTTGTGTTGGACACCAGCTCTGACACTCTTATTTGGGGGTCCTAGAAGGAGGTATGACGTCGGCAAAGAATTAAGCTCACAGAATCGATGGATCTTGTTTGATGGTGAATCTTCTCCTCTTATATTTTATTTCTCCTCTCACACTTTATTATTCTTCTCACACTTTACATTTTATTTCTCCTCTCTTTCCCTTCACATTTTATTTCTCCTCTTTCCTCTACATTTTATTTCTCCTCTTTCCTCTATATTTTATTTCTCCTCATTCCTCTTTCAGATTCTCAAGCAGCTTTTATACTACTCTATACCATCAATCTATTAATCATTCTTTTCAAAGTAGTGGTCTAAATCATACATATTAATAATTTCAATATAGAAC
>NW_006408721.1:4434637-4436704 GCF_000296735.1 Chrysochloris asiatica | reverse complement strand
CTATGAGTCACCCATGATCAGACATTGTTTCGTTCTGCTGTGCATGGGGTCGCTATGAGTCGGTTCCGACTCGATGGCACCTGACAACAACAACAACATCTCATTTAATCTGCTCTTTATTGTTTCCCTTTTTTTGATGATGGTAGTTTCCCTTTGTTGGTCTGCTTCTAATTGTTGAAGATGCTGTGTTAATGTGTTGATTTTGGCTCTTTCCTCTTTTTGGATGTGTGCATTTATCACAATAAATTTCCCTCTCAGGACTGCTTTCACTGTGTCTCAGAGATTTTGGTATGTTGTGTTTTCATTCTCGTTTGTTTCTAGGAACTTTGTGAATTCACGTTTAATTTCTTCTTTTACCTAGTCGCTTTTCAGCAGGGTGTTGTTCAGTTTCCTTGTATTCGACTTTATTGCTTTGGTCTTCTTATTGTTAATTTCTAGTTTTATAGCATTGTGGTCTGAGAAGATGCTCTGTAGAATTTTGATGCTTGTGAATTTATGGAAGCTTGCTTTGTGACCTAACACATGGTCAGTTCTGGAAAATGTTCCATGGTACTGGAGAAGAATGTGTATTATGCCATTGTTGGATAGAATTCTCTGTAAACATCTATGAGGTCAAGTTGGTTGATTGTGTTGCTTAGTTCCTCTGTAGCATTGTCGAGTTTCTTTCTGGTTGTGCTGTCCCATTTTGAGAGTGGTGTGTTGAAATCTTCCATTCTAATTGGAAATATATCTATTTCTTTCTTCAGTACCTGTAAGGTTTGCTTCATGTATCTTGGTGCTCTTTCCTTGGGAGCATATATATTATGGTTATGTCATCTTGCTCAATTGACCCTTTGATCATAAAATAGTGTCCTTCTTTGTCTCTTATGTTGGTTTTTATCTTAAAGTCTACTTTGTCAGAGATTAGTATTGCCACTCATGCTTGTTTATTGTTGCAGTTGGCTTGGTAAATTTTTTTTCATCGTTTTAGTCTGTTTTTGTGTTTGTGTGTAAGGTGTGTCTCTTGCAGGTAGCATACTAATGGATCTTGTTTTCTCATCCATTCTGCTACTCTTTGTCTCTAAACTGGTGCATTCAATCCATTGGCATTCAATGTAATTATCGATAAGTATGAATTGATTGGTGTCATTATGTTACTTTTTTGGTGGTGTTGTTCGTTCTTTGGTTTTGCTTTCCTTCTTGTGTTGGATTTGTGTTTTTTGAGCTGTTTCTTGTCAGTTTCTTCCTAGTTTCTATGTTTGCTTGTTCTGCTTGGGAATTTGTTTTTATGATATGTTGTGGAGTGTTAACTTTCTTTGGGATTACCCTGTAGTCTACTAACTTATCTCTGCATTTAGGGGACTGCATTTTATCCTGTAGTTACCTAGCATCCCCACCATCTGGTTTTCTGTTGCTGCGTTTGTCCCTTCTTTGACATTGATACATTTTTGGTCTTCAGTTGATCTCTCCGCTCCTTTGAGTTTGTTGTTGTAGTCTTGTTCTGTTCTGGACTCTGCTATCTGTTGGCTGCGTTCCAGGTGGTGTTGCCACACCTGTCAATCTCTGTTTGTTGTCCGTTCTTGTTGGTTTTCAGCCCAAAGTACTCCTTTTAGTATGTTTTGAAGTTTGGGTTGGTTTTGATAAAATCTCTCAGATTCTGTTTATCCTGGAATGTTTTGATCGTGCCATCGTATTTGATTGATATTTTTGCTGGATATACAATTCTTGGCTGACGTTTTTTTTTCCTTCACGGCTTTGTATATGTCTCCCTACTGCCTTCTTGCCTGCATGGTTTGTTCTGAATAGTCAGAGCTTTATCTAATTTGCTTGCCTTTATAAGTTATATTTCTCTTTTCCCTGGCCACTTTTAGTGTCCTTTCCTTGTCTTTGATTTTGGAGAGCTTGATAATATTATATGTCTTGGAGACTTTCTTTTGGGGTCTATCCTTCCTGGGGTACGTTAGGCTTCTTGAATGTTTATCTTCTCATCTTTCAAGATGTTAGGGAAATTTTCTTCCAGAAGCTCTTCAACTATCTCCTCTGTGGACTTCTCTGATTCTTCTTGTTCTGGAATGCCAATAATTCTTA
>NW_006408721.1:4420585-4433420 GCF_000296735.1 Chrysochloris asiatica | reverse complement strand
ACTCGACGGCACTTAACAACAACAACCACCTAGAAGAAAGGCAAGGTGCCCCGCCCCCAGCTCAGATTTGGAACCACCGGTGATGTCATAAGTCACCGCCCAGCTCCCTCTCTCTGTACCATGGGAAAACTGTCCTGCCTGATGTCCAGGCTGAGAAATAACACTGGGACAGGGAAAGAGACAGGGAGAAATGTGTAGTTTCCCATGATTTTCTCTCTCCTTTTCCTTTTTGTTGGAAATGCCGCTTTCTGAACAGGGCTGGCTTTAGCCCTGCCCTCTAAACTCTGCCGGGGCGGGGTAGTCCCTGAGATGGTCCAGCCTCCAGATTCCTAAAATGTCTGTATTTTCCTTAGTAGCGTGATTTTTCCACACATGCAAGTTCGGGAGACTGCAATCCTGGATCTTACATTAGATCTGGAGCTCTGGAGTTACTCTGTGAGCATTTCCTTCATGAAATTCCCCCTCCCCTCTCACCAGAGCATACCCTACCTGGCTTCTGTGGCTGCCGCCCCAAACCGGAATAATCTAGTATACATTTTATCCAATTCTCATTTTATTATTATGCTATGCATAGTCATAGTATAATTAATTAAGCAAATGGGCAAATTTTGACATATAAGAACACAGAGCATAATATTGTCTAAAATATCAGATGAACACAGACATAACTCTTGAACTCCATATGGTTATCTCTACCTGTTTGCTACATGTATCCACCTAAGTGTTTCAGGGCATCTCAAACTTGAGTCCAAATTGAAAATTACTCTAGAGCTTAAAACAGTGTCTGGTACATAGACAATGATACATATTCATTTGATGAATGAATGAATGCATCTTTTCTACAAAACCAACTTCACTTCTTTTAATGAAACATATTGAATATCCTTTTTATCCACTCAATTACTCAAATGAGAAATATCAAAATCATTTTAGACTCTACCTTCCTATTCACTCCTGGATCTGTCACTTAGTTCTCTAGATTCCAACTGTAATAAGGTTCCTTGTTGCAAACTCTCTATTGACCTATTTAAGTCCATCATCATTTCCCATCTGTATTATTGTTAATAGCTTCCTCATTGGTCACCTGCCTCTGATCTCATCCTTTCTACACCCTCTGAACAGCTTTCTAAAACCCAGAGTAATTCTGGTACTCTTGTGCTCAGAACCCCACAATGACTTATCATTGTTACACGGGACAAAATATGAAACCCTTTCAATGAGATATGGTGTTGTTGTTAAGTGCCTTCAAGTTGATTCCGAATCACAGCAACCCTGTACAGGGTTTCCAAGGAGCATCTGGTGGGTTTGAACCACCAACCTTGTAGTTCACAGTCCAGTGGTTATCCTACCAGTGCCACACAAGGAGACCCATAGTATCCTTTGACCACTACCTAATCACACCTCTCAGTGCTCCTTCTACCCTACCCCCACCAGCTCTATTTCACAATGCAGCAAAACTGAATTCCTTATAGCCCTCTCACTCTGTATTGATCTTTCCTCCTTCTCTGTCCCTGCATAAGATATGCAGTTGCCTGCCTGTAATACCCTGTTTCTAATTTGTGAGCCTAGCAGCAAATTTCCACTCTTTCTTCAATTCCTATCTTAAAAAAACATAAACCCTTTCAAATTATTTACAAGGAGGTTAGGTAAGGATAGCGTAGTTAAGCCATTCTGGTACATAGAGCTCTGTATAAAAGCATTGGTTGAAGCTATCCAAGTGGAATAATTCTCAAGATAGTATGGAATGAAAGACAAGCAGTAGGCCACATTACAGATGACAGAGGAATTTTTTTAAATTTGAGAGGAGAGTAGATGGATGCAGTATTGCAGTATTTGAGAAAATACAGAGTTTTAAGCAGAATTGGGTGGTTAGAATTGTCAAATGCAGCAGGGAGATGGAGTTGGTTGATTTCTAAGCATACATTTGTTCTGATATTTAAGTTATGTAATTTAAAGCAGCTTCAGTGGAAGGTTAAAGCAAAATCTGACTGCAGTGGGTTGGTTGAAGAAGAAATGGAGTTGACAGTGGTAGACTATACTTTTCAGAAATTTGGCTTGGAAGAAAAGGATGAAAACAGGGTGTGGTGCAGCAAACTACAATTATGTGGCCCTAGTAACTAGGGTCTTGTGACTCACATAACTGCAAATAAGTTGCTTGTGGACCATCGAGAGAATAGGACAGCCTGGTACTAATGCAAATAAGATGCTGGGACCCTGGTGGAGGTGGGACCATGCAAATAAGGTGTTTGGAATCCTAATGAGGGTATTGGTCAGTTTTGTCATCCCACTAGGATTATAGGGAGCCAATTCCAGGAGAAGAGGGAGGGGACCCTGTGATCATCAGGAAAGTAAGGAGTGGACCGTGTCCTTTGAGTCTGGAGTCTCTGTGCTGAGAACCTCTTAGACCCAGGAGCCAGAGAGAGAGCTGTAACACAGGGGATTGTATCAGATGGCAAGAAGCAGTAGCAGCAAGTGTGATAGAAATGGCAGTGGCAGAACTAGGAGACTGGCACAAGATGGTACAGTGGGCTTCCCACTCATGAAGCAAAGAAAGCTGGCCACCTATGGAAAGGAGACTTACTGAAGGAGTGAGGTACCTCCCAGACACTTACTGTCAGAACTGAAGAGCTTTGTAACACTTGACCAAGCAGGGCAGAGAGCAGGCCTGAGCAGAGACCAAAAGCTGAGAGTGGAACCCTGCATGGCCAAAAGGAGCTGGGAGAGCAGTCCTACACTGAAGAAGGGAGACTTGGCCTATATGTTTACCGATCCCAAGTTATAACCTGTAACTTCCCTAATAAACCCTATTAAGTTCTATGTGGTCATTGCAAGGAATTTATTGACCTAGTAGAAAAGCAGAGTGCTGGTGCAGAATGATAAAGGCTTGGAGGATGGGGGGATGTTTGACCATCACCTCATAGGAATCAGCCTTGGATTGGTATCTTGATTTTTCTTCCAGTCCTCCCAACCCTGTGAAGTTAGATGAAGAGACCAGATGCCACTGTGCCATTGGGTGATTGAGAGACAGATAGGCTAAGGGAAGGATTTGTTTTTGGAAGGAGAGGAAGCAGGAGAACAGAGAATGATGAAAGGTGCAGAACCGACGGAGAAAGACCACTGAGGAGACTAAAAGGGATGAGATCAAGGACCCAGATGGAGAGCCAAGTGTTGTAATAAAAAATCCAAAATCCACTGCCATCAAGTCAATTTCAACTCATAGTTTCACTGTAGAACAAAGTAGAACTCCTTAGGGTTTCTGAGACTGTAAACCTTTATAGGAGCAGGCAGTCTCATCTTTACTTCCTCTAGTTTGAGGCAAATCCAATATTTTGGAACCACCAACCTTGCAGTTTGCACTGAACCCAGTCTGCCACCAAGGAAATCCCAGCATCTAAAAATGTAGGAAAAAAGATAAGGCTGAGTGTGATTATCAGTCTTAGTGTTTTGAGGCCTTGTATTGCACAAATCTTGTTAGCTTTGCCAAGTGATCAAAAGTAAAAGGATGCCCTTAATCATTTACCTACTTCACAATTTTAGTTTTAGATAGTTTTGGAAAGGGGAGCAAGGATTTAGTGACATATGTGAATATGGAAAATGACAAGTCCAATGTAAGTGTGGAATTAATGCCATGAATAAGGCGAGGAAATGAGGGGAGAGTAACACTTGTGACTAAGGTGAATTGAGGAAAGTAGGTTCTTTGGAGCCAAGTTGACCTTGGGAAATCCTAACACTACCACATACTACCTCTGATCTTAAGTAATTTACTTGACCTTCTCTGAAGCTATCCAAAAATAGGGATTTTTGAGAATTGGAGATAATATATTTTGAAACATGAAAACCCTATATCTCACCTTCCCCTTCCCACTCTTCCATAAAATATCTCCTGGAGACAGTTCTTATTTAAAGAGATCTTCATTAAGGTTTGCATTGAAGAAGTTTTTGAAAGAAATATACTACATATTAAATGATTTAAATAAAGGGGGCAGGACATGTGGGAAAAAAAAAAAAAAAGAATAAGGTAAAGCAAGAAGTGGGAAAAAGGAGACTGGGCCACAAGGTCAGTTTGAACCACAAGGCTGGTGATTCAAACTCACCAGATGCCCCTTGGAAACCCTATGCAGGGTCACTATGAGTCGGAACCGACTCCACGGCACTTACCAACAACAACATAGCTTGTGATTGTAAAAGAAAGCATTAGAAATGTTATCTATAAGATAGTATACGGAGCTCAGGTAGCATAGTGGTTATGAGTCGGGCTGCTAACCTCAAGGTCAACAGTTTGAAAGTACCAGCTGTTCTATGAGAGAAAGATGAGGCTTTCTGCTCCCATAAAGATTTACAGCCTCAGAAACCCTATGTAGGAGGCACTAATTCCATGGCACACCACACCACCACGACCACCACCAAAGAAAGTTGGTAGAAAAGTCTTCTAAAGACAGAAAGGAAGGGAAGGTTGTCCATAGGTAATACCACAGAGTGAGATAGAATAGAATCACTTTGCAGGTTTTTCATTTTACGTCATTCCATCATTTGTTGTTAAGTGCCATTGCGTCGGTTCCGACTGCACCGGGTTTCTGAGGAGCAGCTGGCCAAGTGCTTATCTTACAGTGCCACACCAGGATTCATTCCATCATAAGAAAGTGAAATCAAAGACAGACTTGCCCACTGTAGTCACAAGAGCATGGATTTGGGTGCCAGGAAGTTCTGGGCTTGAATATTGGATTTGCCTCAAACTAGCTGGGTGATTTGGGGCAAGTGACAAAAATTTTCATTCCTAAGGTGAGGAGAAGGAACTCTGGTAGTGTAGTGATTACAAGTTGAGCTGCTTAGTTCGAAACTACCAGTGGTTCTGTGGGAGAAAGATGAGGCTTTATATTCCCATAAAGATTTACAGCCTTGGAAACCATTTACAGGATCGCTATGAGTTAGAAACAACTCCATGGCACATAACAACAAAAACAACAAGGTTATGATAACTACATTCCTTGCTGGGTTGTGATGAGAACCCTCTGTAGACTTATGAAAAAAAATAGTACAGTTTGACACATAATAGATGAGAAAAGGAAAGAGAAAAGAAGAGGCAGTCCACCACAATGATACTAATGTTGTTGTTAGGTGCTGTCGAGTTGGTTCCAACTCATCGTGACCCTGTATAGGTTTTTCTGAGGAGCAGTTGGTGAGCTTGAACCACTGATATTGCACCTTCCTCTTCAAACTGACCTTGCAGTTCATCACATTAACCCCCAGTGCCACACCGGGACTCCCAGTGATAACATGGTTGAATCAATAAGATGAGTGCAGGATTAAACAGTCACAAAACTATGGTTACCTTTATTTTCTTCGCTCTGGGCCATTTGCCAAGAACTCCTGTAGACGAGGTCTTACCAAGTTTAATACTGCATTCTCCTTATTGATTCAACATTTACTAAATACTATATGCTTGGCATTGTACCGAATGTGGAAGTATTGTCTTAGGGAGAGGGTCTAAGGAGTTTGTGCTTCCAGGAGCACTAACATCTAGAAATTAGAGTCTAAAATAGGAGCTGGCAAACTAAAACCCACAGGTCAAATCCAGCCCACTCCCTGTGTTTGTAATTTATTGAAAGACAGATTCATGAGCTGCTTATGGCTACTTCTGCCCCACAGTGGCAGAGCTGAGTAGCTCTGACAGACACTGTATGGGCCACAACACCTAAAATATTTACTATCTGACAGTTACAAAAGAAAAAAAAATGTTGGTTGAATCTAGAATCTACCAACTCCCTTGTAAAGTCCTCTTTCATGATCTAACATTCTACTCTCCTTAATCTTTTTCTCCTTCTTTGTCATTTTGTGTCTCATTGACATATTCTCCTCACATCCGTATTTCCAAAGTCCACAGAATGAAAAACCTAGCTTGGAAAAAAGTTTTGGTGGGACCGAATAAGCCTAGTGTGACTTTTTTGAAAGTCTAGGTCCTGACTCCTGATATTTTTAGTCCACAAATTAATTGGTTCTCAGTGCTTGAAATACATCTGGTTTCTCTAACAACTTTGATTTTCCTTGTTTCAAACTCAAAATTCATTCATTTGATCAAATGATCAAATAGAGCTAAACCTAAAAAAACTTGAAGAAGACAATGTCCAATTCCTCAAGGAATCTATCATCTGAAAGGGGAATAAAGTCTCTGCATAAATGATCCTGACCCAAGGCAGTATGGTAACTACTCTTGAGTGTTCTCTAAAGACTAGGAGAATTAAAAAGATAACATCTAATGTCACTCATCAACTAGTTGTTAACATCAGAATAATAGCATCCTTGACTCAATTTCTTCAACTATCTTCCAACAGAAGCAAACTTTCTTAAATCTGTGTTGTAAATATCACTCAAATCCATACGATTGATCTTCACCCCCAAGGATTCTGGGTGGCACAGTGTATTAAGCACTGGATTGCTAACTTTCAAAGTTGGTGGTTCAAACCCACCAGTCACTCTACAGGAGAAAGATGAGGTTGTCTGCTCCCTAAGGATTTATCCTCTCTGAAATCCTATATAGATAGGGTCGCTATGAATTGGAATCAGCTCAGTGATAGTGGGTTTAGTTTTAGTAGATCTTCATTCCCACCAGTCTCTCTTGTGTGGATTAATGCCAGTCTTCTAATTCCCCTGTCTTCTCTAGTCTTGCCTGTTCCCAATGAAGTCCCGAACTATCTTTGGAGTAATTTTAATAAAATTTAGATCTAATCGTTCTACTTTCCTGTTTTAAAATCTTTCATAGTTTCTCATTAGGATAAATTGTGAGCCCCTTGGCCTAGTTTACAGGGCTTTCTAGAATCTCACCACTGACTCCCTGCCCAGTTTTTTATTTTTTGCTGTACTGTTCTATGGTCCAGCCATAAGTCTTCTTTCAGTTTGTGGAACTTATCGTCGTGATCCTGTCCACCCATAGGAACCTTCTCTAATGCTGTTTTCTTTTATTGGAGCTCTTTCTCCTCTCTCCGACTTGCCTAGCAAATTTCCTCAATCTCCCAAGAGGGTTCCTCCAAAAACCCCTCCTTACTAGCCAGATTTCTTGTTCACTTTCGGAGCCTCTCACTTTCCTTAGCTAAACTCGTCCTCTTGTTTTCTAAATTGCTCTCTTTTGCTAGACTTAAGTTGGGAAGAGTCTGGCATAGTGTTTTGCACAAACAGGTGTTGAATACGTGTTTGCAGGAAGAACAGAAGGTTACTTACTCTCCCTGAGCTCTTCTCTGATGCAGGCAGCCGGCTATGCGGAGTCTGCCCAGGGTGGGTCATAATGCTGGGTGGGGTTAAGGAGCGGGAAGAAGACTGGAAGCCTGGTTGTTAAGGGGGAGGATATACCGTTTGTTTGCTCCTTGCAGAAGGGTGAGTGAAGGTGGCCGTTTCCGGCAACAATGAGCTAGGAGCTCAGCAGAGGTCTTTTCAGATTTTCAGTAGCTGCCCTGTGGGAGAGGTCCAGGAGCCCGTGGGTGAAGGCACCAATGGGGGCGGAGGAGCTTGCGGCGCCCTCTTTCTGTGGATCTGGACCCCACCCTTTCTCACCTCTGCCAGCTCACCGGCCGGCCTCTGGTGGTGCAGCCCCCTGCGGGTACACGCTTGTGGCAGGCCCAGCTCTGTCCCGGGTCCCCTCTGCCCCTGGCGGCACCCTGCTCTCCACAGACATCAGACCTGAACTAGATTCCAGGCAGGACCAGGGGTAAACTGAGTCAGGACTGAAAACCAAGGTTATAAAGGGAGGCCCACACTGCTTACCTCTCAGGGTCGTTCACTTTATATTAAATTCTGTAATACTGAATCTTTCACTTTATATTAAATTCCCTAACATTGAATCGTTTTAAAATTAAGAAAGGTGTGCGACAGGGTTGTATTCTTTCACCATACTTACTTAACCTGTATGCTGAGCAGCAAATAATCTGAGAAACTGGATTATATGAAGAAAAAACGTGGTATCAGGATTGGAGGAAGTCTCAACAACCTGCGATAAGCAAATGGTACAACCTTGCTTGCTGAAAGTGAAGAAGACTTAAAATAATTACTGATGAAGATCAAAGAGCATAGCCTTCAGTATTCATTACATCTCAATGTAAAGAAAACAAAAATCCTCACCACTGGACCAATAAACAATATTCTTATCAACAGAGGAAAGAATGAAGTTGTCAAGGACTTCATTTTTCTTGGATCAACTATCAACACTCAACGGAAGCAGCAGTCAAGAGATCAGAGGACGTATTGCATCAGTCAAATCTGCTGCACAAGTCCTTTTTAAAATGTTGAAGAACAAAGATGTCAGCACTAAGGTGCACCTGACCCAAGCCATGGTATTTTCAATAACCTCATATGCATACGAAAGCTGGACAGTGAACAAGCAGACCGTAGAAGAATTGATGCTTTTGAGTTATGGTGTTGGAGGAGATTATTGAAAGTGCCATGGGCTGCCAAAAGAACCAACAGATCTATGTTGGAAGAAGTGCAGACAGAGTGCTCCTTGGAGGCCATGATGGCCTAACTTTGTTTCTCATACTTCGGACATATTGTCAGGAGGGACCAATTGCTGGAGAAGGATACCATGTTTGGTAAGGTGGAGGGTCAGAGAAAAAGAGGAAGCCCCCCCCCCCCAGTAGATGGATTGGCAGAGTGGCAGCATCATTGGGCTCAAATGTGCAACAATTGTGAGGTTGGCCCAGGACCAGGCAGTGTTTTGTTCTGTTGTGCACAGGGTCGCTATAAGTTGGTACTGACTCGATGGTACCTAACAACAACAACAACAACAACCTGATGTGGTGCTGTAGGGTCAGCACTGGACTGAGAACTGCAAGGTCAGCAACTCTAAACCACCAGTTGATCCTCGAAAACTCTGTACTGGGTAGCTATGAGTCAGAACCTACTCAGCCGCACTTAACATCTACAACTTGGTGAGCATTGTTAATTGCTCGCCTGCTAACTGGAAAGTTGGCTCTTGGAACCCCACTCAGTGCTTCCACGGGAGAAAGACCTGGTGTCTACTTCCCTCTTCTTATCTGTTAACATGAAGTCCTAGGAGTCCAAATCTACTTGATGCCACCTGACATAACTGATCTGGTGATGCTCCAGGTATTTAGAGGCAAGCACAGAAAAATCTCTTTATTGGGAAACTGTTCAGTATGAGGCAGTGGGTACTGACAGCTTCATGGGGTCAGCCCATGCCTGGATAGGAGGAAAAATGTCTACAGCAGCAGAGACAGTAGAGGCTTTCAGAAGCCAGGATCCGTGTTTACACTCAAGTTTTAGTTACCTCTTCCCTCAGCAACCGTCACAGGTCACATCATCTTGTCATTGATTTATTCAGGTTATAGAAGTCCCTGAAATAAGTAGGGCACCATCCTCTGAATGCCACAGAATGAGTCACCCCAGTCTGCACGTTAGTGTTACCAGTTAGTGATGTGTAATGACGTATAATTTTACTGTGAATTGTTAGACTTAGGGAATTTTTCCTTTCACAGAGGTGTTTGTCCTAAATGCATTGTATAGAGGAGTGAAAGTTGTGGGACTGGAAGAAATGGATGTATATGTAACAACTTAAGCAGTATTTTAATTTTCTTTGAAGCAATTAACCACACCTCTTCTTGCCTTAGCTATTCATTTACTTTTGTTTTTAAAAATGCTTATAAAGTTTCAAAATATATCTTTGAGGTGAGATCTCCAGATCTACTGTTGAAAGTTGGGGGAAGCAGAAGAAAGAGAGTTTACCTTAAGTATGTCCACAGTTATGCAAAGTATGTAGCTGGGCAGAAATCTAGCAGCCTTCTTCATAGGCCTTGAAACCACAATGGAAGCAAAACCCATCTGTTCACCTTTGTCTTTTCTCCGCCTCTTCAACATCCGTTTGGATTATTCATTCTACCTTTTCGCTAGGCTAAAGTACAGTTCTCCAGCTTCATATTGCTTTCTTATGCTCTGTGTCTTTGTCCACACAGCTGCTTCTCTACCTTCCTAATGCCTGTCTTCAAACTTCAAAAATATCACCTCCTCCAGAAAGGTACTTCCAATATCTCCCCTTTCCAAGCAGATATCTCCTCTGTATTACTTCAGTGCTCTGTGATGCTTATCTTTGGCAGTTCTTTTCACACTGTGATGTAATTATTTATTTGTTCTTAATCTAAATTGTTAGGGCATGTCTTTATCACTGTCTTCTCATGTGTGACTCAGTACCAATGGACAGTCTTGTAAATGTTGGATGGTCATTGGGAACATGATGGGTGGCTGGTTCAGGTGGGAAAGGGAATAGAAAGAAAAGCATGTTAGTGGAGTGAGAAGGGTTGTCTGATTAAACAAATGGATATTTGAAAATTGAAATGTGAATGAATTAAGATAAAGCTTATTTGGAGTGTGGGTCTTGATGAAGACTTTTGTTAAGATTTTAGTGTTGAACTCAAAGTGGTTGATGGAAGGATAGGTGAAGCTGACTTAGTGAAACCATTACTTCTATTGGGAAAATATTTACTAAAAATGTATTTTTATAAGGAGACTAGTTTGATATTATTAATGTTTAAAAATATTAAATGCTAACATTTTTCTCTCAATAGTCAGCATTTTTCTTAATCTGTAGTCAAGGAGCTCTGATAGCGTGGTTACGAATTGGGCTGGGAATTGCAAGGTCACCAGTTCAAAACTACCAGTTGTTCCGCTGGAGAAAGAGGAGGCTTTCTGTTCCTGTAAAGATTTACGGCCTCAGAAACCCTGTACAGGGTTACTATTGAGTCAGAACTGACTCCACAGCACATAACCACCACCAAATATTACTTAAAAATTAATTATAGTGTGTACTATCAAAATCTTCATCAATGTGATTATTCTGGAAATTTGTGTAAGGTTTTCGTTGTTGTTGTTGATTAATCACAAGAAGTAAACTGATCAATTCTGCCAGAAGATTTCTGTGCTTTTGTTGTCTGAAAGCAACAATAGCAACAAGCCTTTTTTCTATAGTAATAATTTGCATGTGTTTTATAAAAACATGGAAAATCTTTTATGTACACAGTCTCATTCGATTTTCATCATTTCTGAAAGGTTACTAGACATTTGTCTCATTTTATAGATAAGAAAATTGAGACTAAAAAGATTATGTGGTATTCTCCCAGTCACAAAACCAATGTAGGACACTGGATTATGTATTGTTCCTGAATCTTTATTTCCTTCCTTCGCAAAGTGAGTTTGCAAGGCCTTTCAGTAGAGTATGTGGAATATTCATCTCTGACCTTTTGACTGTAGTGTTGGCCATGCACTTTTTGGCCAGTGGATTGTTAGTGGTCACGATGTGAACAGAGACTTTAAATATATCTAGTTTAGCTTGTGCTCTTGTGCCTGAGCTGTTGGCAGGGAAGGAATTTGCTAATCTCAGAATGGGAACACACAGACCAAGCCCAATCTGCAGCCTAGATCTAAACCTCTCTGAACCCAGTTGAGTGCAGCTGAGTCAAGTAAACCCATCCATGATCAGCTATGCCATAGCTAACCTGTAGATTTTTTATAAGGAAAACTACTTAAGGCTAAATATAGTCTTACCACATGATCGAGCAATCATACTATGTATTAACCCTAAAGGAGTTAAGAATTTATACTCACACAGAAACCTGCCCACAAATGTTTATAGGAGCTTTATTCACAATTTCCCCAAATTGGACACAAATAAAATGTCCATCAAAAAGTGAATAGGTAAGCACACTCCAGTGCATTCATACCAAAATAAAAACAAGTCCACTACTAAGTCAATTCTGATTTATTGAGATCCTATGTAGGGTTTCTGAGGCTGTAAATATTTATGGGAGCAGACAGCCTCATCTTTCTCCTGAAAGTGGTTCATGGGTTTGAACCAAGGACCTTACAGTTAGCAGATCATCACCTAGTCTATAGTACCACTAGGCACATCCACACAATAGAATATTATTCAATGAAAAAAAAAAAACAAAAACATGATCAAGTAACAGAAAGACACGGAGCAACTTTAAATACCTATTGCTTGTGATACAAGCAAGTCTAAAAGGGCTTCTATTATATGATTTCAACTATATGACATTCTGGTAAAGAAAAAATTCTAGAGACAATATAGATCAGTGATTGCCAGGGATTTGAGTAAGTGATGAAGGGGACAGGGAATTTTTAGAATAGTGAAGCTATTCTGCATGACACACTCATGGTAGATGTAGGACATCATGTGTTAAATTCCATATAACTGTACAAAACAAAGAGCAAACCCCATTGTAAACCATGGACTTCAATTAATTATAATACATCACTGTTGGTTCATTAATTTTAACATATGTACCACACTAATGCAGGAAGTTACTAACAGGAATCTATGATTAGGAAAGAAGAGAAGGTACATAGAAACTCTGTACTTTTTGTTCAATTTTCTGTAAATCTAGCCCTACCGTAAAGAAAGAAAGTCTATTAAACAACTTACTGTTCAAGAGCAAATATATCAGTTTGAAAAATAAGGCGCACCTGACCCAAGCCATGGTATTATTTTTTATTCCTACAGAGAAGCCTAAGCCTTTATAACTTTGATAAAAGTTTCCTATAGAAAATGCACTCTTGTCTGACAGGTAACTAACTGTACCATACAGTCAGTTGTTTTTTATGTCCCAGCAGTGGTCCTGCTGCCAGGATTCCAGCCAGACATTCTTTTTTTTTTTTTACAATCCACTCCACTCATCACCAATCAACGAAAGGGTGCATCTTATAAGCCTGCTCCCCCTGCCACCCAACCCGGTTGTCAGCACACAGCCACTCTCTCTCCCTGGGCCCTGAGTCCCCAGCTGCTCCATCTCTCCACAGTCATCATCTCTGCCTCCATCTCGGG
>NW_006408721.1:4418838-4420005 GCF_000296735.1 Chrysochloris asiatica | reverse complement strand
TGGACACTTCACTCTCCACTCCAGTCCTCCATGGCTATGTCACTGACTCTGGGCCCAAGAGGTCTTGCCACACTGCTGGCCAACCAGACCTCCACCTGGGTTCACAGGGGTCTATTGAACTTTGTAGGGCTTAGCTCGCAACTTCATAGTTGTTTTTCCCTCACTTCCCCTTATTGGTGACCAATGTGGTCACCCATCAGAGCTTGTATTCCCATTGAGTCTTAGTCTTGGAAGGGGGTTTACTCTGAGAGGACCTGACCGCTTGCCTTGATGTCTCCTGGGAAGGCAACTTGCTTGTTCTTGTAGTAATCAGTCGGTCTGCCTCTATTGTTTTGTATTTTTTGTGTCCCTCTTTCTTTCAAGAGGTTATCTTCTGTTCTTCTAGCCACTCCAGGCTGGTTTGCCTGTCCTCTCAGGGGGAATTTTCCCACTTCTGAAGATTCTGGATGCTGTTCAGGATTCCATCTATAGTCTTATGTAATGCAGAGGCTCCACAGGTAGCCTCCTTCATTGGGCACATTGTATCCCCGTTTTAGGTATTCTAATCAGTTATAGGCAGAAGACGGACTTACAAGCTTTCTATGGTGTTATTTCTGGCTTTTCCTTTCGCTCCCCTTCCAGTGTCTATTTTATAATGTAATGCAAGGAAAACCAAGATTGAGTAGACAGCCAAGCATCTTAACACTATTTCTCCCCTTTTCCCTATTCCAGCCATGTCTCAATCCGTGTACCCCAGAGCCCTGTTGTTCCAAGGTTGTGCATACATTATTATTTACCTCTGTCCCACTTAGCCCATGCAGCCTGCCTACTTGTTCTCCCTTCCGCTTTGTTCTTCCATTCCCCTCTTCCTTTTTGTATACTGTGTCCCTCCCCAGCAGCCAAACTATCCTATGTCTATTCCCTGCCCTGTGCTCTACCTTTCTGTCCCTCCTCTTACCCCACTGCCAACATCCCAGCAATCAGCAAAGAATCCCCACCCCTACTCTTCAGTATGGATTCTATTTCTTAGTCTTTTACGTAGTGGTCCGATGCAGTATTTCTCTTTTTTGGATTGACTAATTTCACTCAACATAATGCCCTCAAGGTTCATCCATGTTAACTGGTGGTTTGCAGCTTCTTTATTATTCTTCAAGGTAGCATAGTATTCCATTGTGTGTATGTACCACA
>NW_006408721.1:4415938-4417196 GCF_000296735.1 Chrysochloris asiatica | reverse complement strand
TAGAGAAATCCAATTGATTTTTGTATGTTGATATTATACCCTGCCACTTTGCTGAATCTTTTGATGAGATCTAATAGTTTTTTTACTGAGTCTTTGGGGTTTTCTGTGTATAGGATCATATCGTCTGCAAATAAGGAGAGTTTTACTTCCTCTTTACCAATTTGGATGCCTTTAATTTCTTTATCACGTGGTATAACTCTGGCTAAAACTTCCAGCACAATATTGAGTAGGAGTGGTGATAAAGGGCATCCTTGTCTGGGTTCCTGTTCACAGAGGGAAGGATTTCAGTTTCTCTCCATTGAGCATGATGTGTAGTCTCTTGGTTTTTTATATATGCTTTTGATTATGTTGAGGAATTTCCCTTCAATTCCTACTTTGAGTATTTGTATCAAGAATGAGTACTGTATTTTGTCAAATGCCTTTTCTGCCTCATTCTATATGATCATGTGGTTCTTTTCCTTTTTCTTATTTATATGATGGATTATCCTGATGTTGAACTATCCTTGCATCCCTTTTATGAAACCCATTTGGTCATGATGTATTATTTTTTTGATGTGCTGTTAGATTTTGTTGGCTAGGATTTTGTTGAGAATGTTTGTGTCTATGTTCATGAGGGATACTGGTCTATAATTTTCTTTCTTAGTGATGTCCTTCCCTGGTTTTGGTATGAGGACTATGCTTGCTTCATAAAAAGTATTAGGGAGTTTTCCATCCTCTTCTATGCCCTGGAATAATTTGAGTAGAATTGGTGACAGTTCTCTGAATGTTTGGTAGAACTCACCTGTGAAGCCATCTGGGCCTGGGCTTTTGTTGGTTGGGAGATTTTTGATGACCTGGTCAATTTCTTCTTTTGTTATGGGTTTGTTCAAGTGTTCTACTTCAGTCTGAGTAAGTTTAGGTAGGTCATGTTTTTGTAGAAATGTAACCATCTCATCTAAATTTTCGAATTTGTTGGAGTATAGCTCTAAATAGTATTCTGTTATTATCCTTTTGATTTTGTTTGGTTCTGTTGTGACTTCTCCTATGTGGTTTTTAATTTATTTGTGCCCTCTCCCTCTTTTCTTTAGTTTTGCCAATGGTTTGTCAAATTTTTTAATCCTTTCAAAGAACCAGCTTCTTTTCCTGGTGATTCTATAGTTTTTCGGTTTTCCTTCTCATTTATTTCTGCTCTTATCTTTATTATTTCCCTTCTTTTGGTACCTGTAGGTTCCCTCTGCTGGTCTGCTTCCAATTGTCGAAGATGCTGTGTTAATGTGTT
>NW_006408721.1:4407134-4414594 GCF_000296735.1 Chrysochloris asiatica | reverse complement strand
AGAGTTTCTGAGGAGCAGGAGTGTCAGGTGGGTTTGAACTGCCAACTTAGCAGTTAGTATTTCAGTGCTTATCCTACAGCACCACACCATGAGAGCTAACTCTAATTACAGTCTCAGAAACTGTAAGGAGCAGTTCTACCATGTCCTTTAGGGTTGGTCTGAGTTGGAATTGACTCAATGGCAGTAGGCTTAGTTTTCTAGGGTTTGAGCTTCTGTTACCCATGATGGAAAAATTTAAAAATGGTTTATGGTGATGGTTGCTCAGCATGATGAGTGTAGTTAATATCACTGAATTATACATGCAAAAACTATGGAAATAGCAAATGTTTTGTGATATAGATATATATCCTTACCATAATAATTAAAAAAGAATGTGTTATGAAAATAAGAAACATGAGTTTTCTGTTGAATACTTCTTTTGGAAGCTCTGATTTAAAGTTGCTTTGGTGTGGGCATAAGCGGAGGCTTATGGAAAATTGTAGGAACAATTCTGACTCATCAGATGTTCATGATCCATCAGAGACATTAATGAAGAATCTCAGGTGGTTTTTTGTTTTTTGGAAAAAACAAGAGCTACAGAAAAGTTCAAAGAAAAGTGAGCAAACGCCCATGCACTTACCATATAATATTCACCACTATTAATGTTTTACATATTTTCTTTAAATCTCTTATTACTGAAGGCAGTGGTGGGTCTGGGGTAGAATCCTCGCCTTCCATGAAGGAAACCTGGGTTTGATTCCTGGCAAGTGTACCTCACATGCTGCCAGTCCCTGTCAGTCAGCAGAGAGTTGTATGGTGCTCTGATACTGAACAGGATTCAGAGGAGCGTCCAGACTCAGATAGACTAGACTAGGTAGAAAAGCCTGGTGATCTTGTGAAAAATCAGCCAATGAGAACACTGTGGACCACACGGCCCTATCCTGTTTTCTATGTGGTTGCCACAGGTCTGGTGCCTTCAATAACAACTAACAATAGCAATCTCCTTTTCAGTGCCATACCCTCAGTTCTTCCCCAGAGGCAATAACTGTTATGGATTTGTTGTGCTTTTGTTTTGAGAGCAATTTAAGTATCCATAAATAATACATTCTTAGTTGTTCTTGTTGTTGTTAAGTGCTGTCGAGTCGATTCTGACCCATAGCAACCCTGTAGCGTTAGTGTTTTGTTGTTATGTGCCATGGAGTCGGTTCTGACTCATAGTGACCACCCTACCCTGTACAGGGTTTCAGAGACTGTAAATCTTTATGGGAACAGAAATCCTCATCTTTCACTTGTGGAACAGCTGGTAGTTTCTAACTGTTGACCTTGTGGTTCGCAGGCCTATTCGTAACCACTATGCTACCAGAGCTCCTTATAGTTAGTAGTGGGTTTTTATGTAAAGAAGTATGGATTTGGAGTACCTGAGTAAGTAAACAGTTAAGCACTCAACTACTAGACAACAGTTTGAACCCACTCAGAGGTGCTTTGGAAGCTAGGCCTAGTGATCTGTTTCTGAAAGGTCATGGCCTTGAACCCCCTGTGAAGCCATTCTACTCTGTACATGTGCAGTTCCCACAAGTTGGAATCAAATTGAGGATGACAGTGTGTATTTGCATAAATGGACTTATCCTGCAACTTCCTGTTTTCGTAACATTCTTTAAACCTAAGGAGTCCTGGTTACGCAATGATTAAGCACTGGGCTGCTAACTGAAAGGTTGACATTTGGAACTCACCCAGCAATATCTTAGGAGAAAGACCTAACTGCTCCCTAAAGATAGGAGATAGGGCAGTCCTATTCTGTCAAATGCAGTTGTTACTAATAGAAATCTGAAACCCAACAACAAAAAAATGACATCCAGGTAGATAGTTATAGCTCTGTTTCATTTATTTTAAGTGTTTATTATTCCATTATATGAATGTTGTTGTTAAATGCCGTCGAATTGGTTTCAACTCATAGCGACCCTATATAGGGTTGCCGAGGAGCAACTGGTGAATTTGAACCACCAACCTTGCAGTTCAAACAGACCTTGTAGTCCAGTGCATTACTCCACAGTGCCACACCAGAATTCCATTATATGAATAAAAGGCTATATTTTCTTTCACTGGTGGGCATTCAGCATGCTTCCAAATTCTTGCTATTACAAATATGCTATAGCTAATATGTCCTTAAACACCTGGTGTGGCACTGTGGCATCAGCACTAGACTGTGAACCACAAGACTGGCAGTTCAAACCCACAAGCTGCTCCTTGGAAACCCTATATAGGGTTTTTGTGAGTCGGAACAGACTTGGCTGCACTTGATAATAACAATATGTCTTCATGCATGTTCGAATTTCTCAAGAGCAGTGGTCTCTTACTTTGCTGAATCCTAACTTATCAATAAAAATGTTACTGTCTGTGGGTTAATGTGCTTGACTGCAAGGTCAGCTGTTCAAGCTTACCAGCTGCTCCTCAGAAATCATATGCAGGGTTGCTATGAGTCAGAACTGACTCGACAGCAGCTAACAACAAACAAACAAATGGATTAAGGAGGTCTGGTGTTGCTGTGGGATGGACGTTAAGCTGCTAACCTTCAGGTCAATGGTTCAAACCTACTAGTTGCTCCACATGTAAACGATAAGGCTGTCTATTACCATAAAATAGATTCTATGGTAATAGGTTTGGATCTTATTTTGTTAGAAATTAAAGTGTGCTTCCCCAACATATGTGGGTTAATGAGCCAGACTGCAAAGCCGTTTGATCTACAAGGTCGGAGGTTCAAGCTCACCAGCTGCTCCTTGGAAACGCTATACAGGGTCGCTATGGGTCAGAATTGACTCAACGGCATTTGACAACAACAATAACATATGTTGTAAATCCTAATCTCTATATCTGTGGTCACTATGAGTCAGAATCAACTCAAAAGCAATGGGTTTGGCTTTTTTTAGGGAGGACATATCTGTGGTTGGAGTCCTGGCACTGTATGATAAGGTGCAGGGCTGCAAGGCCGGTTTGAACTGCAAAATCAGTGGTTTAAGGCACCAGCAACTCCTTAGAAACCCTATAGTGGGTGGCTATTACTCAGAACTCTGGTAGTGTAGTGGTTACGAATTGGGCTGTGAACCACAAGGTCAGCAGTTGGAAACTACCAGCTGTTCCACGGGAGAAAGATGAGGCTTTCTGCTCCCGTAAAGATTTACAGCCTCAGAAACCCTATACAAGGTCGTTGTGAGTTGGAACCGACTCCACGGCACATAACCACCACCATGACTCGGAACTGACTCCAAGACACTTAACAACAGCAACAGCAACACCTGTGGTTATTACCCCATTTGGGAATGAATTTTCTTTATCATGTTAATGATTCAGTATTAGTATAGGAGGTGTCTTACATAATAAGTAGGACAAGCAGTGGGCTGCTAACCACAAGGTTGGAGGTTCAAACCCACCTTGGGAACCCTATACAGGGTCACATGAGTCAGAAGGGACAACAACAACAACAGTGTTTACATCAGTCCTTTTTGAGATATAAACCAAGCAGGTTAAGCACAGAGGTAGCAGATGATAGAGAAACCATATGAAGATCATCAAAGAACAAGAGTCTTCCCCTAGATCTGACAGAGGATAGCCTTCTCTGGAACTGACGCCCTAAATTCAGTCTCCTAAACTGTGAGAGAATAAATTTCAGTATGCTTCCAAATTCTTGCTATTACAAATATGCTATATTTGGAGTCCTGGTGTGGTGCTGTGGGCTAATGCATCAGACTGTAAAGTTGTTTGAACTGCAAGATCTGTGGTTCAAGCTCAACAGCTGCTCCTAGGAAACCCTATACAGTGTCTTTATGGGTCGGAATTGACTCAACGGCACTTAACAACAACTACATAGCTATATTTGTCTATTGTTGTTGTTTGTTGTTAAGTGCCGTTGAGTCGGTTCCGACCCATAGTGACCCTGTACAGGGTTTCCGAGGGTGTAAATCTTTACGGGAGTAGAAAGCCTCATCTTTCTCCTGCGGAGCGGCTGGTAGTTTCGAAACGCTGACCTTACGGTTTGCAGCCCAATTCGTAACCACTATGCTATAATATATCCAATATATTCAAAATTGATTTAAAGACACACTTAGGAATGGAACTCATCATAATTAGGAGACTACCTGTATATAATGTGGTACTCGCGTCACATCCAATCTTATAACATCTTACTTCACAGGGCACATAACCACTACCAATAGTGGAGTCCTGGTGTGGCACTGTGGGTTAATGCGCCAGGCTGCAAAGCCATTTGAAATGCAAGGTCGGCGGATCAAGCTCACCAGCTACTCCTGGGAAAACCCTATACAGGGTCACTATGGGTCGGAAAAGACTCAATGGCACGTAACAACAACAAAATGGTGTGGCACTATCAAATAAGCACTGGGCTTCGAACCACAAGATCTGCAGATCAAACCCATCAGCTGCTCCTTGGTAACCCTATACAGACTTTCTGTGAGTCAGAATCGACTCGATGACACTTAGCAACAGCACCAGCATTAATACGTTGTTGCTGGTGTTTAGTTTCTTGAATTTGATAATTGCATCACAGCTACATGGACATCTGGTGTGGCACTGTGGAATAATGTGCCGGACTGCAAAGGCAGTTTGAACCACAAGGTTGGCAGTTTAAACTCACTGCTCCTTGGAAACCCTATATAGGGTCATTATGAGTTAGAACCTAGTTAACAGCACTTAACAACAAAAAACAACCACAGCTACATACGAGAATGTCTCTGTTCTTGGGAGCTACAACCAAGAATATTTAGAGCTAACATACCATAATGTTAGCAGCTTATTGTGAATTGGTTCAGTGGAAAATACACAATAGGCATTACTTAATGGTCATTATGTTGTTTTTGGAGCTCACTCATAATGACAGTATATGAGGTTTCCACGGCTTTAAATCTTTGTGGGAGCAGAAAGTCTCATTTTTCTTCTGCTAACATTGATGTGTTTCTGTTAAGTGCTGACTGGTGGGTTTGATATAGAATGTTAACATTTTCACCAATTAAGTCCTTTCTTCTTTTTTGGGGTCTGGTTCAGGATGGTATATTGCATTGAGTTGTCATCACTCTTTGTTGTTATTGTTAAGTGCCATCGAGTCAGTTCCAACCCATAGCAACCCTGCATAGGGTTTCCAAAGAGCAACTGGTAAGCTTGAATCACCGAGCTTGTGGTTCAAACTGACTTTGCAGTCCAGCGCATTTACCCACAGCACCACACTAGGACTCCTGGTATATTCTTAGCAACAGCAAAATAAAATGTAAAATAAATAATAGTGGAAAAAAACAACTGGAAAAAGACTGCATCTAAGGAAACCCTATGGGACAGCTCTAGTTTGTTAATAGGAGTCAAAATCAACTTGAGAGCGCCCAACAACAACAGTAATATATCAACAGAAAACTAACTTAATTACAAAACCTCTTGTATCATAGGCTTTTTATCTGCTTAGGCTGATCCTTCTTGTTTGCTTTCTCTCCCCACTCCTAAAATGGTTTGTGCTGCTTATGGGTCTCTAATGCTTCCATCATGCCTGGTAAAGTGGAGGGTCAGCAAAAAAGGGGAAGACCCCCAACGAGATGGATTGGTGCAGTGACAGCAGCAATGGGCTCAAGTGTAACAGCTATTGTGAGGCTGGCGTAGGAGCGAGCAGTGTTTCTTTCTGTTGTATGTAGGGTCGCTATGGGTCAGAACTGACTCAGTGGTACCTAACAACAACAAAATGCATCCATATGAATTCTAGAATTAATTTGTCAAGGTTCTTGAAACCTTTATAGAGATTTTTTATTGTAAGTGCACGGACTTTGTGGATAAAGTCACAGATAATTTAATCTGTATGATACTGACTTCCCATCCATGAGCAAAAATCTTCTCTCTCTTGTATTTAATCAGGACCCATTTCATGATCTTCAATAATGCTTTATAATTTCCTCCTTAGGAATCCTACTCATCTTGAATTGGATTTTATTTCTAGAGATTTTATTGCTAATACGAAGGTTATCTATTTATATTACATTTAAAAATTGATTACTGCTGGTGTTTAGGAATGTACAGGCATACCTCAAAGATGTTGCAGCTTTGTTGCCAATAAAGAAAACATTGCAATAAAGTGAATCACACATTTTTCGCCCCCAGAGCATATAAAAGTTATGATTACATTACATCAAGGGGCTTCAGAAAGTGTGTGGAAAAAAAAATCCATCATCTTTTAATTCCTTCTTTCCACTGTTTTTGAAGCCCCCTGGTACAATAGTCTATTAAGTCTTCAATAATATTATGAAAACGTTTGAAATATTGTGAGAATTACCAAAATGTAACACAGGCATGAAGTAAGCACATGCTGTTATAAAAATGATGCCTCCCCACCCCCCAGAAAAGTGCTATGCACTTGCTTGATGCACAATTGCCACAACCCTTCCACTGGTAAAAAAACAAAACAAAAACCACTCTCTGCTAAATGCAACAAAGTAAAGTGCAATCAGACAAGGTGTGCCTGTATTGATTTTTGCTTGTTTTCTTGATATATTTTTGTTATTGTAGAACATGTAGCAATTCAACAGTTCCTATCTGTATTGGTTTTTATAGGTTAATTTTTGTTTTGGTTTCCAATGGTTTGCCAGCTTTCTTAGACTTCTTTTTATAGACAGTTATCATTTATAAATGAGGACAATTTTTCCCCTTCCTTTCAATTTTCTACACTTATTTTCTCTTTTCTAGGTTTGTGCTTATCACATCAGAAAGGTCCTCAAATACAATGTTGAATGTTGTTGCTATGTGCCATCAAGTTGGTTCTGACTCATAGCAACCCCATGAACAATAGAATGAAACGCTCACTGCCTAGTGTTTAATAATAATAGTCAAAATAAGAGGTATTCTTGTCTTGTTGATTATTTGAAAGAGTTTCGCCACTATAATGTTGATTATAGGGTTTTGGTGCCTGGTATTAAATCTACACTATCCATCTCTAATCTGTAGGTCTAGTGCACATCCCTGATTCTTGCTAATAGCATCTTTGTCTCAGGCATATACCATTGTCTCTATCTTTTCTGCCTCATCGTCTTCTCTGCCTTAAATTTTTGTTGTTGTTGTTGGTAAAGTGCTGTCTTTTGACTTATAGCAACCCTGTATAAGGTTTCCAATGAACAGCTGGTAGGTTTGAACTGCTGACTTTTAGGAGACCCACTCAGTTCTGGTGGGTATAGCTTAGAAGTGCTGGACTGGAGATATTAATTAATGTAGACCTAATTTGGTTTTGTGGAATAATGCACTAGACAACAAGGTAGGCTTGAACCACAAGTTCAGTGGTTCAAACTCACCAGCCGCTCCTTGGAAGCCTATACAAGGTTGCTATGAGTCAGAATTGACTCGACAGCATTTACAGACACTGCTTCACCAATGGGAGATGGGACCTTATGGGCAGTTGTCTTTGCCTACAGTCCTTCCTTACTGCAGTCGGCCATTCTGGGAGGTTT
>NW_006408721.1:4405327-4406259 GCF_000296735.1 Chrysochloris asiatica | reverse complement strand
ATCAGATTACTCTTTTTTTCCTCTTCTTTCTTCTTCTAGTTGAGCTCTGATCATCCAGTCATTGAAGCCATGTCAAGTGGGTATTAACTGCAAGTGTGGGTGTTCTTATGCATATGCCCTCTCTTCTTATAAGCTCCACTCTAGTCCTCTGTGACTGTGTCACTGACTCTGGGCCCAAGAGTCCCCAGGTCTTGCCAAACTGCTGGCTGACCAGATCTCCACCTGGGTTCACAGGAGTCTACTGAACATTGTAGGGCTTAGCTCACAGCTTCATTGCTGTTTTTCCCTCACTTCCCCTTATGGGTGTCGAGTATGGTCACCAATCAGAGCGTGTATTCCCACTGAGTCTTAGTCTTGGAAGGAGGTTTGCACTGAGGGGACCCGACCACTTGCCTTGATGTCTCCTAGGTGAGCAATTTTCTTGTTCTTGTAGTAATCAGTCGATCTGCCTATACGGTTTTGTATTTTTCCTGTCGGTTTTTCTTTCAAGAAGTAGCTCTGTTCTTCTAGCTGCTCCATGCTGGTCTGCCCGTCCTTTCAAGTGGAAAGAAATGTCCCACCTCTGAGGATTCTGGATGCTGTTTAGGATTTTACCTATTGTCTTCTGTAATGCATAGGCTCCACAGGAAGCCTACTTCACTGGGCACGTTATAGCCTCTGGAAGGTATTTTGTATGCTTCTGGTAGTCTCAGTGGGTTGGAGACCCTGGTGATTATGTAGCAGTGATCTTGGTAACACACCCTAATGTCATCTTACCTTCTTTACCTTTTTTATTCTCCCTGTAGCTTCACTCTTCCTGGGATCACTTTCCAAATTACTCACCACTCTGGGCGTTGTCTCAAGCTCTGTTATCATGGGAATCTAAGGAGGTGTCTGTTTTGCAGTTTCTACTAGATTTAGCGTAGTGGTTACGAATCAGGCTGCTAATCTCA
>NW_006408721.1:4402625-4404337 GCF_000296735.1 Chrysochloris asiatica | reverse complement strand
TAGGAAAATATCACATTTATCTGTGGATTTTCAAAGGCTCCAGTGTATTAATTTAATATATATACCTGAATATTAAGATGAAAGCAATTTTCCATTAACTGCCAGTGGCCTCATTTGTTACACTCAGCTCTAGAGGGCCTCGAACCTCTGACTAGTCTTACACGGTCTGCAACATGTAACAACACTTATCCTGCTTCCTCCCTGTGATTTCCATTTGTATTCTACCCACCTTCCCATCCCTTCTCAACTTTATGCTTCTGGTCTTAGAGTTGTGGGAACTGATGTTCACATGTTCCATAAGTCCACTGAACAAATTGATTCCAAGCATCTTCAATTCTCATCATTCATCTGTTTTTCACATATGAAGAGACAAATAGTTGCTTCCTAGATGGCTGCACATTGGCTTTTAAGATCCCAGATGCTACTAACTAAAGTAGGGTGTAGACCATTGTCTTTGTAGACTATGTTATGCCAACTGACCATGTGCCCCTGAGAAACCTGAGGTCTTAAGCCTCCAAGCCTTGAGATGTTTGATAATATCTAAGAAATTTGCCTCATTTTGCCCACGGTGTACTCCACCACATTCATAGTGTTTGCAACAAAGGTAAATATGTTTGTACAAATACCCTTTTTCAAAGTCTTATATATTTCTTGGTATACTCCCATCCTTCTTCCCACCCCTATTCATCCTGTGCATCTGTCCATGTACCTACCCACAGAACATTGTTGTTCCAAGGTTGTAGATGTAACACTATTTACCCCTATCCCATTTAACCTTGCATTCCTCCCTGCCTTCACCTGTCTTCATCATTCTTTGGCCAACTTTCTTCTTGCATTTTGCCCTCCCAAACAACAACAATGCCCTCTAGCCAGTGAATTACTCTTCCTTCTTCCACCCCTGCTAACTATCAAAGAATGTTTCTTTTAGCATGAAAACATTTCTGGAGTTTTCACAATAGTAGTTTCATACGATATTTGTCTGTTTGTGATTGACTAATGTCACTCAGTATAATATCCTTGAGGCTCATCGATGTTATGAGATGCTTTGCAGATTCATCGTTATTTTTTTTTCTTTTTTTTGAAGTTTTATTGTGAATTATGTGACAGTTTACATGGGAGAACATCAGTTTTACATTATGTTATCGTATATTGTTTCATAGCCATGGTTACAATCCCCTCCATGTATCACCAGTCAATGAAAGTGTACATCCTATAAACCTGCTCCCTCTGCTCCGGCCCCGTCAGCACACAGCCCCTCTCCATCCATGGATCCTGAGTCCCCAGCTGCTCCATCTCTCCACGTCATCATATCTGCCTCCAACTCGGGGATCGCTGCCTTTCTGAGTAGTTTTCCGCTCTCTGCTCTTTCCCCTTCATGGAACCAGGGACCTCTGCTCCTAGTCTACAAAGTTAATCACTCCCCTCCTTGCCACAAAATGTCTACTTTTACATGTACAACTTTCACAATCAGTCCTGGTAACAGTCATTCACCCTGGTATCACAAGATACCTATCCGCATTTCCTTTAATCAATCCCACCTAGACAGATTGGATACTACTCTTTGGAGATTCTACCTTCTTCCACGCCCTCTGGATCTAGGTTCCCTCTTGAAAGTTTGGAAGCGAGTCACTTATTGCCTTTGTAGCCCCCCATTTTGGGTAGCAAATGTCCAAGTTGCCCATCCCTGTCTACTCTGTGTATGGAGGGGGTGG
>NW_006408721.1:4400165-4401715 GCF_000296735.1 Chrysochloris asiatica | reverse complement strand
AAAACTTTTTTCTCATACTCCCAATATACCTGTTCCTGGCCTTTCTGAGTCCTCTGAGGAGACTTTTTACTGTCTTGGCTGTAGAGGGGTTTTGGTCCCATTGTTGTATATAGACATCAAAGGCTCATGCTTCAGGTTAATATCAAGATGCAGTTCTGACATGCATCCCAAGTGGCTATTGCTTGTTCCTCAAAAAGATTTGTTCCCAGGACCCTAGGCACTTCCAACACAGCGGAGACATTAAAAGAGGCACATAAGAAACCATTTTCTCAGAAGCTACAATTATTGGAGTTAGAGGATAGAATGAAGAATAAGACCAAAGAAAATTATACAGAGGTAGCCCACCAGTGACTTCACAAAAACCTATGAACCCGGGACTCCAGGGGGTCACTTCCTTGGCCCTCAGGGTCCATGGCTTGCAAATCTGAGGAGGGGCCCCGGGATTGGATTTTCATCCGTCTTTTCACAGGGCCTCAGCTTCTCAGTGCTTGCATATGTCGTCCCCGACAGCCAACCAGGTCTCCACCTGGGTTCACAGGAGTTTATTGAACATTGTAGGGCTTAGCTCGCAGCCTCATAGCTGATTTTCCCTCACTTCCCCTTGTTGGTGGCAAACGTGGTCACCAATCAGAGTGTGTATTCCCACTGAGTCGTAGTCTTGGAAGGGGGTTTACTCTGAGGGGACCCGACCCCTTGCCTTGATGTCTCCTGGGCAGGCAACTTGCTTGTTCTTGTAGTAATCAGTCGGTCTGCCTCTATTGTTTTATATTTTTGCTGTCAGTCTTTCTTTCAAGCGGTATCTTCTGTTCTTCTAGCCACTCCAGGCTGGTCAGCCCATCCTCTCAGGGAAAAATTTTGCACCTCTGAAGATTGTGGATGCTGTTCAGGATTCCACCTATAGTCTTATGTAATGCTGAGGCTCCACAGGTAGCCTCCTTCACTGGGCATGTTGTATCCCCATTTTAGGTATTCCAATCAGCTGTAGGCAGAAGACGGACTTAGAAGCTTTCTATGGTGATATTTCTGGCTTTTCCTTCCTCTCTCCTTCCAGTGTCTATTTTATAATGTCATGCAAGGAATACCAAGATTCAGTAGACAGCCAAGCATCTCAACATTATTTCCCCCCTTTTCCCTATTCCAACCATGTCTCAATCTGTGTACCCCAGAGCACTGTTGTTCCAAGGTTGTGCATACATCTTTATTTACCTCTGTCCCACTTAGCCCATGCAAATCTGCATACTTGTTCTCCCCTCTGCTTTGTTCTTCCATTCCCCTCTCCCTTTTTGTGTATTGCACCCTTCCCCAGTACCCAAACTATCCTGTGTCTATTGCCTGCCCTGTGCACTACCTTTCTGTCCTCACCCCACCCCAACATCCCAGCAATCAGCAAAGAATTCCCCCCAACCCCTTTAGTATGGGTTCTTTTATGAGTCTTTCAAAGTAGTGGTCCTATGCAGTATTTCTCTTTTTGTGACTGACTAATTTCACTCAACATAATGCCCTCAAGGTTCATCCATGTAAACTGCTGGTTTGCAGCTTCCTTCGAGGTA
>NW_006408721.1:4395762-4397165 GCF_000296735.1 Chrysochloris asiatica | reverse complement strand
TTCTGTTGCTGCGTTTGTCCCTTCTTTGACATTGATAAATTTTTGGTTGTCAAAAGGACCAAAAGCAAAAGTAATATAGACACATAGACAAAAACTACCACTCTGGAGCAGAGATGCATCTTTGGTCAACTTTTCCGTGCCACTCCATCAGTGTGTGTGCCCATAGAAGCCTCCATCATGGGGTGTGGGTGACCCCTCTTTCAGGCCCGTCCTCTAGCCAGTACCGTATGGGTGGGCAGATATATTTTGGGGAGTTAATGGGAGAAACATTGTCCACTATTTTTGTCTCTGAAGGTCAGTTTGTTATGTGCCTGTTCATAGGGCAACTCTTGGGATAGTTGAGTCCTATTATGCTGAGGTTTTGGTTTTGCAAATTGCTTTGTATTGATCAAATGCCGAATGCTGCCAGACCAATATGGCAAGCTCAGCAGCTGTAGCTTCCTAGAACAATAGCTGGAAATTCCAAGCTGCTACCTGGAAGAAAGGCGAGGTGCCCCGCCTCTGGCGCAGATACACAGCTTCAGATTTGGGACTTCTGTTGATGTCATAGAAGTTGCCGCCCATCTTCCTCTCTCTGTACTGTGGGAAAACTGTCCCGCCTGATGTCTGGGTTGAGAAATAACGCTGGGACAGAGAGAGAGGGAGAAATGTGTAGTTTCCCATGGTTTTCTCTCTCCTTTTCCACTTTGCTAGAAACACCACTTCCTGAACCTGGCTGGTTTTAGCCCCACCATCTAAACTCTGCCAGGGTAGAGTAGTCGCCGAGATGGTTCAGCCTCCAGATTCCTAAGATGCTCATGTTTTCCTTACTGTGATTTTTTTTCACACATGTGAGTTCGGGAGACTGCAGTCCTGGATCTTATATTAGATCTGGAACTCCGGAGTTACTCTATGAGCTCTTCCTTCATGAGATCCCCTCCCCTCTCACCGGAGCATACCCTACCTGGCTTCAGTGGCTGCCACCTCAAACCAGAAGTCTTTCATCATTGTTCTTTTAAAATGCATAGTACTCCATTGTATGTATGTACCAAAGTTTATCCATTCTTCTATTTATTGGTACTTAGGCTGTCTCCATCTTTTTGTTATTGTTAATAGTGCTGTGATGAACATGAGCGTGCATGTTTCTAATTGTGTCCTGGCTCTTATTTCTTTTGGCTATATACCAAGTACATGGATTGCTGGGTCATACAGTACTTCTATTTCCAAACTTCTGAGGAAACACCATACCATTTCCCACAATGGTTAAACCATTTTTCAATCCCACCCAGTCTCTATACACTCTCGTCAGCATTTGTTGTTTTCTGATTTGGATCCCTCTAACGGAGTCCTGAAAAAAATTCAAGCCTCGACTTTCATTATTGAAAGATTCTCAGGGAAAATTTATTGAATGATGTAAAAAGCAT
>NW_006408721.1:4380521-4394319 GCF_000296735.1 Chrysochloris asiatica | reverse complement strand
ATGGACTCAAGCTTTGCAACAGTAATGAGGTTGGCCCAGGATTGGGCAGTGTTTCGTTTTGCTGTGCATAAGGTCACTGTGGGTCAGTACCGACTCAATGGCACCTAAAAATAACAATGGAGTCCTTGTGTGGTATTGTCGGTTAATGAGCTAGACTGCAAAGTTGGTTTGAACCACAAGGTCAGTAGTTCAAGTTCACCAGCAGCTCCTTGGAAACCCTATACAGGGTCACTATGGGACAAAACTGACTTGACAACAACGACTAATGGGAGAGTCCTGGTGTGGTGCTGTGGGATAAAGCACTGGATCTCACGGTAGGTTTGAAATACAGGGTCAGCAGTTCAAAGTCACCAGCTGCTCCTTGGAAATCCTATACTGGGTTGCTATCAGTTGGAACCAACTTGACAGCATTTAACAACAATGACTAATGGAAGTTCTGGTGTGGCACTGCATGATAATGCACTGGACCACAAGGTTGGTTTGAATTGCAAGGTCAGCATTTAAGACCCACTAGTCACTCCTCAGGAACCCTATATAGGATCCCTATGAGTAGACTCAGTTGGACAGCACTTAACAACAACAATGGCTAATGATTGTGAACATTTCTTCATATGTATGGTGGCTGCCTGAATGTCTTCCTCTGTAAAGTTCATGTCTCGTGCCCATTTTTAACTGGATTATTTGTCTTTTTCTTGTAGAGGTGGTGTAGTAGCTTATAAATTTTAGAGCTTAGTCCATTGTCTTATAAGTGGTTGGGGGAAAAAAAATAATAAATTCCCAGTCTGTGGACTCTCTTTATGTGCATAAGTGTCTGATTTTTAGGAGATCTCAGTCTCTATTTGGAGCCCTTGTGTGGCGCTGTGGGTTAAAGTGCACATCAGTGTATCCTTGGAAACCCTCTACAGGGTCGCTATGGGTTGGAACTGACTCGATGGCACTTAACTACAAACACACACACAAGAAGTAGTATTAGAGTCCCTAAGTTTGTCCCTGTTTTTTCCACTGATGATCTTGAGAGTTCCAAGTTTTACATTTAGATCTTTAATCCTTGTTGAGTTTTTTGGGGGGTTTTTTTGTACATGGTGTGAAATATGGGTCTTGTTTCATTCTTCTGCAAACAGATTTCCAGTTTTGTCAGCACCGTTTGTTGAAGACCCCTTTGTCAAATATCAGCTGACTGTATGTGGCTGGATCTACTTCTGAGTTCTCCTTTCTGTTCCGTTGATCTGTGTATCTTGCATTGTACCAGTACCAGTGTGTTTTGAGCACTGTGGCTATGCAGTAGATTTTGAGAACAGAGAGTGAGAGATCTCCAACTTTGTTTTTCTGCTTAAGCAATGCTTTGCTTCTCTGAGGTCTCTTTTTTCTCCATATAAAATTAGTGATCATTGTTTCCATCTCTTTACAGAATGATGTTGGAATTTCTATTAGGATTGTATTATAGCTATAGATTGCTTCGGGTAGTGTTTACATTTTCACAATGTTGTCTTCCTATCCATGAGCATAGTGTATTTTTCCATGTTTGAAAATCTCTTTTGGTTTCTTTTAATAGTGTTTTGTAGTTTTCTTTGTAGAGGTCTTTTGTTTCTCTAGTTGAATATAATCCTAAGTATTTCATCTTCTGGGTCGCTATTGTAAATGAATTTATTTCCCTAATTTCATTATCTGGGTGGCTATTGTAAATGAATTTATTTCCCTAATTTCATTATCAGAGCTGTCTTATTAATGTAGAGAAATTAAATTGATTTTTGTATATTGATCTTATACCCTGCCACTTTGATGAATCTTTCAGTTGTGTTCTAATAATTTTCTTGCTGAGTCTGGGATTTTCTGAATATGGAATTATATCATCTGCAAATAGAGTTTTACTTCTTTGCCAATTTGGATGCCTTTAATTTCCCTTTTTTGCCTTATAGTTCTGGCTAAGACTTCCAACACAATAGAAGTGGTGATAACAAGCATTCTTGTCTGGTTTCTGTTCACAAAGGGAATTATTTAGTTTCTCTTCATTGAGAGTAATGTTGGCTGTTGTACTCGTAAATATGTTTTTAAATATATTGAGGAATTTGCCTTTCTATTTTTATATTGTTGAGTGTTTTTATCAGGAATGGACTTTGCATTTCGTCAAATGCCTTTTTTATATTAATCGATATGATTAAGTGGTTCTTTTCTCTTGTCATATTTATGTGGTGGATTACATTAATTATTTTTCTAATCTTGAACTATCGTTGCATCCCCTGGTATGAATCTCACTTAGTTATGATGTATTCTTTTTTGATATATTGTTGAGTTCTATTGGCTAAGATTTTGTTGAGAATTTTTGCATCATATTCATGAGGAATATTGGTATCTTTCCCTGGCTTTTGCATGATGGCTTTGTTTGCTTCATAAATACGTTGGGCAATTTTCCATCCTTTTCTATGTTCTTGGATACTCTGAGTAGAGTTGGTGTCAGCTCTTCTCTGAATATTTGGCAGACGTCATCATTAAAGCCATCTGGGCTTTAAACACTTATTTTAGGGGGGACTTTTAAAATTACCTGGTCAATTTCACCTTTTGCTATACGTCTCTTCAAGTTTTCTACATCATTTAGTGTTAGTTTAGGTAATTGTGCTTTTTCTAAAAAAATTATAGATTTTCAAATTTATTGGTGTACAATTCTTCATAGTATTCTGTTATTATCCTTTTTTATTTCCATTGTTATGTTGTGATACTACTCAGATTGTTTCTTATATGTGTTTTTTGCATTTTCTCCAACTTCTTTTGTTAGATTTGCCAGTGGTTTGTCAATTTTATTAACCCTGTCAAATAACTAACTTCTTGTCTTGCTGATTCTTTACATTGTTTTTCTGCTTTCTAAATCATTTTTTTCTGCTCTAGTCTGTATTATTGCTATTCTTCTGGTGACTATTGTCTTATTTTGTTGCTCTTTTTTGAATGCTCGGAGATGTTGCCTTAATGTGCTGAATTTAATTCTTTCTTTTTTTTGGATGTGTGCATTTATCCCTCTAAAGTGCCCTCTAATCACTGCTTCAATTGTGTCCCAAAGGTTTTGACATGTTATGCTTTTGTTTTTTAATTTTATACAAGGAATTTTTTATTTCATTTTTATACGTTATATTACATAGTAGCTTTTAAGAGTGTTACTCAGTGTCCATGTATTTGATTTTTTTCATTAATCTTCCTGTAGTTGATTTCCAATTTTATAGCATTGTGATCTTGATGTTTTAAACTTTATTGAGACTTTAGAGTTCATATCATTTATTTCTAATGAATTTTTATTGAATACTTCTTTCACTATAGCTGTGGTGATGATCTTGTATGTCTTTAAATTTGATCAATTCATGTGATTAATTATTTCAATAGACATAAAAATGTCTCCACATTAGAAATATTCATGGGATACATCCTTCTTAGTCATGTTGTGTTTTGTTTTGTTTCATTGGCTTTGGGGATTTCCTTTTTCCTGCTGGATTCTATTTGCTCATACTTATTTTGGATTTTTGCATTTGTGTTCATGAATGATATTCACTCATAATCAGTCTTGATAAAAAAAAAGTTAACTTTTTCTGAGTCTATATAATGGTTTGCCTTAGAAAAGGATTATCTATTCTTGAAAGGTTAGATACACTTACTTGTAAAACCACATAAGCCTATGATTTTTTTCTTTAGGTTGAGTGAAAGGGAACAAGATTTAAAATAAGAAATAAAAAAGGTTAGTAGTTATTGAGGCTATTTAGATGGTTTAAATTCTTCTGGAGAAATTTAAAATTTAACTTTTTGTATATACGGTCATTAGGCTGTTTGATTAATTGAAATGTTTATTCTGTTCTATGGATCCCTGGTGGAGTATGTGGCTGCTAACCAAGGGTCTGAGGTTTAAACCCACCAGAGACTCCATGGGAGAAAAGACCTGATGATCTGCTACTATAAAGATTGTTGTTGTAAAGTGCTGATTCCAATGATCTTTGCTTGAGTAGAAAACCTCATCCAGCTTCTGGCCTTGTGGATCAAAGCCCTGTGTTTATCCTACAGAGCCACTGCACCTCCACTCCCAATAAATAGTATTGTTAAGTGCTGTGAAGTGGGTTCCAACTTATAGAGATTCTTTATAGGGTTTCTGAAGAGCAGCTAGTGGATTTGAAACTCCATCCTTATAGTTAGCAGTCCAGTGCTTATCCTATAGTGCCACACCAAGATTCCATAATGATTACCTCCTAGGAAACCCTATCAATGGGGCTGGAATTGACTCAGTGGTACACAACAACATTCTAGCATAGTGGTTACGAATCAGGCTGCTAACCTCAAGGTCGGTAGTTCGAAACTACCAACGGTTCCGCGGGAGAAAGATGAGACAGTCTGCTCCTGTAAAGATTTACAGCCTCGGAAACCCTGTGTAGGGTCACTGTGAGTCAGAAATGACTCCACGGTACTTAACAACAACTGTGACTTTAGTTTTGCCATCTTTTCCATGTCTAATATTTTTGTTCCCTCTCATCTTGTCCTTTTATCAATCTTACTAGAGCTTTATCTTTTGGATTAGTGTGAAGAACTAGCATTTCCTTTTTTGTTTGTTGTCTAGATGACTATTTCTTCTTGACTGCCTTTTGGTTTTGAGACTACATCTGCTTCTACGTGAGATTTCAGGTATGCATCTTACAGGGTGGGATCTCATCTTCTTTCAGCCCAGCCTTATATTTTATGTGACGTACACTTTGGGAATTATACTTCCAGCCACTCTGTCCATTCTCAAACCCAGAACCCACTAAGCCTGAATTGTTAGCCCCAATTACTAAAATAGAAAGTAATTCAAATACGTTTGATTCAGTTTGGTTCATGAGGGTGCTTATCTTGCTTTCTAGCACAGCTATATTTTTAATATGTCTCTTTGTATATTTTACCTATCACTGCATTGCTTTTACTTTTCTTATTCTTTTCAGAATTTGAAATTATTTAATTATTGAGAGAAACTGAAATTATTTTATAGTTCCTAAAATAAATTTTAAGGCACTCTGGTGGTACAACAGTTAAGTGCTTGGCTTCTAACCAAAACATTTTTTTTTGGGGGGGGGGATGGATAGGTGTGGAAGTTTGAACTTACCCAAAAGCTGTTTGGGAGAAGGGGTTGGCGATTGCTTCTGTAAAGATTGTTGTTGTTAAGTGCCTTAGAGTCAGTTCCAACTCATAGCAAAGCAACCCTGTGTAGGGTTTCCAATGAGCGGCTGGTGAGCTTGAACCACTGACCTTGCAGTTAAAGTTAATCTTTTGGCTCAGTACTTTATCCCTATGGGCAAGTTCTACTCTTTCATACAGGATTGTTATAAGTAAAAATAAAATGATCTCTTTTTCCCCTTTAGAATGTAGAAACACTAAAATGAAGTTATATCAAATCTGTTTAGAATGTTTGTAAGGCCAAATAATCTACAACCTCAATAAAAAGTCAAAAACAAATACTCAGCCAAGTGGCCCAAGGATGGATCTAGTGGCAGCACAGTGGCTAAATGAAGCCTGGGACACAGAAGACACACCTGTGGATAAGTCCAGCCTTCCCCTGGAAGTTGAGGTTGGGTGTGTCAGGGCAGGTCTCCCTGGGAGGCAAGAGCTCCCAATGGGATGTCAGTGTGAAGATGAGGAAACTTATGAAATGTGTTGCCAGTCACAGAATGAAACTGCTTCTGTCTCTGACCTCTTGAGTATCAACTTGGACCTTAAATGTTTGGGTGAAGGCTTAGAACCGTGCTCCTCTGAGCAGTCAGAAGAACTTCAGGGAGAACCTAGTGAGTATGATGGCAATATTATCTTTATTGACACACTTGATCAAGAGGCCATCTCTGAAGAAGATTACTCTAATCAACATGAAAACTCTGGAACATCTTTTCAGAACCTTACAAGGCCTCGAGAGCATAAGCAAAACTACTTTGGGGAACGTTCCCATCACTGCCTGGTCTGTAGTAAGGAATTTTTCCGGACTGCCAACCTACGCATGCGCAGATTGATACACTCTAGTGACCGGCCACATAAGTACCCCGGATGCGGTAAAGGTTTCATTCGCACAGCAGATGTATGGAGGCACCTGTGTAATGTGCACAAGTTGGAGCACTCCAGAATGACTGCAGTAACTGGTACTGTGAGGAATCTCTGGTCTACCGAACAGAGGAACAATCTCAGTTCAGATGACCTAGATTCAGGAAAGGAAGACTCCAAACCCTACATCTGTCCCATTTGTTGTAAAGGGTTTCGCAAAGCAAACCTTCTGTCAAAACACAAGGTGATCCACCGGCGAGACAAGCCATACAAGTGCCAGGAATGTGGTATGGCCTTTGTCCAGCTGCTCAGGTTGAAAAGACACCAGCAAACGCACTCTGGGGAGCGCCCTTTCTACTGTGATGAGTGTGGAGGGACATTCACCCGGCAGGCATCCCTGCAACGCCATCAGCAGGTTCATACTGGAGAGAAACCGTACTTCTGTGCTTACTGTGGCCATTCTTTCATTGAGTCAGGCACTCTGAGGAGGCATGAACGGACTCACAAGGTGGAGGAAGCCTAGTAGTTGAGATTTGTTTACCTTGATCTCTGTTACCACAAGATTTTTAATGTAATCACTTAGCGATATGTCCCAGGCACTGCCCCCTGGTGGATGACATAAATAAATCTAAGAATGTGGGTTTTGTTTGTTTTCCTCTTAGATATGTTATGGTCATTCTGTGTGTTTGGTGACGTCTAGTCAGTTCCAACTGAGAGCCAACTGAGAGCGAACCTGCCTCAAGTCTCTGGAGTACTGGTGTGGCACCATAGGATAAGCACTCAACCTCAAGGTAGGTTTGAACCATACTTGATACTTGTTCTGGAGTCCTGATGTGGTGTTGTGGGTTAATGCATTGACCTGCAAAGTTGGTTTGAACCACAAGCTTGGCAGTTCAAGTACACCTGCTGCTCTGTGGAAACCCTATACAGGGGCGCTATGGGTTGGAATCAAACCGACAGCCCTTGACAACAAATATGTATTATAAGTGCTCTTGGTGTGCTAATACTCCACCACTGAAACAAGACCTATCTCCTCAGCATATTAATCATGATGAATAAAAAACAACAAACCTTATCGAAACACATCCAAATACACAAGGGAGCAGCTGATGCAAATGAGCTGGAGACAGACAAAGGCTATATGGAGGAGGAGCGGGTTCTAGATATGCCTGAGAGGGAATTCAAAAGAATGATGTGAAAATAATTTCAAATGCTCCGAAAAGGGGTCAAAGAAAATAAGGAAGAAGTAAGGAAAGTACTGCAGGAACAATCAAATAGGATTGACACAGCATTGGAAACAGGTAATCAATAATAAGATATCAGAAATGGACAATAGGCTGAAAGGGGAAAGGCACAGACTAGAAGAGATGGAAGCCAGAACTACAGAACTTGAAGACAAATCTCTCAATACTGCCAAGATAGAGGAGCAAGCAGCTAAAAGGATAAAATAATCTGAAGAGAGTCTAAGATTTATGCTGGATAACATGAAGAGGAATAATGTAGGAATTATTGGCATTCCAGAACAAGAAGAATCAGAACAAGAAGAATCAGAGAAGTCCACAGAGGAGATAGTTGAAGAGCTTCTGGAAGAAAATTTCCCTAACATCTTAAAAGATGAGAAGATAAACATTCAAGAAGCCCAACAGACCCCAAGAGAAAGTCTCCAAGACATATAATAATCAAGCTCTCCAAAATCAAAGACAAGGAAAGAATACTAAAAGTGGCCAGGGAGAAGAGAAATATAACTTATAAAGGCAAGCAAATGAGATGAAGCTCTGATTATTCAGAACAAACCATGTAGGCAAGAAGACAATGGGGAGACATATACAAAGCCCTGCAAGAAAAAACTGTCAACCAAGAATCCTCTATCTAGAGAAACTATCAATCAAATACTACGGTGTGATCAAAACCAACCCAGCACTTCAAAACATCCTAAAGGGAGTTTGAGGGCTGAGAACCAACTAGAAAAGACAACAGAGATTGACAAGCGTGGCAACCCCACCTGGAACACAGCCAACAGATAGATACCAGAGTCCAGAATAGAACGAGACTACAACAATAAACTCAAAGGAGCAGAGAGATCGACTGAAGAACAAAAATTTATCAATGTCAAAGAAGGGACAAACACAGCAACAGAAACCCAGGTGGTGGAGATGCCAGGTAAATTACAGTTTACAATGGAGTATCCTAAATGCAGAGACAAGTTAGTAGACTACAAGGTAACCCCAAAGAAAGTTAACACTCCACAACATATCATAAAAACAAATTCCCAAGCAGAACAAGCAAACATAGAAACAGCTCAAAAACCACAAATCCAACACAAGAAGGAAAGCAGAACCAAAGAACGAACAGCATCACCAAAAAAGGAACATAATGACAGCAATCAATTCATACTTATTGATAATTACATTGAATGTCAATGGATTGAATGCACCAGTGAAGAAACAAAGAGTGGCAGAATGGATAAGAAAACAAGATCCATCAATATGCTGCCTGCAAGGGACACAACTTACACACAAAGACAAAAACAGACTAAAAGTTACAGGATGGGCAAAAATTTACCAAGCCAACTGCAACAATAAACAAGCATGAGTGGCAATACTAATCTCTGACAAAGTAGACTTTAAGACACTATCTTATGATCAAGACGACATAACCATAATAAATATATAAGCTCCCAATGAGGGAGCACCAAGATACATGAAGCAAACCTTATTGGAATTGAAGAAATAGATAAATCTACCATTATAGTGGGAGATTTCAACACACCACTCTTGAAAAGGTACAGAACAACCAGAAAGAAACTCAACTATGCTACAGAGGAACTAAACAACACAATTGACCAACTTGACCTCATAGACGTATACAGAGCATTCTATCCAACAACAGCACAATACACATTCAACATTTTCCAGAATTCACCATGTGTTGGGTCACAAAGCAAGCCTCCATGAATTCACATCCATTAAAATTCTACAGAGCATCTTCTCAGACCACAATGCTATAAAACTAGAAATCAACAATAAGGTCGAATACATGGAAATTAAACAACACCCTGCTGAAAAGTGACTGGGTAAAAGAAGAATTTAAATGTGAATTCACAAAGTTCCTAGAAACAAATGAGAATAAAAACACAACATAGCAAATATTTGGGACATGGCGAAAGCAGTACTGAGAGGACAATTTATTGCAATAAATGTACACATCTCCAACAATTAGAAGCAGACCAGCAGAGGGAACCTACATTCACCAAAAGAAGGGAAATAATAAAGACAAGAGCAGAATGAGATGGAAAACCAAAAAACAATAGAAAGAATCAACAGGAAAAGAAGCTGGTTCTTGGTAAGGATTAATAAAATTGAGAGAAAGGACACAAATCACAGTAGAAACCACAAAGGTGTAGTCACAACAGAACCAAAAGGATAATAACAGAATACTATATAAGGAGCTCTGGTAGCGTAGTGGTTACGAATCGGGCTGCGAACCTTAAGGTCAGCGGTTCGAAACTACCAGCTGCTCCGCGGGAGAAAGATGAGGCTTTCTACTCCCGTAAGGATTTACACCCTTGGAAACCCTGTACAGGGTCGCTATGGGTCGGAACCAACTTGACGGCACTTAACAAAAACAACAACAAATGAAGAGCTGAACTCCAACAAATTCAAAAATTTAGATGAGATGGATACATTTCTAGAAAAACACAACCTACCTAAACTTACTCAGACTGAAGTAGAAAACTTGAACAAACCCATGACAAAGAAATAATTGACCAGGTCACCAAAAAACTCCCAAACAAAAGCCCAGGCCCTGATGGCTTCACGGGTGAGTTCTACCAAACATTCAGAGAACTGTCACCAATTCTACTCAAATAATTCCAGGACATAGAAGAGGATGGAAAACTCCCTAATATTTTTTATGAAGCAATCATAACACTCATACAAAAACCAGGGAAGGACATCACTAAAAAAGAAAATTATAGACCAATATCCCTCACGAACATAGCCAACAGAACATCAAAAAAATAAAACATCATGACCAAGTGGGTTTCATAAAAGGGATGCAAGGATGGTTCAACAATCAGCATAATACTTCATATAAATAAGAAAAAGAACCACATGATCATTTGACAAAGTCTAACATCCATTCTTGATACAAACACTCAACAGTGTAAGAATTGAAGGGAAATTCCTCAACATAATCAAGAGCATATATACAAAACCAAGAGCCTACATCATGCTCAATGAAGAGAAACTGAAATCCTTCTCCCTGTAAACAGGAACCTGACAAGGATGCCCTTTATCACCGCTCCTACTCAATATTGTACTGGAAGTTTTAGTCAGAGCTATATGGCATGATAAAGAAATCAAAGGCATCCAAGTTGGCAAAGAGGAAGTATAACTCTCCTTATTTGCAAACGATATGATCCTATACATAGTTTTTTTTTACTGAGCCTTCGGGATTTTCTATTAGACCTCATCGAAAGATTAAGCAAAGTGGTAGGGTATAAGATCGACATCAAAAATCAATTGGATTTCTCTATAGCAACAGCAATAATGATGAAAAGGACATTAGGAAAGCAATGCCATTTACAATAGCCACACAAAGGATGAAATATTTAGGAATAAACATAACCAGAGAAACAAAGGACTTATACAAAACACTACTACAAGAAACCAAGAGAGACCTACAGAAGTCAAAGACTCAACATCGTGAAAATGTCAATACTGCCTAGAGCAATTTACACATACAATGCAATCCCAATTCAGATTCCAACAACATTCTTCAAAGAGATGGAAAGGACAATTACTCAATTTATATGGAAAGGAGAGAGACCCAGGATAAGCAAAACACTGCTTAAAAGGAAGAACAAGGTTGGAGGTCTCTTACTCCCTGATTTCAAACTTTACTACATGGCTAGGGTGGTCAAAACAGCCTGGTACTGATACAATGAAAGAGTCATTGATCAATGGAACAGAATTGAGAATCCAGATATTAACCCAACCACATATGATTTTCAACAAAGTGCCTAGGCACATTGCATGGGGAAGAGACAGTCTCTTTAACAAATGGTGCTGGCAGAACAGGAAAGCTATCTGTAAAAAACTGAACCAAGACCTTTGCCTCATGCCCTATACAAAAATGAACTCAACATGGATTAAAGATCTAAATGTGAATCCCAAAATTATGAAGATCCTCAATGAAAAAATAGGGACAAAGTTGAAGGCGCTAATTCAGGGCATATACAGGCTGCCACACATTTTGAAAAGTACACAAACAAAAACAGACAAAATAGATGAGTGGGACATAGTAAAAATTAAAAACTTGTGTGCATCAAAAGACTTCACCAAAAGAGTAAAAAGGGAACCCACAGACTGGGAAAAAATCTTTTGCAATGACATATCAGATAAGGGACTCATTTCTTTAAAATACATAGGAAAATACTACACAGCTACAAAAAGAAGACAAATAACCTAATTGAGAAATGAACACAGGATATGAACAGACATTTTTCACCAGGGATGAAATCCGGGCAGCCAACAAACATATGAAGAAATATTCATGATCACTAACCATTTGATGCAAATCAAAACAACAATAAGATATCATCTCACACCAGCAATAAGAACAAAGATCAAAAAAGTTAAGGATAATAAATGCTGGCAAGGCTGTGGAGAGACTAGGACACTCCTGCACAATGGTCCAACCTCTCTGGAAAGCAATATGGCGCTTCCTCGGATAGTTGAAAATAGAAATACCATATGATCCAGCAATTCCTCTATTTGGTATTTGCCCACAAGAAAAACCAGCCACAAAAGATATATGCACACCAGTGTTCATAGCGACACTATTTACAATAGCAAAAAAGTTGGAGACAGCTTAATGCCCATCAATTGTAGAATGGATAAACAAACTGTGGTACCTACATACAATGGGATATTATGCTACCTTGAAGAACAACAGGACACCAATTCACGTGGATGAACCTTGAGGGCATTATGTTGAGTGAAATTAGTCAGTGACGAAAAGAGAAATACTGCATAGGACCACTACTGTAAAAGACTGAAGAAAAAAAAAAGAACCCATATTAAAGTGGGGGGTGGGGATTCTTTGCTGATTGCTGGGATGTAGGGGATGGGTTAAGGGGAGGGACGGAAAGGTAGAGCACAGGGCAGGGAATAGTCACAGGTTAGTTAGGTGCTGGGGAGGGGGACAATACACAAAAGGGGAGAGGGGAATGGGAGAACAAGTCGGCAGGTTGACATGGGCTATGTGGAACAGCTAAATAATAATTGTATACATAACCTTGGAACATCAGGGCGTGGGGGGTACTTGGAGTGAGATATGGTTGGAATAGGGAAAAAGGGGAAAATAATGTTAAGATGCTTGGCGGTCTACTGAATCTTGTATTCCTTGCATTACATTATAAAATAGACACTGGAAGGGGAGAGAAAGGAAAAGCCAGAAATATCACCATAGAAAGCTTATAAGTCCGTCTTTTGCCTATAACTGATTGGAATACCTAAAATGGGGATACAACGCACCCAGTGAAGGAGGCTGCCTGCGGAGCCTCTGCAATACATAAGACTACAGGTGGAATCCTGAACAGCATCCAGAATCTTCAGAGGTGGGAAATTTCCCCCTGAGAGGACAGGCAGACCAGCCTGGAGTGGCTAGAAGAACAGAAGATACCTCTTGAAATACCGACCAATGACTACAAGAACAAGCAAGTTGCCCGCCTAGGAGACATGAAGGCAAGGGGTCGGTCCCCTCAGAGGAAGCCCCCTTCCAAGACTAAGACTCAATGGCAATACACGCTCTCCTCATGGGTGACCACATTCGCTGCCGACAAGGGGAACGGAGGGAAAAATAGCTGTAAGACTGCGATCTAAGCCCTATAATGGTCAATAGACTCCTGTGAACCCAGGTGGAGACCTGGTTGGCCAGAAGTGTGGCAAGACCTGGGGACTCTTGGGCCCAGAGTCAATGATATGGCCATGGAGGACTGGAGTGGAGAGTGAAGTGTCCAGTGGATAAGAAGAAAGGACATATACACAAGAGTACCCACACATGCAGACAATAGCCATTTGACCTAGCCTCAATGACTGGGTGATCAGAGCTCAACTAGAAGAAGAAAGAAGAGGGGCGGGGGGAAAAAGAAAAACCTGGTACAATTAGATGAACTTGACTTACACCTATGGATGCAGTAGCTCAAAAGAGGGAACAAATCTTTGCAGCAGGGATCATTGCCACCCCCTTCATTCACAGAGTAGACAGAGATGGGCAACTTGGACATTGACTATCCAAATGGGGAGGGGGGGGGTTCAAAGGTAAGAAGTGACTGGCTTACAAGGTAGAATCTCCACTGAGTAGTATGCAATCTGTCTAAGTGAGACCGATTTAAGGAAATGCAGATAGGTATCTTGTGATGCAGGGGTGAATAATTGTTACCAGGACTGATTGTGAAGGTTGTAAATGTAAAAGTGGGCATTTTGTGGCAAGGGGGGGAGTGACTGGCTTTGTAGGCAGGGAGTGGAGGTCCCTGGAACCATGGAGGGACAAGAGCGGAGACCAGAACCCTAATCAGAGAGGCAGTGATCCCAGAGATGGAGCAGCTGGGGATTCAGGAACCAGGGAGGAAGAGGGGCTGTGTGCTGATGACTGGGATAGTGGAGGCTTATAGGGTGTACCCTTTCGTTGATTGGTGCTGCGTGTAGGGGATTGTAACCATGGCAATGAAACGATATACGATAGGATGAATGTAAAACTAATGTTCTCC
>NW_006408721.1:4368445-4380244 GCF_000296735.1 Chrysochloris asiatica | reverse complement strand
ATAGCAGCACTATTTACAATAGCAAAGAGATGGAAACAGCTAAAGTGCCCATCAACTGAAGAATGGATAAACAAACTGTGGTACATACACACAATGGAATACTATGCTACCTTGAAAAATAACAAGGAAGTTGCAAGCCACCACCTAACATGGATGAGCCTTAAGGACATTATGTTGAGTGAAATTAGTAACAAAAGGAGAAATACTGCATAGAACCACTACTGTAAAAGAAAAGAACCCATACTAAAGGGGGGTGGATTCTTTGCTGGTTGCTGGGATGTGGAGGTGGGATGAGGGGAGGGAGGTGAAGGTGGAGCACAGGGTAGGGAATAGACACAGGATAGTTTGGGTGCTGGGGAGGGAGCCAATATACAAGAAGGGAGATGGGATGGGAGAACAATTAGGCAGGTTTGCATGGGCTAATTGGGACAGAGGTAAATAATGATGTATGCACAACCTTGGAACAACAGGGCTCTGGGATACAGAGATTGAGACATGGTTGGAATAGGGAAAAGGGGATAATAATAGTAAGATGCTTGGCTGTCTTTTGAATCTTGGTTTTACGTGCATTAAATTATAGGCACTGGAGGGCATGGGAGAAAAAGGAATAGCCAGAAATATCACCACAGAAAGCTTGTAAGTCCGTCTTCTGCGTATAACTGATTGGAATACCTAAATTGGGGCTACTATGTGCCCAATGAAGGAGGCTTCCTGCGGAGCCTCTGCATTACATAAGACTGTAGGTGGAAGCCTGAACCACATCTAGATCTTCAGAGATGGGAAATTTCCACTTGAAAGGATGAGCAAACCAGCCTGGAGCAGCTAGAAGAACAGAAGATACTTCTTGAAAGAAAGACTGCTAGGAAAAATACAAAATAGAGGCACACCGACTTGATGGAGACATCAAGGCAAGTGGTCGGGTCCCCTCAGTGCAAACCCCCTTCCAAGACTAAGACTCAATGGGAATACACGCTCTGATTGGTGACCACGCTCATCTCCGATAAGGGGCAGCGAGGAAAGACCAGCAATGAAGCGGCGAGCTAAGCCCTACAATGTTCAATAGACTCCTGTGAACCCAGGTGGAGACCTGGTTGGCCAGCAATGTGGCAAGACCTGGGGACTCTTGGGCCCAGAGTCAGTGACATGGTCACAGAGGACTAGAGTGGAGAGTGAAGCGTCCAGCTGAAAAGAAGAGAGGGCATATGCACAAGAACACCCACACTTGCAGATAATACCCACTTGACCTGGCTTCAACCAGAAGAAGACAGAAGAGGAACAAAAAAAGTAATCTGATACAATTTGATGAACTTGACCTACACCTATGGATGCAGCAACTCAAAAGAGGGAACAAATCTTTACAGTGAGGATCATTCCCATCCCCTCCATACACAGAGTAGATAGGGATGGGCAACTTGGACATTGGCTACTCAAAAGTGGGGGCTACAAAGGCAAGATGTGACTGGCTTACAAGCTTTCAAGAGGGAACCTAGATCCAGGGGGCCTGGAGGAAGGTAGAATCTCCACTGAGTAGTATCCAATCTGTCTAGGCGGGGCTGATGAAAGGAAATGAGGATAGGTCTCTTGTGATACAATAGTGAATAATTGTTATCAGGACTGCTTGTGAGGGTTGGAAATGGAAAGGTAGACATTTTATAGCAAGGAGGGGAGTGGTTAACGTTTCAATCTAGGAGCGGAGGTCCCTGGGACCATCAAGGGAGAAGAGCTGAGAGAGGGACCCTACCCAGAGAAGCAGTGACACCAGAGATGGAGGCAGAGACGATGACGTGGAGAGATGGAGCAGCTGGGGACTTTAGATCCAGAGAGAGAGAGGGGCCGTGTGCTGACGACTGGGGGGCAGGCTTGTAGTGTATACCCTTTGGATGGTTGATGATGCATGGAGGGAACTGTAACCATGGCAATGAAACGATATATGATAGAATGAATGTAAAACTAATGTTCTCCCATGTCAACTATCACATAATTCACAATAAAGCACTTTAAACAAACAAAAAAAAAACCCCACAATTAACCAAGCTTTCATTAGAGTTACACATGCCATGGATAGAATTACTTCCCAAAGCACTAACAAGACAAGGCTAAGGTCAGCCCCCAGAAAACCCACCTTCTTAAGCCCATTTGAACTAATGTATGGAAGACCATTTCTCCTGTGAAACCTCCCAACCCTAAGTATGGTCTGTCATTTGTTGCGAACCCAAGCAGATGAATTTTTACCCAAACCCCACCCAACGGAACAACACTTCCAGGTCCAACCTGGCGACCAGGTGTACCAGAAAACCCTCAACCCAAGCCCTTTGCAACCAAAATGCGAAGGACCCCTCGAGGTCTTACCACCCCCACTGCAGCCAAATTAGCTGGCAGAGCTTCCTGGTTCCATATGTCACACATAAAACTGGTACACACAGTTTCACCCACTCTCAAATCGGATATTAAATCAGGCATCCCCCTCTATGCTTCCTCTTTCGCAGGACTGACCAAGCTCAAACCCACCCTCATCCCAGAGGAATAAATGCATGACTCCTGCCTGGTCAACCGATTTTCTTGCTTCCTCAGACAGGTGGACCAGGACCTCCAGTGGTTCTTTCCAAAGGCTAACACTCCTGACTCTATCCTATTCTGGATCAAAGACCTAGTTCTCCAAGGCACTCTCTCTCTGATTCTCACCAGATGAAATCTCCTCTGCCAGCTAGCCCTACCTCCACAGACTCCCTTAGACATACCTCCATGGTAACTTGCCACCTGGCCTTCCTTGCCACCTTCGGGGCACTATCTATTGTCCTTGCAGTAGGCCTCTTCTCTTTCTCACCCCCTGAGTGGCCTCGCCATTCCCAAATAATCTTTGCCTTACTATTTCTCCTCATAGTGGGACTTATCATCATCCCAGTATGCTCTCCGTACTCTTCATCTCAACCTTGATGATCAGATTGTGCCTTAGCCAAAATGACAAAACATGCTCAACCCCTCATCCAGCCATGGACTGCTCCAGTGTCCTGACCTTTATGCACTCTGCTTGCTATCTGGGACAAACAGCTGTCATCAAGCAGTTTTGCAGAATCAGAGTATGGTACCTATCCAAACTCTCTAACTGCATGGCTTCCCAATCCACCGCTTGCAAAAGGTGTTGCAACAAGCCTGTCTGCTGGACATATCAAACCCAAATAGGGATGTCAGATGGGGATGGGGGCGGTGGCAGATGCAGCAAGGAAAAAGATCAGTTTAGAAGCCACAAAAAACCTCACACTATGGCTGTACCCAGGATATAAAGGGTTATGACCATGGCTAGATCCTGACAGCATCCACCAACCCCATTGCATGCTAATCACTAATCACTGAAATAGAAATCATATTCAATAAAACCTCATGCTGGGCTTGTTTGCCCTATAGGGATCTGGGGTACTCAGCCATTCCCGCCAACCCAGTCCCTAAATCATATCCTAATACAACCACCATATGGTTCGCAGGACCTCTCCTCACGGAGACTGGCCTCAGTAATTCCACCAACCTCACCCAACCTCACTTTCCTCCTTCTCCCTTCCAAACTCCTGATGCTCTGACATAACAAAGGTAAGCAACCCAACACGTGAGCCAAAAGGAATATTTTTCTTATGTGGAAAAGATTTTCAAATGCCTACCTGCACAACACCTGTGTGGGGTCACATATTTAATCCCTTTGGCCTGAATCTTAACCCCATCTGATTAGGAACATCCATACATCTATCACAAAAAAATTATCAGAGGCCCTGAACAAGGACATGAGAGGATAGCAGACACCCTCCTTGCTTTACAATATCAAGTTAAACAAACCATGGTTGGACCCTAACGTCCTCCTGGTGGCCTTGGTTCCTCCCCTTCCAAGGGCCATTAACTATAATCCTCCTGATACTATTATTTTCCCCTACCTGTTTCGCTGTCTTCAAAATTTTCTTCAGGAACGCATGAGGGCCTTCACAAACCAGACGGTGGGCGAATTCCTCATGGCCGGCTACCAACCACAGTCAAGCAACAGGACCAGTCAGCAGGAAGAAGAGACCAGATACATAGTTCCTTCTTCTTCACCTCCGTCCAGCAGGAAGCAGCTCTAGCAGTAATGACCTCCGCCTCTGTACCTATAACAACAAAAGGCTGGAATGATAGAATCCCTCAGCCACAGGAATAATAAAAACGCTGCTTGCAGCGCTTTCTGCTCTCCTTACCGGAACTTCCTCTCTCCCTACTGGCACGTTATCCCTAGTCAACCTATCACCTACCTCCACTAATCTCAACCCGTCCCTCCTCTTGGACCAGTATAAAAATCCTTTCCCCGGCAATACCTCTCTCTCTTTCCTTCCGACCTCCAATAAAGCGTTACACGTGAGTGTTTGTGTTCCGGTTCATTCCATCTCACAGAAATTACCCATATTTAAATAATTGAAATAACTGAGAATCGCCCCCATTTTCACTCCCATCTGCAAAAGTTGCCGTTATTATTTGTTAAGGGCCATAGAGTAATTTCTGACTCATAGTGACCCAGTATAGGGTTTCTAAGGAAAGGCTGGTGATTTTGAACTGCAGAACTTGTTCAAACGACCAGGTCTGTATTACTTTCTGCTATGTTCCAAACTCAATCCTGCTCACAAGTGGGTATTAAACTGAACCAAAATCAGGGCAGTCTTGCCCAGTTGAGTGATGGCTATTCAGTCTTAAATGAGAGGCTCTGATAGAGACACACGACTGTAGTACTCAGAATTGTGATGAGTAGGTTCCGACTCATAGTGACCATAGGGTTTCCGAGGAGCAACTGTTGAGCATGAACCACCAACCTTGCATTTCAAACGGCTTTGCAGTCTGGCACATTAACCCACAGTGCCACACCCTTCTCACAATAGGAGTTGTAACAGCAGAGTATGTAAAGGAATGTGCTGTCACACCTTCCTGCTCCCTCCCACTCCAGCTGAACCTGAGGGAACACGGAGTGCTTTCTAGAACTGACCAGCAGGTGGCAGCATTTCCCTTTAGATGAGGGAACTTCCCTTTAGCAGGAGGGACCAAGGACCCTTTCCTTGTTCTGGGCGGCACTCCGCAGGAGGCCTCCAGGCGGCTCACTAGAGAATGATTGGAAGTGCAGATAGGGCTAGGATAGCATGGTAGGAATTCATGACCCTTTGTGCATGCAATTTTTCATATTCTTGGTGTGCCGCTGTAGGATAAACACTGGATCGAAAGGTGGCCCTTGGAAACCCTCTACAGGGTTGCTATAAATCGGAACCTACTCCATGGAACTTAACAACAACAAGCTTCTCTTGGAATCCTGTAAGATAAGCACTGAACTGCAAGGTCGGTTTGAACTGAAAGGTCACCGGTTCAAACTCACCAGTCGCTCCTCAGAAAACGCTATGTGGTTGCTGTTAAATACCGTCGAGTCGGGTCAGACTCATTTCATAGCAATCCTATATAGGGTTTTCAGGGAGCAGTTGATGGGTTTGAACCGCCGGTGAGTTGAACCTAATTCGTCAACGCTTAACAACAACAGCCTTCTTTTAAGGAACTGGTGTGTTTGTTAAAACAAAACGAAGGCTCACAGGTCTTAACCTAGGACCACTGAATTAGATATTTTTGATGTGGGCAGGCAAAATCCTAATTATGTGTTAGCCACAGATTGGTTCACAAAGACTCTAGGCTTCTTCCTCTTCCTGCAGCCTCTGAGTCACCACACAGACTGTCCTGGCAGGTGAGCTGTGAGGCCAGAGGCCTAGGTGCCATGGGGCGATCTGAAGGCTCACAGTCAGCAGGGCTGCCTGGTTGGGGCATGTGCCAGCTCCTGGTGGTTTCCCGCATATCCACTCATCAGGTTCCTGTTCCCATGCCTTCATCTGCTCTGTCCTGCCAGGAAGCCTTTTCCTATACTGACCCCCACCAGCCATGTGGTTCAGAAAGACATTTCTCAGACAGCACTTATTTAAACAAGTCTCTATGACCTCCCTCCTCCCCCACCTGCCAACTGGGTGCAGTGTTTTCACCTCCACCTCCTGATCCATTTTCTTTGAATTTTGCTCATAGAGCCAGGAGTGATGATTGTTTTCTGAATATACATATATATTGTTGCCTCACTGGCAGCAACTCTGAGAGTTAGTTTTGTAGGGTTCCTGTAAGAAAGTACCACAAGCTTGGTAATTTAAAACAACAGAATTTTTATGCTTTCCTAGTTCTGGAGGATAGGAATCTAAATAGTAGGCGTAAGGAGAGCCATGCTCTCTCTCAGGGCTCTAGCAGAGGATCCTTCTTTGCCTCTGTGTGGCGCTGTAGACTGCAAAGGTGGTTTGAACCGCAAGGTTGGTGGTTCAAGCTCACCAGCTACTACTCGGAAACCCTGTACAGGGTTGCTATGGTTCGAAACTGACTTGATGGCACTTAACAAGTTTCTGGTGGTTGCCTGCAATCCTTGATCTGTAGTCAAACCACTTCAATCTCTGTTGTGACAAGGCCTTTTCCCTGTGTGTCTCTTTCCAGTTTATTCCTATTATAAAGATAACAGAGTCCCTGGGTGGTACAAATAGTTAACGTGTTCTGTTGCTAACTGAAAGGTTATAAGTTCAAGTCTACCCAGAATCATCTCAGAAGAGTGCACTGGAGATTTGCTTCTGAAAAAATCAGTCATTAAAAAGGAGTAGTTAATATTACATTCTAGGAACACAAGACCCTAAGACCATTAAGAGAGAAGAGCATGCGTGGAATGTGGGACCCTAACCCGAGCAGCAGTGACACCAGAGAGGCAGAGATGATGGCATGGAAAGATACAGCGTCTGAGAACTCTAGATGCATGGAAAGAGAAAGACAATGTTCTGGCGGTCAGGAGGCAGGCTTGTAGAATGTGCCCATTGGTTGTCTAAATGATTATATATTCTTGAGTGTTTTTGTGTACATCAAACAAACCAACCAAGCAGAGGAAATAGAAGCAAATACTGTTAAATGATGATGCATGGAGGGGATGTAATCATTGCAATGAAACAAAAAAGGATACTATGGGTACAAAACTAATGTTCTCCCATGTAAACTAGCTCTCAACTCACAATAAAAGCTTAAAAAAAATCAGACATTAAAAACTCTATTGTTGTGGTTAAGTGACATCAGTTCTGAGGAGCAGCTGGTGAGCTTGAACTGCCAACCTTGTGGTTCAACCTGACTTTGCAGTCCTGCACATTAACCCACAGCACTACAGCAGGACTCTAAAAAACAAACAAACAAAAACTCTGTGTTGTCAAATAAGTTCTGATTCATGGCAACCCCTTATACATCAGAATAGAAGTACCCTAAAAACTCTATAGAGAACTTCTGTTCTGATACACATGGGGTCACCATGAGTCAGAAGTGATTTGACAACTTTATTTTTATTGCAGCTTTTTATTGAGTTGAGTGAAGGTTTACGTTCAATAAGTCACACAGTTTGTGGTCTCTCAATGATTACAATGTCCTTCATGTAGTGGGCTACTAGTTGGGTTGTTAACTGCAAGACCAGCCACTCCACGGGAGAAAGATGAAGCTTTCTCTCCCACAAAAAATCTATAGCCTTGGAAACCCTACACAGGGCTACCAGGAGTTGGAATTAACTCGATGCCATACCACCACTACCACCAGGGACCCAAAGTTCACTCAACAGACAGATAATACTATTTTCACATCTACCACAATATGTTTCTAGGTCTACACCATTTTCCATTGAGATATATGCATTTCTTACGGTACCAATTACACATTCCAGTATCTGGTGGTGGTGGTGGTGGTGGTGGTGGTTATGAGCCATGGAGTCAGTTTCGATGTCACACATTGTAGCAGTGGTTGTATGCTGCAAGGTCAGTGGTTCAAACCTACCAGCCACTCCTTGGAAATTCTGTACAGGGTTGCTATGCGTGGAGCTGACTCAATGGCACTTATTAACAACTCCTTCCCAATCCTTCTGAACATTGTCCTTAGATAAATGTTGTCTTTTTAATCTTGAATGGTTGAACATTCCATGGTGAGCATACCTTTCTAGTGGTGCGGTCCCCACCATATACCTATCTCTTGCTTGGCTAAAAATAGGGACATGAGGTTGAGTTCCATCCCAGACCTGAGGGGTGGTCATCAGAGACTGATATTCACATGTTTCATTGGTCCATTGGATGAATTGATTCCAACCATCTTTAATTTTCATCACGCTTCTTTCTTCCACACACAAAAAGACCAATAGCTACACTTTAGTGACTGCTCATGAGCTTTTAAGATCCCAGACACTACTTCCCAAAGTAGGGTGTCGAACATTGTCTTTGTGCACTATGTTATGTGGACTATGACACCAATTGACCATAGTGTCCCCAAGACTATGGTCCTGAGCTCCCAGGCCCAGCAACTCAGACAGTAACTGGTTTTTATAAGGACACAGTCATTGGCTCCACCCTAATCCAGTATATGACCTTACTTAATTTGATTATATCCCAAAAGACCTTATTCACTAATTAGATCATGTTCATATATATAGGGGGTTAGGACTCAGTTTTTGAAGGACTCAAAAATTCATTCTATGACAAATGGCACCATGCTATGTCCCTGGCATTCCTAGTACAGGGTTCTGTGAGAGTCTGATGAAAGACAGTAGGCACATAGCAAGAATGAATGGACCCAGCAGAGTGGTGCAATTGTTCAATACTGTGAATATGTAAGCTGGGTGAGGAGGCGGTAGCAAGTAGAAACTGACAGGAGAGGCTTCGTCATGGAGGGAGGAATTCATCTGGGCCCTGAAGGAAGGATTAGATTGGTTATATAAAAGGTCCCCAGTGTGTTGTCATACCTTTCTTAAGTAAAGTCAACATTGTGATATTCTAAGGAGATCTGATGTGGTGCTGTAGAATAAGCACTCAACCACAAGATTGGTTTGAACCACAAGTTTGGTGGTTCAAACCCACCTGCAGCTCCTCAGAAACCCTATACAGGGTCACTATGAGTCAAAACCAACTCAATGGCTCTTAACAAGAAGGAGGATGAAAGTGGCCCATGGGTGAGCCAGACCAATCATGATCAATAATCAATCTTGTGGATGCTCCTGGTCAGCAACAAAACCACTTCCTGGCTAGCTGACAAAAGGAGAGAGCAAAGCAACAGCCACAATTAAAGCTAGAGGTAGCCATGGAAGCGGCCTATCTCCAGGGAGAAGTGGGTCTTCTGGGCTGGAGCCTGAGGACTTGTGCTGTCTCCTGGTCACCCTGCTATCTCCTTCCCTGCACTCAAGATATCTGTCACCGGGAGACTTTGGAGATAGAAGGAGCTGCTCCTCTTCAGACAGAAGCTTTAGGTCTTTGCTTAATGAGGGCCAGGGTGTTTGAGAGGACAGTAGGTCAAAATGGAGTGAGTTGTGCCCTCCACAAACTTATTTTGAAGCCCTAACCCCTGTACCTGTGAACATGACTTTGTTTGGAAGCAGGGGTTTCTTTTATTATATTAATGAGGACATTGTCTATGTAGGGTGGTTTTTAACCCAAATCCCTGAGGGGTGTTTTTAAAAAAAAAGAGGTAAATAGACACAGACATGTCCCAGGGGAAGACAGATGCTATGTGATGAAGGAAGCAGTAATGTCTCATCTATAAGTATCAAAGAATTGCCATCCAAAAACCAAATCACTGCCATCCAACCAGTTCTAACTCTTTGCAACCCTACCATCAGGGCTTCAGAAACTGTAAATCTTTACAGGAGCAGACAGCCTCATCTTGCGGTTAGCACTTCAACACCTAACCCACAGGACCACCAGATCTCATTCAAAGATTGCCAGTGGTCACCAAAAACTAGTAGAGAGACCCACAGAAGGGTTTCTGCTGGGATCCTGATTTGAAGTTTTAGCCTCCAGAACTTTGAGAAAACAAACTTCTGTTCTTTAAAGCCTCCTGCTGTGCTGACTTCGTTTTGTGTTTGGCTGTGGTTGTTTTTGTTTTAACTGCTGTGCTAAGTAACTAAGACTGGTGGAGAATCTAGGAAGAGGACCCACAGGGTGAGTAAGAAAGCTAGTTCTCCATCTTCTTGGCTCCAACCTCATGGCTGCCCATAGTACTCACCATACTTCCTTAAGCTTCTGCCTAACACAAGGAAAGGGTTGAGGCAGGGATTCCCCTCTTTGCCACCTCAGCCCCAGCCCCTGAGAGTGGGTGTGGGTGCATGTGAACTGGTTGGGGAGCAGAAAGCCTGGGATTTGACCAGAGCGGGCCTCTCCCAGTAGATCTGGCCTCACCCCTGCTGTCTGGGAAAAATGGGGTCTCAAGGACACAGTGTTCTGGACCTAGGAGTATGTGCTCTTTTTCTACTATCTGATGGGGCTCTGGCCAGAAAAATGTGTAACTTCCTGCCTGTCCTTTATTCTTCCTTCAGGGCCTCACTGTATCCTTTATCAGACCACAGTGCTGAGCTCAGAAAAACAGAGGAGTTATGTCCACGTGGGTGCTGGTCCTCCCACGTGGTATCCCGTGAGATCTGGGAATCTGAGGCGGTCTGGCTGTGAGCCTTTGAGTCTGGGCCAGCCCCCTCCTCCTCTGCCCCAGGTGTCCTGTGGCCTCCCATGAATCACCCAGGTAATCAGGAGGGAAGTCACAGGAGCCAAACAACCACCGCTTTTTGTCCAGGCATGACCCAGGGCAAAGCCTTGAAGTGAGACTTTTCCCGGGCAGCACAAGGAGGCCACGGTTGGGACACTGGCAGGGGTAGTGGTGGAGCATCAGGAAATTCAGCGGCTTCCTGATTGACCATTTCTGACGTCAAGATCTCCTGACGCCCTTTCACAGGGTAGGGACTGGGAAGGGCAGAAAGAAAGAGATTGGTTGGTTCTGTGGCAAATTCTCAGCAATGGGATAGATGGGGTGTTGAGCCCGTCACCCTAACCAATGCATTTTGGTTATCACAATGATTGTTGTTGTGTCATTGAGTCAGTTGTGACTCATAATGACCCTGTATAGGGTTTCTGAGGAGCGGCTGGTGAGTTTGAACTCTCAGGATTGGCAGTTCAAACTGAATAGTTTACCCCAAACATTCAGGTCCCTGTGGTGTGGCCCTTTCCCTTCTCTGCATCCAAAGTGCCAACCTGCTTCTTCATTAAGGTGTGGTGTTTGTTTGTTGGTCTGTCCTCCCCAGGAGCCTTGGTCCCCCATCTCTGATGGCCACTGCAATGCTTATCTGGTAGGCACACGGTGAACATCTTTTGAATTAATAAATGAACACTTGGAGTCCACACAGTAACTCACTGGTGCAGGGGCTCTGCTGACCGTGTGGCTGTTGACCTTGGGGGTGCTGCTTTGGGTGACATGCAGGTCCCTGGATGCTCCTTCAGACATGGGCACAGGCACTCTGACAGACTTGCCCCCTTAAAAAAACAACAGGCCCTTTCTCAAGGTATGCCTGTTTTTGGTAGTGTGAAACAAACAAATAACAATACCACCAAAACATAAATAAAACCAAAAAAACTGACAAACCCACTATTGTCAATGCTGACTCTTGATGACTCCAAATGTGTCATTGTAGAACTGTGCTTCATAGGTTTTTCAATGACTGTGATCTTAAGGGAGTAGATTGTCAAAACTGTCTTCTGAGGTGCTTCTGGGTGACTTGAACCTCCAACCTTTGGGTTGGTTGCTGAATGCAGTCTGTTTGCACCACCCAGGAACCTCTGGGTGGAGTGAGTCATTCTGTTAATATTTGCAGATTGGGTGCCTGTTTCTTCCCCTTGATAGTCTTCTCAGCAAAAAGAGTAAGGTCTTACTACTGTAAAAGACTAAGGGAAAGAACCCATACTA
>NW_006408721.1:4334973-4366905 GCF_000296735.1 Chrysochloris asiatica | reverse complement strand
AAGAGATAAGAGCAGAGATCGGGACCCTACCCAGAGAAGCAGTGATGCCTGAAATGGAGCCAGAGAGGATGACGTGGAGCAAAGGAGCAGCTGGGGACTTTAGATCCAGAGAGGGAGAGTGACTGTGTGCTGAAGACCTGGGGGGTATGGGGGAAGGATTGCATGGAGGGGATTGTAACGATGGCAATGACAAGATATACAATAGAATGAATGTAAAACTAATGTTCTCCCAAATAAACTATCACATAATCCACAATAAAACATTTAAGAAAAAAAAAGAGTAGGGTCTTATTTAATTGACTCCCAGCCAGAGCCTGGACTATTCCACCTGTTCAACAAGCATTTATTAGGTGGAGTGGGTGCCTCCTTTCCTCTTTGTCTTGTTTAAGGAAGCTGACTGAGTGAAGTATGGACCCATCCCTTCCCTGCACATCCCTACACAGGAGCCCTGGTGTGGGATCCTCTTCCTCATCTCATCTTCATCCCAGCATCTCCACAGGAGCCTGGCTTGGCTCCCTGAACTTCCACATCATTAACAAGCTTCCAGCGCACAGACATAACCCTTGTCAGATGCGCTGATGGGGGGTGGTGGGGAAGAAATGTGCATTCTGGGTTTCAGAAGGTTTGAAACTTCTTTGGGGGTTGGAAGCAGGATTGACCTCCAAACTGCCTAGAATGTTGCATCTCCCCTTCCTTTCCCCTACTTTTCTTCACCAAGCCATCTAGGAGGACCAGTGTCTCTCAGGCATCTGGATGAGAAGCACATCTTCACATCCCTCCAACTCCATTCCAGAAGCCCAGTTACTGTCTGGGAAGAAGCCACTGGTTCTGCAGATTCTGGATTCTGAAACTGGATCTCGTCTTTGGTCTCCTGAGCTCTGTTGAAGCTGCAGGAACCTCGCCTACTCAGGAACAGAGATGTAAAAAGAAACACGAAATCCTCCAATGCAATCCTATGAGAGCATTATCATTTTCTTTCTGTCTAGTGCTGAGTGTAAGTGTGCACAGACTGATGTGAGCTTATACATGGAACACACGTGCTCACACTCAACAAGGGCTCCGCCCCTCTGCTATACACCCAGCACTCCGCAGTTTAGAGGGACCAAATGAATGGGCATCCCTGGTCCAGGAGGCAGGACAGCATGAGTCTGCTGAGTGTGAATCTTGCTAGGAGAGTGGGATGCTAAGAACTCTAGCTACCCACTGGGCAGATGTTGACAGGGCGAAGGTGAAAAATCACTCATTGGCTCAGATCCCATATAAACATGGGATCCATGAATGTCCCATGGGAGGCCCACAAAGCCATATTCACATCTCATCTCTCTGGGCCAGAAGCTGATCGTCCAATCCCTGGCCCTTGCAACAAGCATCTACAGTTACTCACAGAAAGACATCGTCAGCTTTAATGTTGGGGTTTGATTGTGGTCCTGAGAAATGATTAGACTTTGTCATCTGGCATCATCCACACAGCTATCACCACTTACTCATTCCAGGGCAGACTGGACATGCTCCAAACCACATTCTAAAAAGTTGACTTCAGGGCTCTTCTGATGAGCAGGTGTGGACTGGCTGTGGCCCAGGGAGGCCCTCTGCTTTGACCTTGCTGCTCAAGCCCACTCAGAGATAGTGCAATTTTTGTTTGAGATTGCTGTTCACAGGGATGATAGCAGATGGTATCCCAAGTGCAGTGACTTCTGTGGACACTTGACCTTCCAGATCAATGCCATTGCTATATAGTTCCTCCAACTCAAAAAGCCAATGCCGCAGTATCTCATCCAATTAGCACTGAATCCTGGTTCAGATTCCCACACAATTCACTTATTGAAGTACCCTGGTGGCACAGTGGTTCGGTGCTCAGCTGTCAATTGAAAGGTCGGCAGTTCAAACCACCAGCCACTCTTCCTTGGGAGAAAGATGTTGCAGTCTGATCCTGTACGGACTACAGTCTAGGAAACCCTATGAGGCAGCTCTTCTCTGTCCTAGAGGGTCTCTGAGTCAGAATCGACTTGAGGGCACACAGAACCAAGTGGTAGGAATAGCAAAAGGCCTTTTCACTTTTAGGCCTCCAAACAGCTCTCTAAAGGGGCATGTTTACTTTTCGTAAATGAAGAAATTAAAGCTCAGGTTGTTTAGGGGACTTCTTCAAGATAACAAAGCTAAGAGGCAAAGAAAAGGGTTTTCTGATTCTTAATGAAGTGTTTTGTCACTACGCAAAAGCTATCTCATTCTTTGAAACCCAGGTGTGGTCATGAGTCAATTTGTGTATCTAGTACTATCTCCTGGTGCCTGTGAATGTGACCTTATTTGGAGACAGCATCTTGGGAGATGAAATTCACTAAGTTCACCTGAGGTCATACTGAAGTAGGGTGGCTCCTACTTCATTCTGACTGCTGTTGTGTGCAGTTGAGACAGTAAACATGTTGTCTTTGGTTATTCACGTGCGGAATGTTGCTAACATTAGGAAACTTGTGGGGCACTGACGGCTCAGTGACATCATTCTCACCTTTCAGGCTCAAACCCAGGCTTTAATTTCCAGTCAGTGCACCACATATATAGCTGCCAGTTACCTCTCAGTGGAGGCTACGATGCTGAACAGGTTTCAGAGAAACTTCCTGACTAATACAAACCAGGAAGAAAGGCCTGGTGATCTACTTCCTAAATACTAGCTACTGAAAATCCTAGTACAGTCCCATTGTGCATGGAATCACCACTTGATGGAAGTTATCAACAACAGGACACTAACTCTGAGTCTCACAGCATGGAGGCCAGCAGAAAAAGAGGGACTAAGGTATAATCTGGTAGCGTAGTGGTTATGAGTCAGGCTGCTAACCTCAAGGTCAGCAGTTCAAAACTACCAGTTGCTCTGTGAAACAAAGATAAGGCTTTCTGCTCCTGTAAAGATTTACAGCCTTGGAAACTTGGTCACTATGAGTTGGAACCGACTCCACGGCACACCCCCACTATCACTAAGGTATAATCAATGTCGGCTTTTAGACATGTTTCCACGTGGACAGTGGACAGTGGACAGTGTTCTCAGTGGTAGAAGTGCAGATTCAGGAGCCAGACTGTCTGGGTGTAAATTACATGCACTGTCACTAACCACCTGGGTGGACTCACACATACTTACCTCTCAGGACCTTAGTTCTTTCTTCTATAAAGTGGGATCATAAGAGTACTCACTCACAGAGTTTGGGTTTTTGGTGAGTTGCATAAAGCACTAAAAATGGTTTTCTGGTGTTTAGTAAATGACTCCTGGTGTGGCACTATAGGACCAACCCTGGACTGCGAACCACAAGGTTGGCAGTTCAAACCCACCAGGCGCTCCTCAGAAAACCTGTACAGGGTTGCTATGTGTTAGAACTGACTTGACAAGAACAAAAAATATAAATATCCATTATTGATGTCATTACTAGCATTTTTTATACTTAATATTACTTCCAAATATACAACACTGGCTGCCTTATTCACATTTTATGTAGAAAAAATAAAATGCTGAAGGTTAGAGATGTAAACTGCCCATAGCTACAGTAGGCTCAGAACTCAGCATGAGCCAGGGACCTGGGCCACACCATCTGCCCAGTGGAGTTTCCCTGCCACCTCCTTTATGCTAGAAAGTCACCACGGTGGCTGTACTGGGCCTTCTAGGAATTTGATTCTATGCTATGGAGTCAAGCCTGATTTTGCTTCCTCCCTACAGCCGAGCTCTGCTTTTATTTCCGCATCTATCCTGAGAACACTTGGGCTGTCACTGTGGCATGAGGCTGCTCAAGGAGCAGACCAAGGTTCTCAGTGGCCAGGATTGTGGCCAGATTCTTGCTGCCTCAGATGCAGATGGGCAAGGGCCTGTTTCTTGGCCTGGCCGGGAGGCCAAATGAAAAGCTTTTTACATAGCCTGGCACTTGTTCCAGGCTCCCTCGCTGGAAGAACCAAAACACTGGCCTCAACCCCCTCAATTCACTGCTCCCCCAATTTATAGGATCCAGGTGGTCCTTTATCTGAACCAACTGCATAGAGTTACCTTTCTCGACCTTTCATTTCTTCTTTTTTTTGCCTTCTCAGAAGGTTGAAAGTATGACAAGATAAAGAAGTGCTTATAAGGGGAGGGTAGAGTATCTTGACAGTTCTTGTTAAGTGCCATCGAGTCGATTCTGACCCACAGTGACCCTGTACAGGGCTTCTGAGGCTGTAAATCTTTACAGGAGCAGAAAGCCTCATCAATTTCTCATGGAGCAGCTGGTTGTTTCGAACTGCTGTCCTTAATGCTCGCAGCCTGATTAGTAACCACTACACTACCAGAGCCCCTTTTGAGTGTTCTAACTTTATCTAATTTGGAGGTGTGGCTCTCCAGAGAAAAATTAAGAACAGACATCAGAAGAAGGGATGGATGCAGGTGAACTTACAACAACAAATGCTTGCCACGTCATCTTCTAATTTTTGTGTTCATCGTATTAGCTTCTCTTTGCTTTCACTTACTCTCTAAGGCAGAAGTCAAAGAAACCCAAGATGATGCTAGCTTTAGAAAACAGTGTTTTTTTCAGTCAACACTCACTGAGTATGGTAGGCCAGGTCCTCATTTCTCCCAGTTTGATGACAAGAGTTGATCCAAAAAGAACATTAATTGAACAATAGAGACTACTGTCATGGATTTAAAAAGAATTACTTTTGAAGTGTGTCAATAGGACAATTGGAATGAATTAATTTCCTTCTAAAACTCGTAATAGCCAAGGAGAGAAATCTGTGCCATAGGCTCACTGCAGTTTCTAGATAGTAGAGAGAAGATTTCAATAGGAAACTAATGGTGACTTCAAAAAGACCTATTGAAAACCTAATCCTTGTACTCGTGAATGTAACCTTGTTTGAAGAAATAGGGTCATTTAATAGTTAAGTCATAGCAGACTTATGGCACGATGGGTCCAAGTCCTAACCTCTTTTGAGAGGTGAGTTAGAAAGGACAGATAGAAAAAGTCACACACATAAAGGACAGGTACCATGCAATGATCCTGATCTGCCCATAAACCATGGAATGCCAAGAAACACCCAGGGCTATCAGAAGCCGAAAGAGACAAAGAAGGATCCCCTAGAGCTGACACACACAAAGAATAGCCCTGCTGATACCCTGAGTTCAGACTTCTAGCCTCCAAAACTGTGAGGAAATAACTTTCTGTTCTGTAAAGCCACGCCCTTGTTGTATTATGCTATGGCAGTACTAGCAAACTAAGACATGCTCACAGAGACATGCTTCCTCCTCTTTTTTTAATTTTCCTTATATTTTATTGTGAATTATGTGATAGTTTACATAGGAGAACATTAGTTTTACATTCATCCTATCTTGTATCATTTCACTGCCATGGTTACAATCCCCTCCATGCATCATCAACCAACCAAAGGGTATACAAGCCTGCCCCCCCAGTCATCAGCACACAGCCCCTCTCCCTCTCTGTGTCTAAAGTCCCCAACTGCTCCATCTCTCCACATCATCATCTCTGCCTCCATCTCAGGCATCACTGCTTCTCTGGGTAGGGTTCCGCTCTCTGCTCTTCTCCCTTGATGGTCCTAGGGACCTCTGCTCCTAGGCTGAAAAGTTAATCACTCCCCTCCTTGCTATAAAATGTCTACCTTTACATTTCCAACCCTCACAATCAGTCCTGATAACAATTATTCACTATTGTATCACAAGAGACCCATCAGCATTTCATTGTATCAGCCCCGGCTAGTCAGATTGTATACTACTCAGTGGAGATTCTACCTTCCTCCATGCCCTCTGAATCTAGATTCCCTCTTGAAAGCTTGTAAGCCAGTCACTTCTTGCCTTTGTAGCCCCCCATTTTGGGTAGGCAATGTCCAAGTTGCCCATCCCTGTCTACTCTGTGTATGGAGGGGGTGGGAATGATTACTGCTGTAAGGATTTGTTCCCAATGCTTCCTCTTTTGTGGCTGCCTCTTCATGCTTGTTACAGCCACAGTCATGCAGCCTTTTGTTCCTGCCCAGTTGTCCAGATCAAGGCTCATGCAGTGTCAAGGAGGGCATTATCATGCATGATCAGGTTATACTCCTGGGAAGCATGCCCTTCGAGGATGAAGCTTTCCTGGGCCAGTGTAGGTTGGAGACCCTGACCACTCTGGAAATAGCTGGCCCCATGCTTGGAGAAGAATCGATAGTTTTCTGGCTGAGAAAACTGTTGAGAAAGTGAGAGGTCAGATTGTCAAGGCAGCGAAACAGGAGAAGAAGATTGGCTGGGCCAAGTGGCAGATGCAGTACAGCCGGCATTTTGTCAATGTTGTCCCCTTTGGCAAGAAGAAGATCCAATACAGATTTGTTTGCTCTTTTGGCAGTCCATAGTGCTTTCAGTATTTTTGTCTGACACCTTAACTCAAATGTTATCAATTATATGGTCTTCTTTATGCATTGTCCAACTTTCACATGCATATGAGACTATTGAAAATACCAGGGTTTGGGTCAGTTGCACCTTAGTCCTCAAACTGACATCTTTGCTCTTGAAAACTTTAAAAAATCTTCTGCAGCAGATTTTCCTAATAGAGTACTTTGTCTGATTTATTGACTGCTGCTTCCATAAAGTGCTGATAGTGAATCCAAGCAAAATGAAGATGTTGACAGAAGTCCATCTTTTCTCCATTTATCAAGATGCTGTTTATTGGCAGTCTGTTTCTGTAATGATCTACAATCTCTGAAATGCTATATAGCTGCTATACTCTGTTCTATAGGTTCACTAGGAGCCAAAGACACAGAGTATTGTAAAATGAGTGCATATGGAGGAGTGAACAAAAAGCAATTGAATTCACCATTAGAAGTCTAAGATACCATAGTGGGCTGCTAGCTGCAAGACAGGTGATTCAAACCTACCAGCCACTCCGCAGGAGGAAGATGAGACTCACATAAAGATGTACAGCTTCAACTGTGAGCTAAGCCCTACAATGTTCCATAGACTTCTGTGAACCCAGGTGAAGACCTGGTTGGCCAGCAGTGTGGCAAGACCTGGGGACTCTTGGGCCCAGAGTCAGTGACATAGCCACAGAGGACTAGAGTGGAGAATGAAGCATCCAGCTGATAAGAAGAGAGGGCATATGCGTAAGAACACCCACACTTGCAGATAATACCCACTTGACCTGGCTTCAATGACTGGATGAGCAGAGCTCAACTACAAGAAGAAAGAAGAGGGAAAAAAAAAGAGTAATCTGATACAATTTGATGAACTTGACTTACACCTATGGATGCAGTAGCTCAAAAGAGGGAACAAATCTTTACAGTGAGGAACATTCCCACCCCCTCCATACACAGAGTAGACAGGGGTGGGCAACTTGGACATTAGCTACTCAAAATGGTGGTGGTGGGGGGAGGCTACAAAGGCAGGAAGCGACTGGCTTACAAGCTTTCAAGAGGGAGCCTAGATCCAGAGGGTGTGGAGGAAGGTAGAATCTCCACTGAGTAGTATCCAATCTGCCTGGGCGGGACTGATGAAAGGAGATGCGGATAGGTCTCTTGTGATACAGTAGTGAGTAATTGTTGTCAGGACTGATTGTGAGGGTTGGAAATGTAAAGGTAGATGTTTTGTAGCAAAAAGAGGGGAATGATTGACTTTGCAGTCTAGGAGAGGAGGTCCCTGGGACCATCAAGGGAGAAGAACAGAGAATGGGACCCTACCCAGAGAAGCAGTGATATCAGAGATGGAGGGAGAGATGATGATGTGGAGAGATGGAGTGTCTGGGGACTTTATACCCTGAGAGAGAGGGGGGCTGTTTGCTGATGACTGGGGGCAGGCTTGTAGAGTATACCCATTGGTTGGTTGATAATGCATGGAGGGGATTGTAACCGTGGCAAGAAAACGATATATGCTAGGATGAATGTAAAGCTAATGATCTCCGATGTAAACTATCACATAATTAGAATGAGTGTAAAACTGATATTCTCCCATGTAAACGTTCAATTCACAATAAAATTTTAAGAAAAAGATGATCCCCTCAGGTTGGAAGTCACTGAAAGTATGACTAGGGAAGAGCTGCCTCCATAAAGTAGAGCTGACCAGGATGATATAAATCAAATACAACTTTTGAGACATTCATTTGCTGATGGGGCACAACTCAATATGAGGAAAGACAGCTGTAAATACCCCTTAGTAATCAGAACATGAAATGTATGAGGCATTAATGTAGGAAAATTGGAAGTTGTCAAACATGAAATGGAATGCACAATATCAACCTCCTGGGTATTAGTGAGCTGAAATGGACTGCTACTGGCAATTTTGAGCCTGACAATTATATAGTTTACTATGTCTGCAATGACAAATTGAAGAGGAATAGTATCATATTCATCACCAGAAAGAACATTTCAAGATGAAAATGAAGAATTCTATTAACTTTCTCAGTCCAGAAATGATTAAACATGTAATCAAGATGTAGTGATAATTACTGGTGATTAGAATGCAAAGGTTGGAAACAAAGAGAAAAAAACAGTAGGCAGAAAATATGGCTTTAGTGATAGATACAATGTTGGAGATTCCATGATAGAATTTTGCAAGACCAATGACTTCTTCATTGCAAATACCTTTTTTTATTTTTTAAATGTTTTATTGTGAATTATTTGTAGCCCACCCCCTTCCCGGGTTACCCTGCTGGAATGTAAAATACCAGTTGGATAGTTTCCAGAATCATAGAAACATGCAAGCCAACACAGTGTGACAAACTGACAGGCAAGTGGCAGACTTGGAGTTACCCTGTATATGATTTGGAAGTACTGTTGTAAGTTCTGTGAGGTTAGTTCTGATTCATAGCAACCCTGTACAGTTTCCAAGGATCAACTGGTGGGTTTGATCCTCACAATCTTCTGCTTTGCTGGCCATTGCTTATCCCACAGCACCACACCAGGGGTCCATATATGATTTACGAAAATGTAAGTCTCCCATGGAGAGTCTGGTAGACTCAAAGTACTCACTCTGGGGTTAGTAGCCCAACACATAACTCACTAATCTACCAGGTTCCTTGTTGATTACCATGTTGTTGTTGTCCTTGTTAAGTGTCTTTGAGTCCATTCCAAATCACAGTGACCCTGTACAGTGTTTCTAAGGAGCACCTACTGGGTTTGAGCCATTGACCTTGTGGTTGGCAGTCCAGTACACCACACTAGGACTCCACTATTTACCTGAGATGCAGATCAATAGATAAGGCATATTAATCACAAGCCCTGAAGCTAGACTACCTGGGTTAATTATAACATTTTGAGGCTGAACAGCTTGAATGACAGCCAGTTGGTTAAAACAGTCAGTTAAAAGGATGGTCTATGAATCCTCGATAAAAGAAAGTGATGATGGTTAGGGCACAAGACTGATTCACTAAGTCAGGTTTTATCATCTGAAGCACATTTTTTTATTTAAAAGGAATTCCTGGATAATACCATAGTTTGCCTGGATTTTACCACAGTAGTTAGAAAAAGATACTTTTAATATATTTGGATATGATGGTAAAATATGGGCTTGTGAGCAGTTTTCTTAGCTTAATTTTGTAACAGGTATGTTCTACCCTTTTTCCACAGCATTAAACTGTTCTGTCAAGGACTCAGATAAGCATCTAATTGGAACGATAGTCCAATTTTCAGATATAAATACATTAACCAGACAAACAGGATTCCAAACAATCCTGGATTCAAAAACTTAGCTAACAAAATAACGTTTAGCAAGAATGGAAGAAAATTCTCTGTTCTGGTACCAAGAATTGAACATTTAATGTCAGGTGGGGAAACTATTATTTGAGCACAGTAAATTAAAATGTCATCCAAGATTTATGTTTTACCATGTAAAACAACAGTGATATTGTTACCATCAAAGTTAATTTTATCTAAAGTAGCAATAATAGAAGAGTTAATATAGGTTAATGAGCGTAAGAGTTACTTTAAAATAGGTTAATAATTTCTGGCCCTGTGTACTCCTCACTCCAGCCCTGCAGTGCATCATGACACTCTGACATAATGAGTAGAGAGGGAAATTGACATACGAGCGTGCACAGGAAGGAGAGAAATCCGGGAACCAGTAAGTCACCCTTCTAGTCTTCCTGCCCCCACATCTTGCCTACTGTTCTCCACTCTGCTCCCAGAGTATTTTACCTTGGACCTAAGGATGACCACACCATTCACTTGCTTAAAATCTTCAGTACCCTCTTCCCATTGCTTAAGAAATAAAAGCTAAGACTCTCTATTATCTAACTCCTGTCTTCTCTAGAGCCCCATTTCCCTCCACTTTCCCAGTGGGAATCGGGCTGTGACCATCCTGTTTTCTCAGCTGACCTTGCTCATTAGCACTCTATGCTTTTGCCCATGGACTTAGTGCCCTCCTTTAGGAATGTAAGGAAGCTTGGTAGCACAGTGGTTAAAGCACTTGACTTAACTAAAAGGTTGGTGGTTTGGACCCACCAATTGCTCCATGGAGAAAGATATAGCAGTCTACTTTCATAAAGAGCTAGAGTCTTGGAAACCTAATGAGGCAATTTTACTCCATCCTACAGGCATCAGAACTGACTATGGTACTGGGTTTTCAGTTTGGGTTTAGGACTTTGAGTGTTCTAGAGTGATGCTAATGATTACTAACTGAAATTTGGTGGTTCACATTTACCCAGAGATGCCTCGAAAGCAAGATCTGGCAGTCTACTTCCCAAAGATAACAGCCACAGAAAATCCTATGGAACACAATCTACCCTGGCATCTGATACAGTTTTCTTATGTGCTTTCCAAGCACAGCTCTTTTCCTTGTATTACTATCTTATAACACTTAGTCACTGTTGCCTTTTTTCTTTAGTCCTGGTACAGCACTGTAGGATAAGCACTTGACCACAAGGTTGGTGGTTCAAACTCTCCAGCCATTCCTTGGAAACCCTATACAGGGTCACTATGAGTCAAAACGGACTCAACAGCATTTAACAACAACGTATCTTTAGCTAGACTGTAAGCAACCTAAGGGCTGAGAATGTTTCCTTTCTCACACTTGTTCTTCTAATGTGCTAGCTCAGAGCTTGGCACAAAGCAGGCATGCAGGAAAAATAGGTTAACAGAATGAGTTAATCAATGGAGGAATAAATTAATCAGTGCTCGCTCCTCTACTTCCAATTCCCTCCCTTTCCATCTCTTCATCTAGCCAATCCTTGTTGTTGTTGTTAGGTGCCATTGAGTCGGTACCAAATCATAGCGACCCTATGCACAACAGAATGAAACACTGCCTGGTCCTGGCTTAACCCCACAATTGTTGCCACGCTTGATCCTTATGAGGACAAGTAAGTGTTCTGGAATACTCATACTTTGCAGTGTTGTCCATAGCTTGTCATGATCCACACAATCGAAAGCCATTGCATAGTCAATAAAGCACAGGTAACATCTTTCTGGTATTCTCTGCTTTCAGTCAAGATTCATCTAATGTCAGCAATGATATCCCTTATTCCATGTCATCTTCTGAATCTGTCTTGAACTTCTGGAAGTTCTCTGTCAATGTATGGTTGCAGCCATTTCTGTATTACCTTCAGCCATTTACTTGCATAGGATATCAAAGAGATTGTCCGATGATTTCTGCATTCCATTTGGGTCACTTCTCTTTGGAATGGTCACAAATACGGATCTCTTCCAATCAGTTGACCTGATAGTTTTCTTCCAAATTTCTTGGCATAGATGAGTGGGTGCCTCCATTGCTGCCTCAATTTGTTGAAAGATTTCAATTTGTATTCCATCAATTTCCAGTGTCTTATTCTTTGCCAATTCCTTTAATGCACCTTGAATGTCTTCCTTCAGTATCACTGGCTCTTGATCATATGCTATCTCTTGAAATGGTTGAACATCAACCATTTCTGTTTGGTACAAAGACTCTGTGTATTCCTTCCATCTTCTTTTGATGCTTTCTGCATCATTCAATAATTTGCCCAGAGAATCCTTTATTAACAAAAGTTGAGGCTTGAATTTTTTCTTCAGTTCCCTCTGTTTGAGAAATGCTGAGCATGTTCTTCCCTTTTGGTTTTCTAACTCCAGATCTTTGCACATTTTATTATAATATTTGACTTTGTAATCTAGAGCTGACCTTTGAAATATTTTGTTCCGTTCTTGCACCTGTTTATTTCTTCCATTTACTTTAGCATTTTTACGTTGGAGAGCAAGTTTCAGTGTCTCTTCTGACACCCATTTTGATCTTTTCCTTCTTTCTTGTCTTCTTAATGATTTTTTGCTTTCTTCCTGTATGATGTTCTGGATGTCATAACATAGCTCTTCTGGTGTTCAGTCTTTAGTGTCTAATGTATCAAATCTGTTCTTCTGATGATCTCTAAATTCACGTGGGATGTATATTCATGATCATACTTCGACTCTCATACATTTGTTTTCATTTTCTTCAATTTCACTCTGAATTTGCATATAAGCAATTGATGGTCTACCCCACAATTGGCCCCTGACCTTGTTTTAGATGATGATATGGAGCTTTTCCACTATTTCTTTCCACAGATGTTTTCAATTTTATTTCTCTGTTATCCATCTGGTGAGGTACATGTGTATAGTTCTTTCCTCCTTCAAAGTCCAGGCTAGGGCTTTCTGAAACTTATGCCTGCTGCCACAGATACTCCTTTCCCTGTGTTCCCTGCAGCATGTAGGGGGAGGACCATAGAGCACTCAGGGCAATGTTCCTGGCTGCCTTCTGGTTACTCTATCCTATTTATCTCTTTACATCCAGGATTGGGGCTGGCCACATGCCTGGTTATAGTGCCATGTCTTGTAAGGAAGGGTTAAAGCAGTTGAGAGTGTGTATTCAGAGAAGTGGAAATACAATCATTCAGGGGGAAAAGAAATAGATGACTGTTTACCCTTGTTGTTGTAGTGGTAATTCACACTTATTACAGGTAAAGATGGAGCATCTCTATAGTTTTTTCTAACTCTGAGATTTCATGACTCTGAGATCTGGAATTCAGCAGAGTTGCTGTATTACTAAGTCGATAAGACTTGTTTATAGGCTAAATAACCCAGAGAGACAATGTTTGTGAAAACTTCTGAACCATAAGCAAACACTTTGAGGAAATCAATCCCTGAGTCTAAGGGCTCAAGATCATAGTCATAGGGGACATTATGGTCAACTGGCACAACATATCCACAAAGACAATGGCCTACATCCTATGATGGTGAGTCTTAAAAGCTTGTGAGTGGTCAACTAAGATGCAATGATTGGTCTCTCCCATCCAGAACCAAGGAGAGTGAAGGAGATTAAAGATCAGACACATGGAAGGTCTGTGCCTGGCTTTCGATGTCTATTGCTCTGAAGGGATCCCAATAGGAGGTCCTAGACAGAGTCGGGGGAAATGTGGAACAAAACTCAGAATAATACCACAAATTAAAAAGACCAGCTTTACTGGTTGCCTAGAGATTGGTAGACGCCATAAGACTATGGCCCTTAAGTTGTCCTTTAAGTCATCTCCATGGTTCAACATTCAACCAAACAATGTTGTTGGTGTTAAGTGCCATGGAGTCATTTCCGGCTCATAGCAACCCTTTATAGGATTTCCTAGGAGCAGCTGGTGAGTTTGAACTGCTGGCCTTGCAGTCCAGTGCTTCTCCTACAGCACCATACCAGATCTCCAACCAAACAATAGACAGGCCTGTTGTTAAATGCCAACCAGTTGGTTCTGAATCATAGCAACCCTGTATATTGGTGGGTTTGAACTGCCAACTTTGTGGTTCAAACTCCAGTGTGATCCTACAGCACCACACCAGGGGCCCAAATAGGTCTGTAAGGTGAATAAATAACACTAGGAGGGTACACACACCCTGTGAAATCAAAAGCGAGCATTTGCCCAGGGATATATCTTAGAAGGATGACACTTAGGAGGTAGGAAGGGATAGGAAAGAAGAAAGAATGGAAATAGTAACCAGAGGGAGGAAGTGGGAAGTGTGCTGTTACATATGGGAACAATGTCATGAATCAAAATGTGTACGAATGTTGAATGGAAAGCCAATTTGTTTTGTAAACTTTCACCTTAATTACAATAATAAAAAAGTAAAAAGGTAACAAGGAAGAAGAGGAATTAGCAGGGCAGAAGGTCATGTGATATTCTAAAGTCCATGGTCAAGGAAGAACTCTCTCATAAGGTTACATCTGAGATAGGGAGCCAACTAGATGGCTGAGGAAGCAAGCCCAGTTCCCAGAGAGCATCAGGCTCTGGGATGTGACACTCTCAGGCAGAGCAGGCCTAGTGAGACTGAAAGACAGAGTGGCTGAGGCCAAGTGAGTGCGGAGCAGAAAAAAAAATGGCCCCTGGGAAGAGCTTGAAAGACAATACTCTCTTGCTATATATAGTCAGGTGTTGTTGTTAAGTGCTGTTGAGACAGTTCTGACTCATAACAACCCTGTAGAGAGTTTCCAAGGAGCTGCTGGTGGGTTTGAACCACTAACCTTGTGATTCTCAGTCTCGTACTGATTGTACACCGCCACACCAGGAGTCCACAGGAGGGTTGTGAGTGAGAATAAGACAGATAGTCACCCTCTGAGACTGCACAGAACTGTCTAGAGAACTTTGCAGTGTTACCCATTTGTGAAAAGGCATCCAATAGAGGTTAGAGGTTTTGCAGAGAGTGAGAGGTGGCTTTTTAAACTCGGCCCAGGGGTTCCTGGACTCTTGCTTACTCACTAAAGCTAATCAGTCAGGGGAGCCGGGGCCACTGCACACAAGAGCTTTGCCTCCTTGTATTTGGGGTTGCAGAGACTCAACCTGTGTCAATGGTGCTTTGGGGACAGATCTTGATTCTTACAGAAGTCCAGCAGGAGGTACTCAGTTGGGCAGATAAAAGACTGGCATCTTTTTAGCCCTCAGAAGCATCAACCCTCTGGTCCTGAGATGTGAATGGAGGGAGGAGGAGTGAATGGAGGTCAGTGAGGTAATATCCACAGAACCTCTCAGTCAGCATTCTGCAGGCTAAATATCTTTCCAGGAAATCAGTCAGCAAGAACTGACCTGGCCTCTGTTTTCAGGACACTGATAAAGCTTCTTAGAGAATAGTATACCTTGTCCCTACAGATCTGGTTTCTTGGATAGTACATGGAGAAGACAGTCTCACCTGCATTGAACCTGCTTAGCTCTACTCTGGCATCTGCAGACCTGGGCTGTGAGTGTGGGGCAGATGCCAGGCTAACCATTAGTAGCATTTCTAGGTTTGTGTCCTAAGAACACATGTGATAAGATAACAGAACTCAGGTTTCCTGCCCCATTCATCTTAACAAAGGGACAAAGTTTGCAAGATGCTTATAAGCATCCAAGAATATACTTGACACAGTATATGTGATTCTCTGAAATGCTCCCTTTCCATGGCTTCTGCTACTGCTGTCCTCTGTATACAACATCTCTCCTTAACCCCATTACTAGGATCAGAGAAAACAATTCAACACACAAGAAGCCAGATAAACTCTGAAGTTGAGTTTCTCTCTTTGCTGAGTGAACTCTGGGTCCCTGATGGTTTTGGTAATCTACCGTCAAGTAGATTCTGACTCATAGGGATCCTGGATAGGGTTTCCGAGGCTATCAATCTTGATGGGCGCAGAAAGCCTCATCTTTCTTCTGCAGAGCAACTCATGGACTCAAACTGCTGACCTTACAATGAGAAGTCCATCCCATAACCCATGATGCTACTGGCACTCCTTTGGGGTCCTACTTGTCCACAAATGTGTAACTTGTGTCTGACCTTCATGCTCAACAGTAGGTCATGGATCACTCAGCTAGAACTGGCCCAAGGCCAGCTGTGGACACTGGGCTGGCACTGGCCAGGGTGAAGGCAGAGGGCAGTCACCTCCCTGACACTGTAGGTGGTTATTTAAGGAATAAATATTGATCTATGGATGTTTTTTAAGTGACTGATAAGAAAGTTATAAAAGTAAGCATAGGACTGAAGAGTGCCTCAGACATTTAAAAACACACTCGATTTATTTTCATACAAGTCCTGCAATAAAGAATTCATTCAACAAACATCTGATGGATGTTTGTTACATTGGTTCTATGGACAAAAATTTAATGAACATCTAGCATTAGTTCTGAAAACTGAGGAAGAAATAAGAAATTACATGTTCCTGTTCTCAATGATCCTATAATCTACTGATGAAGAAAAGACTTATATTTGAAGAGCAAAACCCCTACTGCTTAAAATGGAAACAACCAAAGTGAAATATCCATCAACAGATGAATAAATAAACAAAAATGAGGGATAGCCATACAATGGAATAATACTCAGAATGGAGTCCTGGGGTGATGCTATAGGATAAGCACTGTACTGCTAACTAACAAAAGGTTGGCAGTTCAAACCCACCAGCTGCTCCTTGGAAACCATATATAAGGTCACTGTGAGTTGGAACTGACTTAGCAGCACTTAACAACAACAGCAGTAAAGAAAATAGAAGTTCTGACACATGCTCCAACATGGATGAACTCTGAAAATATTTAGCTAAGTGTAAGAAATCAGGACAAATACTGTGTTTTTCTACATATATGATCACCACTTGTCTGTGGTGGCTTGTATGTTGCTATGATTCAGGAAGTTATGCCACGGATATTTTAAATACCAGCAGGGTCACCCATGGTGAACAGGTTTCAGCAGAACTTCCAGACAAAGACAGGCTAGGAAGAAGGAGAGGTGGACTGCTTCTGAAAGGTTGTTGCTATGAAGTGCTGTCGAGTCAGTTACAACTTATAGTGACCTGTATAAGGTTTCTGAGGAGCAACTGGTAGGTTTGAACTGCTGACACTGTGGTTCACAGTCCAGTGCTGATCCTACAGTGTTACACCAGGAGTCCTCTGAAAGGTTAGCCCCTGAAAACATTATGAATACCACTGGAACACTGTGAGATACAGAGGCAGAAGATGAGCCATTCAGGTTGGAAGGCACTCAAAATACAACTGGAGAAGAGTTGCTTCCTCAAATTAGAGTTGACCATGATGATGTGATTAGAGTGAAGTTTTGGGGACTTCACTTGCTGATGGGGCAAAACTCAAAGTGAGAAGTAGCTGCAAACATCCATTAATTATTTGGACATGGCATGTATGAAGTGTAAGTCTAGGAAAATTGGAAGTTGCCAAAAATGAAATGGAATACATGAAGATCGATATCTTACATATTAGTGAGTTGAAATGGACTGGTTTGGGCCATTTGAAATAAGACAATGACTTGGTTTACTATGCCAATAATGACAAATTCAAGAGGAGAGGGATCGCATTCATCATCAAAATAAATAAATAAATAAAACAATTCAAGATCTATCTTGAAGTATATGTTGTCTGTAATAGGATGATATCCATATTCCTGCAAGAAAGACCAGTTAATACCACTATTATTCAAATTTACATACCCATCACTAAAGTCAGTGAGGACAAAATTGAAGAATTCTACCAAAAAAATCCTATACTTCATTCCTAGTGTGGCTCTGTGGGTTAAAGCTCTGGACTACAAAGTCAGTTTGAACTGCAAGATCAGCAGTTCAAGCTCACCAACTTGAAACCCTATACAGGGTCGACGCCAACTCAATGTCACTTAACAGCAACTTCCTCACTCTGAAATTGTTCAAACATGCAATCAAGATGTATTGATAATTACTGGTGACTGGAATGCAAAGGTTGGAAGCAAAAAATGGATCAGTAGTTGGAAAATATGATATTGGTGATCACATGATAGAATTTTGCAAGACCAATGACTTCTTCATGGCAAATACCTTTTAAAAACATGGACTTCACCAGATGGGATACACAGAAATCAAATTGACTACATCTGTGTGAAGAAATGGTGGGAAAACTCATCATCAGTCAAAACAAGACCTGGAGAAGACTGGAACAGACCATCAATTGCTCAGATGCAAGTTCAGGCTGAAGCAGAAGAAAATTTAAACAAGTTCATGAGAGCCCAAATTTATCTCTAACATATGCCACTTGAATTTACAGACCATCTCAAGAACAGATTTGATGAATGAGATACTAATGACCGAAGACTAGATAAGCTATGGGATGACATCAAGAATAGCATACAGGAAGAAAACAAAAGGTCATGTAAAAAACAAAAATATAACAACAAAAATAAAAATAACAGGTAAGAAAATGGATGTTCAGAAGAAACTCTGAAACTTGCTATTGAGCATAGACATGCTAAAGCAACTGGAAGAAATGAGGAAGTAAAAGAACTGAACAGAAATTTCAAATGGCAGCTTGAGAAAACAATGTCAAGTATTATAATGAAATGTGCAAACACCCGTGTTAGAAAACCAAAGGGGAAGAACATGTTCAGCATTTCTCAAGCTGAAAGAACTGAAGAAAAAAATTCAAGACTTGACTTGCAATATTGAATTGTTATATGGGCAAAATATTGAATGATGCAGAAAGCATCAAAAGAAGATGGAAGGTATACACAGTCATTGTACCAAAAAGAAATACTCAAAATTCAGCCATTTCAAGAGGTAGTATATGATCAAGAACTGATGGGACTGAAGGAAGAATTCCAAGCTGCATTGAAGGCATTGGCTAAAAACAACGTTCCAGGAATTGATGGAATACAAACTGAAATCTTTCAACAAACTGATGAAGCACTGGAGGCACTCAATGATAATGGTCTCTGCCGAGAATTTGGAAGATAGGTGCCTTGCCAATCAATTGAAAGAGATCCATGTTTGTACCTATTACAAAGGGAGGTGTCCCAATGGAATGCAGAAATCATCTAACAATATCATTAATATTACATGAATGTAAAGTTTTGCTGAAGATAATTCTAAAATGGCTGCAACGGTGCATCAACAGGTAACTGTCAGAAATTTGAGCTGAATTCAAAAGAGGCCATGGAACTAGGGATATCACTGCTGATATCAGATAGATCTTGGCTTAAAGCAGAGAATGCCAGAAAGATGTTTAGTTGTGTTTTATTGATCATGACAAGCTATGGACAAAATTGCAACGAATGGGTATCCCAGAACACTTAATTGTGCTCATGAAGAACCTATACATAGACCAAAAAACAGTGGTTTGAACAGAACAAGGGAAAACTGAATTATTTAAAATCAGGAGAGCTGTGTGTCAAGGTTGGATTACTTCACCATACATTCAATCTTGCTGAGAAAATAATTCAAGAAGTTGGATTATATGTCAAAGAACAGGACATCAGGGTTGGAGAAAAACTCATTAACAACCTGTAATAGGCACATAATACAATCTTGCTTGCTTAAATCCAAGAGGATTTAAAATACTTACTGATTGATGAAGATCAAAGACTACAGCCTGCAGCATAGATTGCTTCTAAATTTAAAGAAAAGAAGAAAAAAAAATCCTCACAAACTGGAGCAGTAAATAGCACCATGATAAATGGAGGCAAGATTGAAGTTATGTGAGACTTTGTTTTGCCTGGATCCATAATCAACACTCATGGAAGCAACAGTCAAGAAATCAAATGACATATTTCAGTAGGCAACTCTGCTGCACAAGACCTCTTTAAAGTGTTCAAAACCAAAGATATCAGTTTGAGTACTAAGGCTCACCTGAACCTTGTTGTTGTTGTTAAGTGCCATTGAGTTGGGTCTGACTCATAGTGACCCTGCATAGAGTTTTTGAGGAGTGGCTGGTGAGTTTGAACCGAACTTCTGGTGAAGTACTTACCGTCAGTGCCTCACCAGGGCTCCTGCCATGGTATTTTCAATAACCTTATATGCATGTCAAAGTTGGACAATGAATAAGGAAAACCATAAAAGAATTGATGCATTTATTAGGTTTTTGTTGTTAGGTACCATCAAGTCAGCACTGACTCATAACGACCCTATACACAATAGAAGGAAACACTGCCCAGTCCCGCAACAACTTCACAATCATTGCTCAGCCTGAGCCCGTTGTTGCCGCCACTGTGCTAATCTATCTCATTAGGGGTTTTCCTCTTTTCTCAGACCCTGTACTTCACCAAACATGATATCCTTCTCCGGGAACTGGTCCCTCCTGATAATATGTCCAAAATATAAGAGATGAAGTCTGGGTATCCTGACTTCCAAGGAACATTCTGGGGTTGGAGAAGAATATTGAAAGCACTGTGGATTGACAGAAGCAGCACTGTGGGGAAGAAGTACAGCCAGAATGCTCCTTAGAAGCCAGGGTGGCGAGACTTAATTTCTTATGCTTCGGGCATATCAGGAAGGACCAGTCCCTGGAGAAAGATATTCTGAGTAAAGTAGAGTGTCAGCTAAAAAGAAGAAGAGCCCCAGGGAGATGGACTGACATAGTGGCAGCTGCAATGGGCTCAAGTGTACCGACTGTGAGAATGGCCCAAGACTGGGTAGTGTTCATTCTGTTGTGCATAGGGTAACTATGAGTAGAAAATGACTTGACAGCACCTAACAACAACGACTTATCTGAAATATCTAGAATATGCAAATGTATATCTAGAAATAGAGGTGATTAAAAAAAAAAGAGATTGTCATTTTTTTTATATATATAGAAAAAGAGGTGATTAAAAAAAAAAAAAAAGATTGTCATTTGGATAGATGTTTACAGAACAAATCTGTTTTCCATTCAGTAATTCATAAACATTTTGTTTCATGCCATTAATTGCCATCCCTACAACCTAACAGCACTCATCTCATTTCCTACCTGTGTTTACCTTTTCATTAGTCCTTCTTTCCTAGCCTTTCTTGCCTTGTGAGCTTTGCCCCTGTACAAATGCTGACCTCTTGATCTCCAAAGGTTGATTGTTATAAGGAGTATGTACCTCCCTGATACTACTGTTTACCCAATGGGCCTGTCAATTGCTTGGTTGAAAGTTGAGCCATAGGGGTGAGTTTAGTTCCTGCTTGAAGGGTGACTATGGGCGGAGATCCTATTTCATAAACGGTTAACAGGGACAGGTGGGAGGGGGAAATGGAGAGGCATTACTTAAGGGACATTGTGGTTTTGTGAAGGATGATGAATAAAACGGAAATGAGAAGTGGTGATGGTTGTACTCCATGGGGCACATAATTGATGCCACTGGATTCTATATGCAAATATGATAGAAATGGCAAATATTTTACCCATCTAGCTAGCTAGCTCATATGCTGTTGTTACGTGCCATCGAACCAGTTCTGACTCATAGCTACCCTGCATAGGGTTTCTGAAGCTCTAAATCTTTGTGGGAGCAGAAAGTCTCTTATTTCCATTGGGGAGAGGCTGATGTGCTCAAACCACCAACCTTGTGGTTCACAGTGCAGTGCTTATCCTACAGAGCCACTGTGCTCTCAATCTATCTCATATATGTATGTGTATATGGAGACCTGGTGTGGCGCTGTGTTTTAATGCACTGGACTGTAAAGTTCGTTTGAACCACAAGGTCAGTAGTTCAATCTCACCAACTGGTCCTCAGAAACCCTATACAGGGTCACTATCAGTCGGAACAGACTCAATGGCACTTAACAACAACAACAATACAGTCTATTACTAGAGTACCTCTGTGTATAGAAGTCCTGCCCAACTGTGCAAGTTTCGAGACGCTCTAATTTACTCAGCTCTCTAAATTGACTGGAGTTCTTGGACTTCTGCAATAACTGTTTAGTGGTTATGACTTACCCTTGTGAAAGCAGACAACCACATTTCCCTCCCTCCAGATGTTAAAGAGCAGAGTCTTGGTGTGGTGCTGTGGATTAATGCTCTGAACTGCAAGGTCAGTTTGAACTGCAAGGTCTGCATTAATTCAAACTCACCAGCCACTCCTTGGAAGCCCTGTACAGGGTTGCTATGGGTCGGAACTGACTTGACAGCACTTAACAACCAGATACTAAAGTTCAAACATCCCAGCTGTAATTAAACCATAAATCACTTTGATATTTTGGAGATGGTGTCATACAGGAGAATTACAAAGGACACATTGGTGTCATGCTATTTAATGTTGGCAGTCAGTTTGACAAAGGTAATGTAATTGGAATTGCCATAATGATTGTTTTCGCTACTTTGCAAATGAGAAAATTGTTGAGGAAAAAATCTTGCCAAGGGTCATGCAGAGAGAATCCACTGCAGAATCAAGACTAGAAAGTCCTCCCTCTCAGTACTCTCTAATGCCTCCCCACGAATCCATTCTGGAAATCAGATTAACCAGCTCTTCCCTACCCTAAACCCATCGGGACATCATGCTTTCAGCCATCCACTCTAAATCAGACTGGTCATGTGATTCTGTCCTGGTCGTCCTATCAGTGGTCAACCTAGCATCTTTCAGGAACATTGTATTTCTTCTTCCTTCTAGTCCTGGGCTCCTTGGAAAGAGGTAGTGTCAGTGGTGTACTCTGCTTTTGCTATCGTGTAAGACAGATCTTTCCAGCCTTCAGCTGACCTCCCAGGTTCTTGGCATGTTGTCTGTGGATGGCCCATATCCCCAGCCATGTCTTCAGGCTTCTTTTCCTCTTGCCTGTCTTGACCATGCTTAAGTAGGGTCCTTGTGGATCCAGATCCACTGTTTCAACATCCTTCTTCCATGCTTTGATCATCCTGCCAAACCTTGCATATGAGAAATGGAGGAATGAGAGATTGTCCTACCCTGCAAATTCTCAGGCTGCCTTTGGGGAGGCTGAGTAGACATAGGTTTCTTGGGCTTCATTGCCCTACTTTTGTGCCTCATTGACTCATGTCCATAGACTGTGTCTGATGAAATACATTGTCTCTCAAGTTTGCCAGTATAAACAAATGTACTGCTGCTGCTGTGTGCTGCAGAGTCGGTTCTAACTCATAGCAACCCTTTATAGGGTTTCTGAGGCTATAAATATGGAAACAGAAGGCCTTATCTTTCTCCTGCAGAGTAGCTGGTGGATTAGAACTGATGACCTTGCAGTCAGCAATCCAACATATTAATTGAGTATGTATTTTGGTATTTTTTATGCTTTCTGACTGCTTCCAGGGAGATGTGATCAGGATGTGTGCTTCCCTTTTCTCTCTTCTTATAGCTCTGGTAGCGTAGTGGTTACGAATTGGGCTGCGAACCTTAAGGTCAGCAGTTCGAAACTACCAGCCGCTCCGTGGGAGAAAGATGAGGCTTTCTACTCCCGTAAGGATTTACACCCTCAGAAACCCTGTACAGGGTCGCTATGAGTCGGAACCGACTCGACGGCACTTAACAACAACAACAACATTGCTTAACTCAGAGTAACTTTCACAGGTATTGTCATTTCCCTGGTATCTGGCAGTTGGTATTGGTTCTTGCCTGGGTTTGGGTGTTTTATAGAGTGTGATTGTAGCTTGGTATATGGAAGCAGTTGCTGACTCTTCTTGTGTAATATATGGAGAGAAAAAGTCCTCCAAAAGTAGAAGGAGGAGCATATAACAGCAAAACAGCACCAGCAAAAAAAAACAAGAGAAATAAAAAACAAAACAAAAAATAGCAACAACAAAAACTAGACTGAATACTGCAGTCTATAATCACAGAAAAGGGAGAGAAGAAAATCTGTAGCCTAATACAAGTATGACGTTAATGTCCTCTCTTCAGCTTCTTTCTTTCAAAGCTGCCTGAGAGATTTCAAGATGCCAGTGTTGGTTGTTATGCTATACCTCAAGCTTTAATTTAATTTTTGGCCTGTTTTGTTTTTAAACTCTCTTTCCCTTTCTACAGCCCTGCCCTGCCCTTTCCTGTATTTAAAAACAAAACAAAAAAACGTCAGGGTCTGCTCTTGGGCTGAGTATCTGAACACATGCGTGGCAGAAGAACCCACCAGTGGTGAGGGTGGGGGGTGTCCACTCGTTCAGGCTCCCCCTCTAGTCACCAGAATGGAGGTGAGCAAACAGTGGGCATGCCAATGACCAGAAACCAGAAAAAAAAGAAAATCAGAACAAAGCAAAACTGACAAAGTGTATTGTCCACCTTTGCTCCAAGGTTCCCCTGGTGTTTTTCCGTGGTGTTTCTGCTCCCCCTCTTGGTCTTGCAGTTTGGTCTCACCCAAGATGTCGGCTCCAGGCCTCTGAGTCTGGCAGATTCAAAAGTGCATGATTTCTTACTTTAGCTTCAAGTTCCACAGTCTATAAGCCTTCAAACTTTAAAAATATTTGTATCTCTGTGGTTCCGAGTTTTGGAGCTCTGCCCTGGATCTGCTTTGCCTGGTAGTCTGTGGTATGGCTGACAGCAAACTTCACTGCACCTCCACCCTAGCCACCATCAAGCCCCTCCCTCAAGGCATAATTTTCTTTGCCATCAAGAAAAAATTTCAACATCAGAAAAAATAAGCACCTGAGTGTTGTTTATTTAAATGTTTGGTTCTTTGGACTTATTACTCATTTTCAGGCCAAGAAATTTCCCTTTTTTCATCTCTTTCCAAGACTGATATTGTTCAGGTGAATTGGTTTTGTGTGGATGGGTGGGTGGGGTTTGGTTTGGGAGAAGATAACTTAAAAGAGGTCTTTGGTACCTCTTTGATTTTCAGATGTCCCTATTTTCAGATGTAAACCATTCATCTATGTCCCAATTCTACCTCCTTTATTTATGAAGACCTGGTTTGGTGCTGTAGGATAATCACTGGGCTGCTAACTACAGGGTCACTGATTCAAACCCACAAGCTGTTACCTGGAAATCCTATATAGGGATTATGTGTCTGAACTGACTCGACGACACTTAACAACAACACAATATTCAACAACAACCTAAAGGCTGGCAATCTGAGCCAATGAAGCGGAGCCATGGAAAAAATGCCTGATGATCTGCGTGCATAAAAGTAACAGCCAAGGTAACACTATGGAGTATAGCTCTATTTGGACACACATGGTAATGGCATTAATCAACATTGACTTGGAGGCAACAGATTTGGTTTTTGATTTTCAGATATGTCTTTGATTTCTCATCTTTCAGACCTCAAATATTTCCTCCAAGTTATGTCAGTTTGTTCCCCAATTTTAGACATACGAAGTGGCTGTGGGTAAGAAGTTGAGGAATGGGAGCCCAACCCAAAAGTACAGGACACATGAGGTCTCTGGAAGCAGGAGTCTGTGGACCCCACCACCCACAGCCTGCTGTGCCTGGCATACAACCCCAGCCTCCTCAGTCATCTTGATTTCCTCCAACACAATGCCTCCTCTGCTGAGCTAGTGTTTCTCTGACGCATAAGAATGTGTGGCTTGATAAATATTCACCCAGTGATTATAGGATTAACTGCAACCTGCAGCACAGGTACACCTTGAAACAAAGGCTTTGCTTTGTTTTATTCTGTTTTGGAAGGGAAAATAAGATATAAAGCAAACAAACAAATATATTATCCAGGAATGGGCACCTTAGACTTAGGACCAGTGACTGAGTTATTAGTGAGGATTTCCTCATGCCAGGAGGTAAGCAATTTCAGGCTACTGTGCCACACACCTCCTGGTCACAGGCTTGACCTTTGAGTGCCGTTGCCATGGCAATGAGATTGTTGTAAGGACTTAGGAAGTGAGATGTTTATGAAAATTCATATTTTTTTGCTTTTTCTCTTCTCTCTGCTAAAAGGAAAGAAGAAATGGGGGAGTTGGGAAGAGAAGTGATCTCATGTTCTTTGAGCAAATACTATCTCCCAGGCGTGGAACTCAGTGCTTAATATAAATTGTGTGTTCACTGTTTAGGAGCCCTGGTGATACAGTGGTTAAGCATTTGTCTGCTGACTGAGCCAGTTCAAACTCCCCAGCTGCTCCACAGAAGGAAGACAATGCAGTCTACTTCCATAAAGATTTACAGTCTTGGAAACCCTACGAACAGTTCTACTCCAACTTTTAGGATTGCTGTGAGTGAAAATCAACTAGACAAAAATGAGTTCTGGGTCTGGTTAAAGGTGTGTGTGTGTATAAATAAAATGAAATGAGTATAATACACCTACAGAATAGCACACAAAACAAAAAATGCATAACTCAATGATTTATCACAAAGAAAACATGTAAAATCAAGAAATAGATGTTGCCAGAAGCCCAGAAATGTCACTCTAATAACACTAAGTTTGTTACTGAAAGAAATTGGCTACAGACAACCACTGATCCCACAGACATGTTTACACAAGTATTGCTTGGAATAAACCTCTACATGTATGAACTGGAGTCCCAGTAGCAATACTTCAAACTTGCCCTTGTTTGAGTTTGTTTATCAACATCCTCACCAATACTTACCACTGACAGTCTTTTACATTTAAGTCATTTTGATAGATGTGTGGTGCTATCTCAATGTTTATTTACCATGTGAATATTCTCTTCAATGATGTGATTATTCAAATCCTATTACTTCTATTTTAATCAGTAACAAAATATTTATTTCAGCATTCTGTTAGGTAATCTGGATACAAACAAATGGTTAGTTATAGATAATGTGGTATATCATTACAAGTATTGTGGTTTATTTTTTCACCCTTTAAGTGGTATCTTTTAGGGAACAAAAGTTGTTAATTTTAATGTATCAATATTTTCCTTTGTGTTTACTGTTTTTTTGTGTGTGCCTGTTTACAGAAGTCTTTTCTTTATTCTAAGATCATAAGAGTATTCTCTTATTATATTCTAGAAGATTGATTGTATTTAACCTTCATATTTGTATTTAACTTACACCAGAAATTGTTTTTTCATGATGGTGTGAGGTGCGGGTTACATTTCTTCTTTTTTTCAGTATGAATATCCAAAATGTTCTAGTCCATTTGTTGTTGAGTGTATCTGCAATGTTATCTTTATCTTAAATCAAGTTCCAAATATGGACTTTCTCCTGGTTAATTCATTTGTTTGTCTACCCTGCTCAAATCTTAATTACTGTTGCTTTATAATTATCTTAATATCCAACAGAACAAGTCTTCCTACTTTGCTCTTCTTACGTAATATTCTCTTGGTTGTTCATTTGCATTTCCATAAAAATTTTAGAGCTAGGTTGTTAATTTCCACACACAAAAAAAGAAAATAAAAGTAAAAAAAAAGTACTGGTGTTGCAATTGTTCTTGTTTTTTGCTTGTTTGTTTGTTTTTAAGGGATAGCATTAAATCTGTAAACCAATTTTGGAAAAATTGTTATCTTTACAGTCTTGATTCTGATTTCCACATTGATTTCTTCTTTGATTAATTTTCCAAACATAAGTGGATTTTCTATTTATTACTTTGACATTTCTCTAGAGAAATACTTAGTATTATATCAACCTTTGGAAGTGATTGAGTCTTGCTTTATGGTATAACCTATGATCTATTTTTATGAAATGCGCTTGTTCTGAAAAAAGTATAGTCTGAAGTTGTAGTGTATATGTCTTGTAAATGTCCATTAGTTTAATTTTATTGGTTATATTAAAATCGGTGGTTTTGTTGCTGGTAGTGTGCTGTAAAGTCAGTTTTTACTCATAGCAACACTGTTTAGGGTTTCTGAGGCAGTAAATATTTATGGGAGCAGAAAGACTCATCCTTCACCTGAAAAGTAGCTGGTAGATCCGAACTCATGACCTTGTGGTTACAGCCCAATGTGCAACCACTATAATACCAAATCTATGATTGCTGCTCCCTACCCTCTCCCCCACCCCCCTTACTGTATTACTTATGCTGAGAATTAGGTTAAACCTTCTCACTATGATTCTGGATTTGTTTTTCAGTCCTTTTTTTTTTTAAATTTTATATTCTGAGACTGTCTTATTAGTACATGCAAAATTAGTATTACTACATCTTCCTTGTGAATTCAAATTTATAATACTGAAATATGCCTCTAAAATATGCACACACCTTAAATTTTACCTTGTGTAAAAGCGATATAGCTCTGTCAACATTCCTTTGGCTATTATTTGCCTGGTATACATTTTCTATTTATTTACTTTCAACCTTTCTATGAAAGTAAGTAAAAAAAAATTTGCTACTAAGATTCCAGTTCATACATGCATGAGTTATTCCAAATAAGACATATTTAAACATGTCTCTGTGATCAATGGATCAGTAACACACTTGTCTGAGTCTTATTGTTAGTGGTGTGTTGTAGAGTCAGTTCCAACTCATAGCAATACTATATAGGGTTCCAAAGAAGTGGCTAGTAGATTCAAACCACCAGTCTTTTGTTAGCAGTCCAGTGTTTATCTTACAGTGCCACACCAGAACTCATTAGTCTTATTAGGATACCTTATAAAACAAAACAAAAGGCCCAATCAAAACAGTGACTTCCAGAGAGTCCTACTGGGCCAGTTCAAGTCAATGCAAAGAGTCAGTTCAGAAGATTACGGCAACTGTTTGAGATTCCAAAGATAATCTTGATAATTTTCATGGATGATCATGAGGGCTTATTAGGCAGAAGCTTTAAGAAAATTGAAAATTGCATTGGTGAGAAAGAGAATTTCCCTGGGGTTCAACCTGTATCATCTTTTGTCTTATGGGAGATCAAAGGAAAGAAAAGTGAGTAGGGATAATGAAGCAGGGGGCAGGGGATGGAGTACTCAGTACAAGCAAGAAAGAAGAGCTGGGAGTGGGACAAGTCCTTTGGAAATGAGGTCCCTGCACTGAGCTATTTCTAGGAAGATGGATGACAAGGTCTATCTCTAGAGCCAACATAGAGAGAAAGACGTGGAAGTGATGCCCAGAATTGAGACTTCCAGCGTCCTAAACTGTGAGAAAATGCTAAGATAAAAAGAAAAGTAAACTGCATTGGTGAGAAAAGACCAGGAAAGTTGTGCCAAGGATTTTTTTTTTTTCATGATATCATCAGAATACTGAATACCAGAATATTGTCAGATATAGTGTGAGAAGATGAGTCCCTCAGGTTGGAAGGCACCCAAAATACAACTGGGGAAGAGAACAACTCAAAATGAGGAGAAACAGTTGTAAACATCCATTAATAATCGGAACATGGAATGTAAGAAGTATGAATCTAATAAAACTGGAAGTTGTATAAAATGAAATGGAATGCATAAATAAATATTGATATCCTAGGCATTAGTGAGCTGAAATGGACTGGTATTGGTCATTTTGAATCTGACAACCACATGGTTTACTATATTGGGGATGACAACTTGAAGAGGAATGGCATCGCATTCACCATCCAAAAACACATTTCAAGATCTGTCATGAGGTACAACTCTGTCTATGATTGGATAATATCCATATTCCTACAAGGAAGACCAGTTAATATCACTATTATTCAAATTTATGCACAAACCACTAAAGCCAGTCATGATGAAATTGAAGAATTCTACCAACTTCTTCAGTCTGAAATTGATCAAACATGCAATCAAGATTCATTTATTATTACTGGTGATTGCAATGCAAAGGTTGGAAACAAACAGACAGTATCAGTAATTGGAAATATGGTCTTGGTGATAGAAATGATGCTGGAGATTGCATGATAGAATTTTGAAAGACCAATGACTTCTTCATTGCCGATATCTTTTTAAAACAACATAAAAGACACCTATGCATATGGACCTCACCAGATAGCATATAGAGAAATCAAATTGACTACATTGTGGGAAGAGATGGTGGAAATGCTCCATATCATCAGTCAAAACCAGGAAAGGGGAAGACTGTGGAACAAACCATCAGTTGATCATTTGCAAGTTCAGACTGAAACTAAAGAAAATGAAAACAAGTTCACCAGAGCCAAAATATGACCTTAAACATATCTCATCTGAATTTAAAGACCATCTCAACACCAGTATAGTTGTGGGGTGATGCCATTTTGCTTTCATACAGGAAGAAAGTAAAAATTCATTAAGAAGGAAAGAAAAGGGGGTGGGGCTTAATGGCAGATTAGGGAGGAGTGTGTTGCAGACCTCCACCAGCAATAACACAGATTACCGAATGAATCAGTTTCAGGGGATGGTCCCAGAACTCTGAACTACATATAATGGAATATTTGGAAAATTTGAAGACTTACTGCTAGTGAAATTTGTAGCAGAAACAAGAAAGGTGACGTTTTCTGATCTGTAGCTGTCAGCAGTTCCCAGAGTGGCCATATTGGGCTTGTCAAAGTGGGTGAAGGGTCAGAGGAGAACTCCCACTGCAGAGGTCTGATTGACCCTTGGAGATAAAGGTTGGATATTTTAAAAATGTTTTTCTGCTCATTTGTCACTCACTGTCTGCACACTTCCACTCTGGTGACTAGAAAGAGTGCTTGAGAAAGTGGACCCCCAGTCCCCCAACCCTAGAGGGTTCTACTACTCATGCACATGGATCTGGTCAGCAAAGATCACTGAATGCAGAGTATAAGAAGGGGAGAGATGGAATTGTCCTCCAGAACCATCTCCCAGAATGGCTTCAGCTGGCCCTGAACTGTTTCTCACTAGGAGAAACACCTGAACAGGGTTGTGGAGGGGAAGAAAGACAGACTAAAAATGAAACAGACCGAAAATTAAATCCTGAGTTATGTCATAAGGAGCAACAGTAGCATCCTGAAATTTCTCAGGTGGCCTTGAAGGCAAGAAGCTGGGAGAGAGGCATTAAAGTCATACTCATATTTTGCTACAGATTTTTTTTTTTTTCCTGTGATTATAGACTGTAGTATCCAAACTAGTTTTTTTTGTTTTTTTTTTGCTGTTGTTGTTTTGGTTTTTGGTCCCCCTTTTATCTTCAGGGGGCTCTTTCTCTCCCTATGTTACCCAAGAAGAGACAGCAATTACAGTTATATAGCTAAACTACAATCACACTACAAAATCCCACCATCTAGGCAAGAGCCAATATTAGCTGCTATATACTAGATAGACAGCCAACATCTGCTACCATTATTCTGAGTTGAATAACAAGAAAAATGAAAAGGGAAGCCCATCTCCTGATCACATCTACTTGGAGGTATAATAATACATCAGCATACATTACTCTAATTATTGAAATAACACCTAATTATTGAAGATACCCAAGAAACAGCTGACCATATTGGCACATGTGCAAAAACAAGATAGAGTAATTGAGATAAATGATCTGGAGGTATACCTTGATTTCCCATTGGAAGGAGGGCAGGCTTTGGAATTTCCTGAGAAGGAATTCAGGAGAATGATATTGAGGTACATCCAAATGCTCCATAGAGAGGTTGAGAAAAATAAGGAAGAAGTCAGGAAAGCACTACAGGAAAAATCAAATAAGATAGATGCAGCATTGGAAACAATCCAAAACCTGCAAAAAGAGGTCCAAACTATTAGTGATAAAATAGCAGAAATGGACAATACATTGAAAGAGTAAAGGACCAGAATTGAAGAGATGGAAGCCAGAACCAATGAGCTGGACAAAAAAACTCTTAATACTGCTGAGACAGAAGAGCAAGCAGAAAAAAGGATTTAAAAAAGTCTTAGATTCATGTGGACAACATGAAGAGGAACAACAAGAATTATTGGCATTCCAGAGCAGGAAGAATCACACTAGTCCACAGAGGAGCTAGTTGAAGAGCTCCTGGAAGAAAGTTCCCCTAACACCCTGAAAAATGAAAAGATAAGCATTCAAGAAGCTCAACGAACCCCAGGAAGGATAAACATCAAAAGAAAATCACCAAGACATATCATAATCAAGCTCTTCAAAATCAAAGACAAGGAGAGAATTGTGAAAGCAGCTAAAGAAAAGAGAGCAAAGACAAGCAAATCAGATTAAGCTCTGATCTCTCGGCAGAAACAAGCAAGCAAGAAGGCAATGGGGAGACATATATATATCCTGAAAGAAAAAAAAAAAAACAAAAACTGCCAACCAAGAATCATCTACCCAGCAAAGCTGTCAATCAAATACGATGGTGTAATAAGTATATTCCCAGATAAACAGAAGCTAAGGGACTGTGTCAAAGCCAACCCAGCATTTCAAAACATCCTAAACGAAGTTCTTTGCACTGAGAACCAACAAGAAAAGCAACAACCAGAGATTAACATATGTGGCAGTACCACCTAGACCTCAATCTGGAAGAGTCCAGAACAGAACAAAACTACAAGAATGAATTCAGAGGATCTGAGAGGTCAGTCTATTATTAAAACAATTACAATATGAAAGAAGGTAAAAACATAGGAACAGAGATCAGGTGGTGAGGAGGTCAGGTAAATTGC
>NW_006408721.1:4332914-4334088 GCF_000296735.1 Chrysochloris asiatica | reverse complement strand
TTCTTCATGAGTGTTCTGTAATATCTATTCTTCACAACGTTGTCCATATTTTGTCATGAACCACAATGTGTACCCTGTTCACTTCCCTAATGAATCCCATAAACGTTAGCATTGTCTGTGAGCTCTTTGTGGCCATTGCAATGAATTATCGAAAGAAGCAGAGCAGAATGCCCTGGGAGGAATGGTTGGTGTCAGAATACAGTGAGAAGGTTGGAGGGCAGAGGCTTGTGTGAACTCTTTCTCATAGGAATTGGCCTTGGGCTGATTTTGAATTTGAGTTTTCTTTACTCTTATGAAATCAGAGGAGGTCAGACATGACCTCCATGCCTTTGAGAACTCTGAAATTATCTTTAAAAAGTCCAGTTGCCCTGAAGCTGCATGCTGAAAGCCATGTGGAGATATCACATGGAGACAAATAGATGGCCAAGAAATCCCAGTTTTTTCAGGCCTCAGCTTTGCATCTTTCCACCTAAGTGACAAACCTGTCAATGAGAGACCCATCAGATGATTATAGCTCCCAGTCTTTGAGCTGATGCTAAATGATGCCAAATGGAGCAAAACAAACTGTTCCTCAAATGCTTCACAAATTTCAAATTTATGAACAAAATTAATGTTGCTTTAACCCTCTAGGCCTGGGAGAGGGTTGCTTTGAAGGGATATAGGGACACAACATTGCTCATAATCAGAATTGACATCCTGAGCTCCGATTTGATGTCTTTACATAAAAAAAGGTGAAAATGTGAGACTTGAGGTGTACTATTGGTTGACAGAGTGGAATGGTTTTAAACTCTTTGCACTGAGGATACTGTGTAAAAATAATACATGGTAGAGAACAAACAAGATGGCAGAGAGGGTGGAAGTACAGTGAGGTGCTCCATCAGCAACGACACAGAATACCAGACCAAGCAGGCTCAGGGGATGGTGCTGGACACTTGGAAAGGCTTACAGCTAGGGAAATTTGTAGCAGAATCAAGAAATCCATTGCTTTCTAATTCAGGACACTCAGCTGCTCCTGGAGCCGCCATCTTGGGAGAGACCAAGCGGGGGAATGATCAAAGCAGCCACAAATGCCTGACAGAACTGCGGAGATAAAGGTGTGAACATTCTTTTTTTTTGGTATCTGCTCATTGGTTTCTCACTGTCTGTGCACCTCCATTCTGGTGACTATAGGGGG
>NW_006408721.1:4325828-4332242 GCF_000296735.1 Chrysochloris asiatica | reverse complement strand
TGAAGAGATAGAAGCTAGAACTAGTGAGCTAGAAGATAAATCTCTCAACACTACTAAGACAGAAGAGCAAACACAAAAAAAGGGTAAAAAAAACCTGAAGAAGGCCTAAGATTCATTTTGGACAATATGAAGAGGAATAACTTAAGAATTATCAGCATTCCGGAACAGGAACAATCACACAAGCCCACAGAGAAGATAGATGAAGAGCTTCTGGAAGAAAATTTTCCTAACATCCTGAAAAGTGAAAAGATAAGCATTCAAGAAGCTCAACGAACCCTAGGATAGAGAGACCCTAGAAGACAATCACCAAGACATATAATAATCAAGCTCTCTGAAATCATAAATAATGACAGAATTCTGAAAGCAGCTAGGGAAAAGAGAAGTGTAACATACAAAGGCGAACAAATCAGATTAAGCTCAGATCTTTCAACAGAAATCATGCAGGCAAGAAGGCAATGTGGAGATATACATAAACCCTGAAAGAAAAAAAGTGCTACCAAGAATCCTCTATCCAGCAAAGCTGTCAATCAAATACAATGGTGTAATCAAAATATTCCAGGATAAACAGAAGCTAAGAGATTTTGTCAAGCCAATGCTGTTAGGAAAAACATCCTAAAGGAAGTTATGTGGACTGAGAACCAACAAGAACAGACAACAACTACAGAATGATGTACTTGGCAGCATCACCCTGAACTCAATCAACAAATGGCAGAGTCAAGAACAGAATAAAATTATAAGAACAGAGGATCTGGGAGGTCAGTCTATGATCAAAACAATTACATTGTGAAAGAAGGTAAACACGGAGGAACAGAGACCCAGGTGGTGGGAAGGCCAGGTAGATTACAGGATAAAATAGATTGTCTTAATGGAGGGAAGAGTTAATAGAATAAAAGATAACCAGAACAGTGGGATTTGGGTGGGAGTTTTAGTTTGGGTGTTGGGAAGGGCAATACAAGAAAGGGAATGAGGCAGAAGAACAAGATAGATAGGGTAACACTGAGAAAAGTTTGCATGTCCTAAGTGGGTCAGAGGTAAATAGTGATGCATGCTCAACATCAGAACAAGGCTCTGGGATACAGGGATCTAGGCATAGCTTGAAGAGGGGAAATAATACTAAAATGCTTGACTGTCTTATGAATATTGGTTTCCCTTGCCTACTATTATAAAATAGACACTTGAGTGGGATAGAAAGTAATGTTGGGAAACATGATTAGAGAAAACCTGTAAGCCCGTCTTCAGCCTATAACTGATTGGAATACCTAAAAGGGGTTCTACAACTTGCCCAGAGAAATAGGCCTCTTGCAAAGCCTTTGCAGTGTATAGGACCTTAGGTGGAATACTGAGTCCCATCCAGAACCTTATGGGGTGGGACATCCCCACTAGAAAGGACAAGCAGACCAGCCTGGAACAGCTACAGTAACAGAAGATACATCTTCAAAGAAAGTCCATCAGGAAAAACCCTAAACAAAAATGTCAGCATGACTGGCTACTACAAGAATAAGCAAGCTCTTCACCAGAAAGACATCAAGGCAAGCAATCAAGTTCCTTCAGGACAAATTCCTCTCTAACACTGAAACTCAAAGGGAACACACAAACAGGCATGTAAGCTTGCTGACGCCCACATTGGTCTACTGGTGAGTGGAAGAGGGAGAAAAGCAGCAATGAAGAAATGGGCTGAGTTCAACCACAGTCCATTTACTCCCATTGACCTGGAGATCAGAGAGAGAAGAGGAAGAGCTGGTTAGTCCAAAGTGTAGTGACAACTGGGGATACTTGAGCCCATGGACAAGGACATTAGCCACAGAGGGCTAGAGCTGAGAGTGAAACATCCAGCTGATATGAAGTGAAGGGAGATGCACAAGAACATCTGATCTTGACCTAGCCTCGATGGCTCAATATTCAGAACCCTCCCCCCAAAAATTATTATTTTTGATAAAGGAAAGAAGGGAAAATTGCTACAAATTTGATGAACCTGACATATACTCAGAGAGGTAGTAAATCTACCAACAGAGAGGGAAGGAGTCTTCACATCAAGTACCAATGCTATCCGCTCTGTACACAGGGTAGATAGGGACAGAAACTTAGACATTGGCTACCTAACATGAGGGGGGATGTAAAGGCACGAAGTGACTGGCTTACAAGATTTCAAGAGGGAGTTTAAGAGTATGGGGGGAAAGAAAGAGTCCCCACTGAATAGATTTCACCTTGTCTAGATGGATCTGATAAAAAGAGATGGGGATAAGATTTGCATGATTCAATAATAATTGTTAATCATGACTAATTGTGACTGTCACAATTGTAAAGTTAGAAGTTTTGTAATAAAAAGTTTTACTTTTACAAAAGGGGAGTGGTTAATCAATCTTACAGTCCAGAAACAGAGGACCCTAGGACCATGAAGGGAGAAGAGCAGAAGCAGAATGCAGGACCTTATCCAGAGAAGCAGTGATGCCAGAGATGGAGGCAGAGATGGTGGCATGGAGACAAGGAGTGGCTGAGGACTCTAGATTCATGGGAAGAGAGGGACTAGGAGTTGGTGGCCAGGAGGCAGACTTGCAGAATGTGCCCTTTGGAGATATAAAATATTATATATGCTTGAGTGGGTTTTTTTTTTTTTTAAGCTAAAGTGAATAGAGAGAAATATCGTTAACTGATGGTACATGGAGGAGATTATAATCATTGTAATGAAACAAGGTGTATGATTTGTTGAATGTAAAATTGATGATCTGCTCTGTAAACTTTCACTCAATCCACAATAAAACCCTTAAAAAACACTAAAAAACAAACAAACATGGTGTACTTTTGCAGGGCCTTTGGGATGCTGGGGAAGGATTTCTAGTGGATCAGAAGGAAGAGAAGCATTTGACAGAGAGCAAGGAACTGTTGCCTGTGTTTCAAATATTCAAAAGATTCTTCAACAAGGTATTTACTCTCCTATGGACAAGCACGGGGGCAGCTTTCCTAATGTATGTCTCTTCTCTTTTCTCTCCTCTGCCATCTCCTGTGTATTTCTAAAACATCCAGCCCTGGTATCAAGAGAAAGGGTGGTGACTGTCCATGGTGCTGGTTTACGGTTCCCGTGCCTTTGAATGCCTTCTACATCCAACCATGTTTTGTTTCTTTCCAAGAACTAAGATCTGAAGGCTTTATAATTTACAAAGACGGTGGCATCCTAGTTCCTTAAGTCATATAGGATGTGTCACTAGGTTTTATATGTTTGTTATACAATGTGATTCAGAATGTTTCTAAAAAAGATCACCATTTATTCATTTCTATATTTAAGTACCATAGGGATGTATGAGTGTGTGTGTGTGTTTAGTGTGTGAGTGTTGTAAGAAGAGGCTTCAAAAATTTTCCTGTATAAATAAAATTAGAAGACAATGGAATTTCCACACAAACTTTTGAAGTCTCCTCAGATATGTGTGTGGTGTATATGTGTGTGTTAGTGCTGTTCAGCAGAGCAAGGCCTAATCAAGCCCTCCCAGAGGGTTTTGAGGCATTTTATACCATGAAATGTAACAGATTTATTACTGGACTATCAAGTATGCTAATCAGAATTTTTTTTTTTCTGTGTGTTTCATTGAATTTCTTTGTCTGCTGTTACCAGATGTAGACATAGCATTCTGTGTCCTATTGTCCTGAAAATGGAAGGCTGGGAATCTTTGGGTTGTGTGGCAGGAGCCAAATCTGACACATAGGGGAGAGGCAGTTGGTGCACATTCCCCTTTCCTCACCATCTCTTCCTTTTCCCCATTCCTACTTCCACCAGGCCTCATTGTTGTTTTTGTTGTGAAGTGCCTTCAGTAATTTCCCACTTACAGCGACCCTGTTTAGGATTTCCAGATCTCATTGAAAACCATGCAAATGGAGGTAGAGAAGGAATAGCAATGGCAATATCCTTAGGAAACAAGAGGATAGGATTCTACTTCCATTGACCTTAACAGTTGCACAGGTGGCAGCTGTGAAGAGGTGGTTGGTGGGGAGCCCTACAACTGAAGTCAGACCTGTAATCAAGTCTTGTCTCTACTTCAAACCAGTCACTGGATAATTTTTTTCCCCTCAACTTTAGAAATAAACCCCAATTTGTATAGTATTATATTGAGGATTACGAGACATTCTCTTATAGACTTTAGGATGACATAGAAGTGGTGAAGGGGTAAATCTAAGGTCCTTTTGAAGGCTGCAGCAATAGAGGGACTAAAGAGAGGGAAGGAAACAGTCCCCAGGAACAGAGGAAAACTGGCCCAGAGTTCCTGTATTTGGGTCTCATGGAGACTAAACTCAGGAGGAGGACAGAGAGGTTCACCTGGAAGTGTATGTGCCTAAACTGAAGCTGCAGGTAAAGCTGAAAATCTAAAGGAGTGGAAAAGAGAAGAGCAGTTGTAATAATTGCAGCCATTTGCTGAGCCTGGACTAAATGCCAGGCAGTTTGTCTAGACTACAAAACCATTTAATTCTCACAACTGCTCTACAAGATAGGTGTCATTATCCTCATCTTACAGAGTGGAAAACCAGGTTCTGATTAGTGCAAGGAACTTCTGAAAATCTCACATCCATTAAATAGTAAGATCTGCGCTCCAAATTAGATTTTCCAGACTTTAAAGCTCCAATCGGCACGGTTAAAGATAATAATTTGTCTTTTTTCTGAGGTGTCTCTGGGTGGACTTGAACCTCCACCTTTTTGGTTATTAGTCGAGTGTGCTAACCATTTGCACCATCCCAGGGCCCCATGAAGAGTCAGGGTAACCTGGAAATTGCTAAGGATGACTCCAGAGAAGGTATATGTTTCTCTAAGCAGGGTTGAGAAGTTCACAAGACTAATCACAATATAGCAGGAGAGGGAGAGTGGAGACTGAGGCGGGGGCAAGTACATTACTCTGAGGCCATAAGGGATATGGGGGTGGGGGATGGGGACTTCTTGTCAATGAGTTGTGGGAGGACCTTAGTGGCAGTTGTGCTGGCATGAGGGTACAGCATGTCCTGTCTTATGGATATAAACAGAAGCACCCACTTGTGCCAACCTCGGGTCTTTGTATGCCAGCAATCAAAGTTTATCACTCAGGCAAACAAGCCAGAGGAAAAGAGCTGACGAAAGGCTAGCACTTTTTTTAATTTTGTTTTTGTTTTGTTTTCCACCTCCTTCTCCAGGAAGGCATTTTGGTCTCAGTTACCCTCTGGGATTTTCCTCTGTCTCTCTCTGATCTCTCTTGCTCTCACGCAGCGTTCCCTGTGCAGGAGTTACATAACAGCCTTGCTGTAGGGGACACCTATACAAGAGGGCATGACAGTTAGACAATGGGCAGGCAGAGGCTGCCCTGAGAAAATGGAGTCATTCACGGTCTGTGAGAGGCAGCTCTGTTCCAAACTTGGCTCCCTGGTAAATGAAGTACGCAGAGGACAAAGAGGGAAACTTGACACTTTAGCAATTTTCCCACAGTGGCAGGCTCACAGAAAAACAAGGCTCTAGTTGGCTTAGAGGAGAAAAGACAGCTATATCCATAGACTTTGCTTTCTCTCCCAGATCTTAGTCTTGTGCCAAAACCACAGAAAAATCTCCCAGGGAGAGAACAGTAAGGTTGCTCTCGCACTAAGTCTAAAACGGAAGAAGTTTTCTGCTTCTGTCTTTTATCACTACTCTGATTTCATTTCTGAATCAGTTCATATTTCCCCCTTGCGCTAGCTTGTCACTTTGAAGGAAAAGAATGTTGTCAGTCAAGATGGTTACTCTGAGGCAGAAATAACAATGCCTTCCCTAAGCATAGGGAAAGTTTTCTCTCTTCTGCTAAGTAGAATCAAGGAACATCTTCTTGCCATAGCCAGCCAGCTTACCTGTTTTGGGGGCTCTGCAGCCAAAGGGCCAGGATGACCATTGTTTCAGAGCTGGAATATGTCTAGGGAATTCTTAGCTTCTGGACCCAGGGGTTCTTTACTTGTGAATCTATATCTGTGGATATGTTACTACCTTGATTTATAAACAACAAATTTACTACCTTGACTTATAAACCACAAAATGCTAAAGAAATTTTTAATTGAACAGGTATTAGTATCTTGTAGTGTATATTTAGTTAATTTATTTAAAATTCTCAGTTACTTCTTGTTGAGAATATACACAGCAAAGCCTACACCAATTCAATAATTTCTCCATGAACAATGATTCCATTCTTCATGCTGTACAACCATTTTCACCTTCTTTATTCTGAGTTGTTCCTCCCTCATTAGCATAGACTTTCTGACCCTAGGGTTCCTATGTAAACTTTCAAGTTGCTGTATTGTCAGTTTGATCGCATAGGGATAGTTCTTAAATGAGCACTGTGCTCAAAAAAGCTATATATCCTTTACTAGTCCTTGAAGCTGTCAAGGACTTCATTCTTCTTGGATCAACTATCAACACTTATGGAAGCAGCAGTCAAGAAATCA
>NW_006408721.1:4311134-4325303 GCF_000296735.1 Chrysochloris asiatica | reverse complement strand
AACAACAACAACAACAGTCAATATAAGCTACTGTTTGGTTTTAGACCTCAAATGCTTCTGCTTTAAAGTTTACCTCAGAAGTTCATCCAGTCTCATGACTACAGAAAGTTAAGAGTCCATAAGAATTTGAAATGCTCTTCTGTATTTTACCCCTTTTGATTAAGATTCTTCTATAGAATCTTTGATTCAAGCCTTCATTAATGGTAACCAGGCATCACCCAGTTCTTCTGATCTCCTGGCAGAGGAGGTAGTTGGGCATGAAGGCAATTAGCCACACATTCCATTTCCTCCTCCTCTTCTTTTCTTCTTCCTCTATTGCTACAAGCAAATAGAGGTCAAGTGCTATGGCTTGGAAGAATATTTTTATATAAGATTGAATTTCATGACAAGAAAAACAAAATTATAACAAATAATCTCTTTTCCCTCCCCTCTCTAATATCTATGTGTATAAATCTCCTAACTTCAGTATCTTGATACAATGTCCTTGACCAACATGGCCATTTACAGCCTTTTGGAGTTTGTTGCAGAACTGTTCAACCATGGCACTATTCCTACTACTGGTAATATAATTCTCAAGTACAGATTGGCTCTTGCTGTGGTGTAATTTTCATATTATAAGGTGTAAAGTTCCCTCCGTATCCAACCTGGGATTCTATCTTCTTATCCAGTGCAGAGGGATAAAGGAGAGGAGAGGAGAAGAGAGTTATGTGGTGTAAAGTACTTCCTGAATGATAAGAGGGAACTGATGAGATAAGATCTGGGCATACCTGTACCTACGAAATGACCTGGGACTGCCATCTCAGCTTCACACAGGTGTGCCTTATCTTTCTAGGCACCAAACCTACCACACAGGGAGTTGTCAACTTATGAAGAATACGGTATAATGGTTAAACATTCTGGAACACGGCAGATGGGCCTGAGACCTACTTTCAAAACCTGGTAACTATATGACCTTGAGCAAGTGATTTTACCTCATTAGGTTTTTGCTTCCTCATCTGTAGTAATCATAATGGAAGGAAGGTGTATAGGAAGGTGAAATAGACTAGATCAGGTGTCTGGAAGAGATGGTGGCAAGGCATCTCCTCTTTGAGGTCTTGCGCACTGCACTGAGCACTGTCATGAATAGATAATACTTTTTGAGAAGATTCCTCAATAGACAGACATTATTTTATGCACTGGGACCTGGGATGTTGTTGTTGTTAATTGCCATCAAGTCAGTTCCGACCCATAGCGACCCTGTCTAGAGTTTCCGAGGAGCAGCTGGTGAGCTTGAACTGCCAACCTTGCAGTTCAAAGGACCTGGGAAGCATTACACAAAATAGCTGTTATCTGTTACTGTTTAAATCTTGTTGTTTTTAACTGACATCAAATCAGTTCTGGCTAATAGTGACCCTATATAGGGTTTCCCAGAAGCAGCTAGTAGGTTTGAACCACTGACCTTGTGGTTAGCAGTCCAGTGCTCATCCTACAGTGACACAGCAGGACTCCTATACTGACTTTAATTATTTTAAAAAGAGAAACCTTTAAAATGTTCTCATCTATGTTTCAGGTTGTTGTTGTTAAGTGCTGTCGAGTCAATCCCGACCCATAGTGACCCTGTGTAGGGTTTCCAAAGAGCAGCTGGTGAATTTGAACCGCCAACCTTGCAGTTCAAATGGCTTTGCAGTCTGGCGCATTAACCCACAGCACCACACCAGGACTCCTATGTTTCAGGTATAGGAACGCAACTTGCACCAAGTTGCTGTGTTTCCCTAACTGCTCCCCCTGCAGGGTTTCAGAGAAAAAACAAAGGTTCTAAAGTATGGGCTTGCAGATGATCAGAGAATAGATGCTAGTCAACATTTCCTAAGCACTTCTCAATATTGAGTACCATGCTAGACATGAGATCCCCTAAGGTGTTCACACCAGAGTGGAGGACAGAGATGATCGAAGTGGGTTCAATGCAAGGAGAATGGTCCCTAGAGGGACCTCTAGGAGCATGCCCTGCCTGGGATGGTGATGGATAGGGAAGACCTTCTACAGTGAGCTGAGTCTTACAATTCAGTAACCTGGGTTCAAATCCCAATACCACATGTGCAGTCACAGTCTACCTATCAGTGGAGTATTGTGTATTGCCATGATGCTGAGCAGGTTTCAGCAGAGCCGACAGACTAAGACAGACTAGGAAGAAAGCTTTAACAATGTGCTTTTGAAAATCAGCTAGTAAAAACTCTGTGATCACAATGGTCCAATGCACAACTGCTCATGGGGATGGTGTGGGACTGTCTTAGTTGTCCAGTACTGCTATAATAGAAATACCACAATTGGGTAGCTTGAACAAACAGGAATTATTCTCTCACAGTTTAAGACACCAAATTCAGAGCGCTAACTCTGGGGAAAGGGCCTTGTCTCCTTTCAGCATCTGTAGGTTCAGCATTCACAGCTCAGGGACCTCAGGGCCAAAGGACAGATGCACTCCACTCCTGGATCTTCTTTCTTGGCCGGAGTAGGTTCCTTTGACTTCTTTTAAGGTAAAAGGTGCTGCATGTCACACCCCGGGATGTCCCTTATATCTGATCTGGGTTGTGAAGGGATTAGGGTGGTGTGGCATGGTACAATAAACAATGGACTTTGAACTGAAAGGTAGGCAGTTAATACTCACCTGTCACTCCATAGAAACCCTGTACTGGGTCACTATGTGTTGAAACTGACTCAACAACACTTAACAACAGCAGCAGCAACAAGTTCCACCCTATTCCTGTTGCTGGTTTATCACATCAGATCTCATTACAGGGGATCATCACGTAACAGCCAAACCCCTGAGAATCATGGCCCAGCCAAACTGACACATATTTTGTTGTTGTTGTTAAGTGTTGCTGAATTCAAATCGAACTTGTGGTCCAGTGCTTTATCCTACAGTGCCACACCCAGGACACATATTTTGGGGGGACACAATTCTATCCATGCCAAGAACCAACAGCATGAGTTAGGGCTGACTCAGCTACAGTTGAAATAGAGATCAGCACATGCTGGAATATTGGAAAACACAGTGAAGGTGGGAGGCAGCGAATGGGAGGTGTAGGGGAGGGCCTTCATAGCTATAATACTAGCCCTGAATTATCAATTCTCCCAAAACAATGCCTTCAGTAGAAGCATTTACTGATTTTTTAATCACCCAAGCTGAATCCTAAAACAGAGAAGGTCCATGGGTAGCTTCTCACTATTTTCACATCAGTAGTTCCCGTAATTGCCTTTTTCCTTTCCAATTTAGAGAGAGTTCTGTTTATGCTTCTTTAACTGGTTCTCTTCTCCCTTCCAACCTTTGAAATTGATCTTTGTTTCATCAAATTGATCTGGATTGCTCATTGACCACATTTGCTTCTCAAAGGGGGGCTCATCTTTTTCTTTTTTAAATTAATGATACCTATTATTACATGGAGGAGCTCTGGTAGCATAGTGGTTATGAATCGGGCTGCAAACCTTCCTAAGGTCAGCGGTTCGAAACTACCAGCCACTCCGCGGGAGAAAGATGAGGCTTTCTACTCCCGTAAAGATTTACACCCTCGGAAACCCTGTACAGGGTCACTATGGGTCGGAACCGACTCGACGGCACTTAAAAACAACAACAAACAATTATTACATGGAGCCCTGGTGTGGCACTGTGGGTTAACGTGCCAGACTGCAAAGCCATTCGAACTGTAAGGTCAGCAGTTTAAGCTCACCAGCTGCTCCTTGGAAATCCTATACAGGGTTGCTATGGGTCGGAACTGACTCGATGACACTTAACAACAATAACAACATTATTATATAGGAGTTCTGGTATGGTGCTGTGGGTTAACATGCTGGACTACAAGGTCAGTGTGAACCACAAGGTTGGCAGTTCAATCTCACCAGCTGCCCCTCAGAAACCCTATACAGGGTTGGAACTGACTTGAAGGCACTTAAGAACAACAACAACCATCATTACATACCTCAGAGAGATTGCTGGTACCATTCCAGACACCACAATAAAACAAAATCACAATAAAGCGAGTCACGTGCATTTTTGGGTTTCTCGGTGCATAGCAAAGTTAGGGTTACATCATATTGTAGTCTCTTAAACATGCAATGTTGTTGTTGTTGTTGTTAAATGCCATCGAGTCGATTCCAACCTATAGCAACCCTGTATAGGGTTTCCAAGGAGCAGCTGGTGAGCTTGAACCACTGACCTTGCAGTTCAAACAACATTGTGGCCTGATGCATTAACCCACAGCGCCATACCAGGAGTCCAAACATGCAATAAAAGCATTATGAAAAAGTTTATAAACTGTAAGAATTGCCAAAATGTGACACAGAGGCACGAAGTGAACACATGGTATTGGGGAAAGAACACCAATAGACTTGCTGGAAGAAGGGTTGCCACAAACCTTCTTTTTATGAAAAAAATCAGTATCTGTAAGGCACAATAAAAGACAAGTGAAGCATCACAAAACAAGGCATGCCTGCACTGAACTGTTCTCAGATGCCTGGTACTAGGCTAAGTGCTTTGGAAACATTTTTATTCAATAGCCACAGAAAATCAATGTGGAAGGCATTTCCATCTTACAGATGGGGAAAGTGAGATTTGATGAAAGTAATACCACTTATAAAAGGCAAAACAGGGATCCAATCTGTTTAATTCCACAATCTCGATTCCTAACTAATTCACTCCACTGCTTTTTAATACATGTTTTTGAGTGAAACAATGTAAGACAAAGAGATATGTAATAAGGGGCAGCTAAGTTAGTAGACGAGAAAACATTTTTTCCGCCTTTTACAGAAAAAAAAACCCCAGTGAAGTAGCAAACAGGCAGCGTTCTAAGGTGTTATGGGAAGATTGAAGTTAGCAAAATCACTCAGATACAATGAAAGCCTGGGTTAAGATACCTCTGAGGAATTTTAATGTCAATTTTGTGTGAAACTCCATTCTATAAAGTTAGAGATTTTCAGTGTTCACTTTGTGAAACAAATATAGGGGAAACTCGTGAGAATAATGAGGACTCTTTATACTATGTTCACAATGTTTTAATAAGTCTAAAATTGCTCTAAGAAATAAAATTGACTTTTTAAAAAAATTCTCCTAAGCCACCTACATATTCCAGAAGACTTAGTTTTACTCTTAGAAACTTACAGAAACAATAGATTCATTATACATAAAATTATGACCCAGATTAGGCTAAACACTAATTAGTAGTGATTAAGGCTTAGTGCAGAAGTTCTAAAATTTTATCTTGGTGTTTGTATGGCTCAAAATCTTAAGATTTATGTATCTCTCAGTGATTCTGTAATATTAATGTTGTTGTTGGGTTTTTTGTCCTTTTTTTTGTAGGCAAAGCATGACTGACAAATAATAGCACAGGTCATGAACTCTAACTTTGTTACTGATATTGTTGGACATTACAACCATTTGAACTACTTGATTCCAATCCAGGCTCCTCTGTTCAGCTCTTATGAACTGTTGGAATTGTAGTCATAATGCCTAAGGTCAAAGAATAGACTTCTAAGACGCCACTCTCAAGAATTCAGGCTGGTAGTTCTTTGTTAATTTTCAGGCATATGAAAATTGTCTCCTGATGCTAAACACCCCATTTTTGACGTGCCCCATGGGAGGGGTGCAGTTGGTGCAAACACTACCTGATCACTGGATGCTTTTCCTTGTCACCTGCCCTGCTTCCCCACTGGCACCCACACTAAAGGAACTGTTCTATGAATAAAGTATGTCTCTTAGTTAAGGTTGTTGTTGATGATGTGCCATCAAGTCAGTTCCAACTCAAAGTGATCCTATATAGAGTTTCTGAGGCTGTCTATCTATGGAAGCAGAAAGCCTCATCTTTCTCCTGTGGAGCAACTGAAAGATTCAAGCTGCTGACCTCGTGGTTAGCAGCCCAACGCATAACCAACTACCCAACCAGTATTATTACTAATCAATAATCTTGAGTAATCAAGATTATTCACCTTGATTCTGCTCTTATTTTATTCTCCAAATGGCTATCTAAAGGGTTAAAGGAAGGAGATTCTCTTTGAAGCTGTATATCCAGACAGAAGGCCAGCAGTGGTGCAGAGAGAAAAAGGCACTCAAAAAGGCTTGGTGCCCAGTGTTCTGTCCCAACCACACAAGTAATGATTTTTTTTTTTTTTTTTTCAGATAACCATGAAAAAAAGCTGTTCAACACAAAACCTTTGGTGGGTGATGCGTTGGTTCAGACTCATAGCGACATTGTATAGGATTTCTGAGGAGCGGATGGTAAGTTTGAACCACCAACCTTGTGGTTCAAACCAACTTTATGGTTGAGTGCTTATCCTACAGCACCACACGAGGACTCCTGGAACCAAGTTGGACCTTCCTATGAATGGGCCACATTTCATTTCCCAGCTGTCTTCATTATCTAGTGCTGTTATAGCAGAAATGCAAGAGGATGCTTTTAGTAAGCATAAATGTCTTCTCGGTATATGCAGTCTGAATTCAGGGTACCAGATCTAGTGGATGGCTTTCTCCTTCTGTCTGCTCTGGAGGGACGTCCTGTCTCCTTTCAGCAGTGGAGTTCCTTAGCTATCTTCTACTGGGTCTAGAAGGTTCTCAGAACAAGGACCCTCTAGATCAAACTCTGGGCTCTACTTTCATGGTGGTAGTGAAGTCTCTCCTTTTTTGATCATTTGTCTCTCCTGTTCTCTCTGTAAGATAAAAGGTGATGCAGGGAACACCCCAGAGAAACTCCCCTTACATGGGGTCAGAACTGTAACCTGAGTATGCTGCATCTCACCCTAATCCCCTTACCTGACTACCACACCAAATCATACCTGCCAAATTACATCATTACATAACTGACAAGTCATTGACAATTATGGCCCAGTCAAGATGACACATGCTTTTGGAGGACACAGTTTAATTCATGATGCCAGTCAAATGTCATCTTGAAGAAGAATGGGGAAAAAGCATCCCTGAGGGAAAGAGGAAGACTGTTACCATAGAGTTGATTCCATCTCATAGCCCCCCAAGGTGTTACAGAGCAGAAGAGCTCCATGGAGTTTTCATGGCTGTAATCTTCAGGAAGAAGATCATCTAGACTTTCTTCGGAGGTATCTCTGAGTGGTTTCAAACTGCCAACTTTTCTGTTAGTAGTAGTACTTAACCATTTGTACCACCTAGGGGCCCATGTAAGGAACTCTAGTAGCATATTGGGTAACAAGCTGGACTGCTATCTGAAAGATCAGCAGTTCAAATCTATCAGTCATTCAGCAAAGATGAGACTTTCTGCTCTCATAAAGTTTTTAGCTTTTGAACCCCTATATAGGGTCACTATGAGTTGGAACTGACTCTAAAGCACATAACCACTACCACCACAGGGACCTATGTTATAATACTGTTGTTTAGTGTCACTGAGTCAGTTCTGACTCATAGCAACCCTGTGTAGGGTTTCCAAGGAGCAGGTGGTGGGCTTGAACTGGCAACTTTGTGGCTCAAACTGACCTTGTGATCCAGTGCTAGTTTCAGACTATGGGAAGGAAATTATACTTTCTGGTTATTACTTTCATTGTGTAGTTACAATGCAATACTTGATAAAAATTAATTTTCAGGATCTTTCAAGTTCTTTTTTTTTTTCTACCTTGGTGCTCCCATCAATCCTTAGCGTTATCATAATTCAGGGTCCTATTGAACAGTTCCTCTTTAGATTCCTTCTTTGGTTTGAGTTGTTTCCAAATGTCTGAGCTAGGATTATGACTTTGCAAATCATCCTCCCAAAAGAAGATACTCTGTGCTACCTACAAGATGTGACATCAAGGTGAAGAATGGAAGAGTAGAATAACTGCCAAGGCCCTTTCAAGGATGCACACAGGTATTAAAGGACCACAGAGAAAACTGAGCCCCTAGATTCCATTTCAACTCTACTCCTAGGACCATCTCTCCCTCCAGCAGAGGAATTGTATACTAGACCTGCTCACTCTTTCCATGATGAAACAAATGAAGGTGGATGGTCACCCAATCTCTGAAGCTACAACTGGTCCCCTCTGCAGCCTGTGTTTCCTAAAACAGTGCAGGGAAATATCTAGTGTGTTGCTATAGGATAAGCACTGGACTGCTAACTGCAAGGTTGGCAGTTCAAACACATCAGTCACTCCTTGGAACCCTATGCAGGGTCACTATGAGTTGGAACTGACTCGATTGCACTTAACAACAACAACAACAATAGGTTCCAGAGATCTACACACAACACAAGTTCACACAGCCTCTAAATGAGACAGAGCTACATCTCCAATATAGGTTTTATCTGATTCCAAAATTCAGGCTCCTTCTACTTGAGATCCAAGCCCCTCAAAATGGAATGTGTTTCGTTTCAGTGAAGACTGCAAAAGGGGAAATAATGGAAGCTCAGTGTTGAATAAATTGAACATCGTCTACACTAAATACCCTGGGTCTCATTTCAGATATAATTAGAATGATGCCCCAAAGCTGACATTAGCATTTAAAACCTCTAGTGCATTTATTGCAGCAGCCATTGAGTATTGCATGCCCTGTGACGCAGAAAGAAAAAATATTAAGGCCTGAGAATTCAGTTCACATACTTAAGTCACTGGCACTTCAAAGTAAAGGCTCTCATAAGTTCATTTAGGTGGCTTAGGACTGAGGGACATGCCAGAATCCCTAAATAGAAGTAAGTATTGGTCATAAGAGTAGCATGGTCAGGCCCTTTCTGGTCAGGAGGTCAGCTCAGGTCCCAGCAGTTACTTGGTGAGCCCTGGTATCTAAACAACCAAAGAGAATTATTCGCTTAGCACAGTGAACAACATCCAATGCCCCCAGGTTGTCAAGTGGAGTTTTCCAGCATCAAACATCTTAGTCACTTGGAATCCAGCCAAAGTAAACTTCAAATCCAGAGCCACCATGCCTCTGTGTCAGATGGGAATGGAGGGAGGGAAATCCCAAAACAAATGCAAAAGCAACTTAACCACAGAGACCATGCTGGGCAGGCTTACTCCAGGTAAGCAAGGAACTGAGGAAGATGCCGTTGATGAGCAGGTAATGGAAGGGTTTTCAATGGTATCTCTGTTTGGGTCTGTCCCTGAGTGGGGCCACAGCTTACATAACAGTTTGGCAGAGAGACATGTTTCCAGCAGCGTATAATCATCTTTGATTTCTCTGTTTGCTCAGCAGCTTTCCTGAAGTGGGGGAGGCAGCAGCGCAGGAGGAGGAGGAGGCAGGATTCCGACACACTGTAGGCTTGTTTCCTTCTACAGGATGCCCCTACTCAGATCCCTAGTGCAGGGTATTAGCAATGGCCCCACCGACCCCCTGGTCTCTAGGGGAGAACCTGCAGCAGCACACAGTCCAGGTCTAAGAAGGCTGGAGATTGACCTAACCTCAGACCCTCACCCAGTAGGAGAGCCTAGTGGGCCAGTGGGAGGCAGCAGTCTTGACCACTGGCAGCTCCTGATGCTGCCTTCTTGGCTGTAAGGGCTATGATGTGTCCTCTTTGATTACACACTCACTGTGTTCTCTGTCACATCCCTCCATGACAGGTTTTCCAAGCCTTGTGCCTTACTAAGGAGTCCTGATGGCACAGTGGGTTAAGCATTGAGCTGCTAACCAAAAGGCTGGCTGTTCAAACTCACCAAGTGCTCCATGGGAGAAAGATGAAACTGTCTGTTCTCATAAAGACTTATAGTCTCTGAAACCCCGTGGGGCAGTTCCACTCTGCACTTTGGGGTCACTATGAGTCAGAACTGACTCAATGGCAGTGGGTTTGTGTGTGTATGTGTGTGCATGCCTTACTAACCAATGTCTCTCTCTGTGTGTCATTGTCTTCATGAAGATACCAGGTTGTTCATGTGGGATGATATCTTGGTCAACTGGGAGCAAAGGATTTAGACTATGAAAATTCACTTGATAAAAGTTCACATTTCCAGCTTTTCTTTGTTCTAATTCATTTTCAGCGTTTCAGTTGTCTTATACCAAGAGATCTCTTCATTTACCTTACTTGCCTAGTCCCTGTAGACATTTCAGGATTAGTTCCCTGCTTTAACCTAACTGTAACCATTCCATTTTACAATCTCGGCTTACCTCTCTGACTCTCCCACAGAATTGTGAGATGTTTGGGAAGGGACCCAAACTGATCATTCATTTATTCATTCAGCACCCATCTGTGGAGTACCCACCTTGAACAGAGTGGCAAGTGTTAGTCTTCCTGAGAAGAGTATCATTCTCATCACAATGTTCCTAGTGCCTTGCACTCAGTATATGTTCTATATATCTGTTTACATTAAAGGAATAAATGAATAACTCTGCCTGCTTGTAGCCTGTTGAGCAAGGCACTGAGGATCTATTGCCACATACGTCTGCACTCTCAACTTTATAAACAGGTTTGCTGACAAGGTACACCTTGTTTTGCAAGTAATTTGCATGAACTTGTTTAATATTGTTGTGCTTATTTATATAGCATTCTATATTCACCCCCGGCTTGCACATCTAGCCCCACCTGCTGCCCTATCTAGTCACATTGAACGGCTTGTGTGACATCCATATATAATGCTGGGATCTCCATGTGAATGCCCTTAGCCTCGTCCTCTACTTTGCCTGGTTACCGCTCCTCTCCTGGCCAATGCCAGCTCAAGTCATAAGACTCAGCTTAAATGGCACTTTGCCAGGACCTTCCCTTGCCCCTTCTGGGCTGGGTTAGAAGCCCAACTCTGTTCTCATTTTTTGTGCAGATCTTTCTTGTTGTGAACTTGCCACCATGCTGCGAGACTCCTGAGAGCCTCAAGAAACTGAGAGACTCAAGAAACTGGCTCTTGTTGTCTTTGTATTTTCAGGAATGAACACATAATGTTGTTGTATGCCATCTAGGTGATTCCAACTCACAGCGACACTATAGGACACAGTAGAACTGCCTCATAGGGTTTCCTAGGTTATAATCTTTAGGAGAGCATATAGGCAGGGGTCATTTTCCTCAGGGAAAGACTAGTGAATTCAAACTGCAGACCGTTCAGTTAGTAGCCAAGCATATAACTATTGTACCACCAGTGTCCCTTAAGTTGTTAAGTGCCATTGAGTCAGTTCCAAGGAGCACCCGGTGGGTTTGAGGTGTCAGCCTTATGGTTATCAGCCCAGGGCTTATCCTACAGCATCACACCAGGCCTCCGGGTTTCTCAAGTCCATAATATGAGCTCTCTCTCTCTTCAGAATGCCTCAGAACTATTGTGGGTTCAGTTCCAGACTACCTCAATGAAGCAAATCTCACAATAAAACAAGGCACACAATTTTTTTCATTTCCTAGTGCATATGAAAACTTTGTTTATACTAGACCATAGACTCAATGCTGCAACAGCATTATGGAAAAATCTGAAATCTTGTGAGAATCACCAAAATGGGGCACAGATTAGGAAGTAAGCACATGCTGTTGGAAAAAATGATGCCAATAGACTGGCTCAACCCAAGGTTGCAACAAAACTTCAGTTTGTAAGAAACGCAATATCTGCAAAGTGCAATAAAGCCATGCACAATAAAATGAGGTATGCCTGCATGTCTACAAGTATCTATAACAGTTCAGTTGTGCTTGTGAAGGAAATCCTAGCCTGGCCAGCACCTGTTGTTCTGGCCCCAGGTCAGTGCACATACACCCTCAACTTCAACACTCCCAACAGAACCCAAGTGACTGGCCAAAGATGCAATAGGATTCTTGCTCTGCACAGAGTCTACCTTTCTGTTGCCATCTCATGTTCTTTTCCCATTACAATTACTACCCCTGCTCTGTGCATTTTCTCAAGCTTCTAGTGTTTGAATACACTAAACTCTTTTGCTTTTCATGTGAAAACAATGCCATCTGTTCACTAGATAGAAATTCTGGAAGGCTTCAAAAAAGCAACCAAGTTTTACTGCAGAACAACCCAGATATGCCTAAATTGGAATCTGGGTGGGAGGCAGGTAAGATATGATAGAGATAACTGAGGAATTCTTAGTTATCTGTGATCCCCCTCCCCTTCCTTAGATCTTAGCATTCAGAACTTCTCTTCCAGATTTGTTTCAATGGGACTTATGCCTCACTGAAAACTAACATCTTTATTAAATCTCAGCTAAGCACCCCCAAGGATGACAATAATCTCTAGGAATTCATCATTTAATTCTATGTATCAAAAAACCCACAAAGCATTTGTGTCTACACTTTTACAACACTTGGTGACAGGTACCTTGGGGTCATGTAGATCAAAAAGACACCCACAAAGCATACCATACAGGTTGTACGGAGACCGGCAAACTAGCAACAAAAGGCAAATGGAAATAATGAGTATGCTAAAGGCTAATCCAACTGCTACAGAGAAGTGGAAAGGGCAATTTGTTCTGATGATGTTACCCCCTAGCTTAAGACCACTTAATAGTTCTCCATTCTTTTCAAGATAAAGTCCTGGTCCTGAGCTATGGCTCTGAAAGACTTCAGTGATCTGGGTCTTGGCTCTCTCCTCAGCCCCTTTTTGTCTTTGTAGTGTCTATCCTGACACACATTTCCACTCAGTACTCTAGACACTCGTGACCATTTGCTCTCCCAAATGAAGCATACTGTCTTTGATCTCTCACTGTATCTGCTATTTTATTCACCTAGAATGCTCTCTTCCCTTTCACCCTAACTATTAGACTCAACTGAGGTAGCAAGACCTAGAAAGTCCCCTCAGACTGCATTAGGTACTTCCTTTTTTGCACGCCCTTAGCATCCTGTGCACACCATCCTCAGTCTTCACTAAATTGTGAGCTTTGCTATAGCTTCATGCAAAAGGAAAATACAAGAAGTCTAATTGTTGTAGCTTTTGTTAAGTGCCGTCAAGTCAGTTTCGACTCATAGTGAGCCTGTATAGGATTTCAGAGGAGCATCTGGAAGGTTTGAACTGCCAAACATTTGTGGTTAGCAGTCCAGTGCTTATCCAACAGCACCACACCAAGAGATCTAGTAGATATAGAATAATTACTTGCAAAACATTAATAATTAAAGAATAAATATTGTGACAATCACGGACGTCTTTATATGTTGTTGTTATTAGTTGTTAGGTACCATCAAGTAGGTATCAACTCATAGCAACCCTATGCACAACAGAACAAAAAACACTGCCTGATCCTGGGCCAACCTCACAATTGGTGCCACGTTTGAGCCCATTGATGCTGCCACTTTGCCAAGCCATCTCCCTGGGGGTCTTCCTCTTTTTCTCTGACCCTCCACCTCACCAAACATGATATCCTTCTCCAGTGATTGGTTCCTCTTGACAATATGTCCAAAGTATGAGAGACAAAGTTTGGCCATCCTGGTCTCCAAGGAACATTCTGGCTGAACTGTGTCCAACACAGATCTGTTGGTTCTTTTGGAAGCCCATGGCACTTTCAATATTCTCCTCCAACACCATAACTCAAAAGCATCAATTCTTCTGACTTCTTCCTTATTCACTGTCCAGCTTTCACATGCATATGAGGTTATTGAAAATACCATGGCTTGGGTCAGGCGCACCTTAATCCTCAAGCTGACATCTTTGGTCTTCAACACTTTAAAAAAGTCCTGTGCAGCAGATTTGCCTAATGAAATATGTCATTTGATTTCTTGACTGCTGTTTCCATAGTGTTGATAGTTGATCCAAGAAGAACGAAGTCCTTGACAACTTCAATCTTTTCTCCGTTGATAAGTATGCTGTTTGTTGGTCTAGTGGTGAGGATTTTTGTTTTCTTCACATTGAGATGCAATCCATACCAAAGGCTTTGTTCTTTGATCTTCATCAGTAAATATTTTAAGTCTTCTTCATTTCAGCAAGCAAGGTTTTACCATCTGCATATCGCAGGTTGTTAATGAGTCTTCCTCCAATCCTGATGCCATGTTTTTCTTCATAGAACCCAGTTTCTCAGATTATTAGCTTAGTATACAGATTGAATAAGTATGGTGACAGAATACAACCCTGTCACACACCTTTCTTAATTTTAAACCATTCAGTGTTCCCATGTTCTTTTCGAACAACTGCCTCTTGGTCCATGTACAGATTTCTCATGAGCACAATTAAGTGTTCCAGAATACTCATACTTTGCAATGTTGTCTATAACTTGTCATGATTCACACAATTGAAAGCCTATGCATAGTCAATAAAGTACAGGTAAACATCTTTCTGATATTCTCTGCTTTCAGTCAAGATCCATCAGACATCAGCAATGAT
>NW_006408721.1:4306460-4309369 GCF_000296735.1 Chrysochloris asiatica | reverse complement strand
TCTCTTCCAATCAGTCGGCCAGATAGTTGTCTTCCAAATTTCTTGGCAGAGATGAGTGAGTGCCTCCTGTGCCACCTCACTTTCCTGAAAGATTTCAATTTTTATTCCATAGGAGTTGTAAAATCATAATAAATGAATTTGGTTAAGAAAGGTAAATGGCATTTCAAGTTGAAAGATCAACTTATATGGACATGTCTCGAAGAGTTCAACAAATAAATATGTATTGCTACTTTGGCAAATTCTTTCAACGATACTCCTACCCTATGATCTCAAGGAGAACTGGGGGCATAGTGAGCTACAAGTTGAGCTGCTAACCATAAAGTCAGCAATTTGAATCCACTAGCCACTATGAAGGAGAAAGATGAGGATTTCCACTGCAGTCTAAAGATTGACAGCCTCAGAAACCCTACACAGGGTCACTATGAATCAGAACTGACCTGACAGCACACAACCACCACCACCACCCTATGATGCCACCACTCATTGTCAGTTTATCATACTGTGGTGGCTCTTACGTTTCTATGCTACTGGAACCTATGCCACCAGTATTTTAAATACCAGCAGGGTCTTCATGGTGGACAAGCTTCAGTGGAGCTTACAAACTAAGACAGACTAGATAGAAGGAGAAGTGGACCACTTCTGAAAGACTAGCCACTGACAACCTTATGATAGCAGTGGATCATTGCCTGATATAGTGCTAGAAGATGAGCTCCTCAGGTTGGAAGTCACTCAAAATAAGGTTGGGGAAGAACTTCCTCCTCAAAGTAGAGTTGACCTTAATTATGGAACAAAGCTTTTAGTACATTCATTTTCTGATGGGGCACAACTCAAAATGAGAAGAAAACACCGCATATATCCATTAATAAAAGGAACATGAAATGTATAAAGAATGAATCTAGGAAAACTGGAAGCTGTCAAAATGAAGTAGAATACATAAAGATTGATACCCTAGGTATTAATGAACTGAAATGAACAGGTATTGGTCATTCTGAATTGGACAATTATATGGTTTAAAATGCTATGAAAGACAAATTCAAGAGGAATGGCATTACATTCATCATCACATCATCAAAAAGAACATTTCAAGATTTATCTTGAAGTACAATACTGTGATAAGATAATATCCATCAAGCTCACCAGCTGCTCCTGGGAAACCCTATACAGCGTCGCTTCACAACAACACTTCACAACAACAACACAAGGAAAATGGTAATATGGATATACGTCTACAAGGAAAACCAGAGTCCTAGTGTGGCACCCAGTCCTGGTGTGGTGCTGCAGGATAATGCACTAGACTGCAAGATTTGAATTGCAAGGCTGGTGGTTCGAATCTACCAGCCACTCCATGGAAACCCTATACACAGTTACTATGAGTCAGAATCAACTCAAGGGCACTTGACAACAACAACAAACAAGGAAAACCAGTAAATACCACTATTATTCAAGTTTATGCACTAACACCAACCACTAAAATGAATGCTGAAGAAACTAAAAATTCAACATGTAATCAAGATACATTGATAACTATTTGTGATTAGAATTCAAACACTGGTAATAAAGAGGAAGGATCAGTAGTTGGAAAATATGGCCTTGGTGATAGAAATGCTAGTGATGACATGATAGAATTTTGCAAGTTCAAAGACTTCTTAATTGTAAATACCTTTTTCAACAACATAAAATGTGACTATACAATGGACCTCAGCAGATGGAATACACAAGAACCAAATTGACTACGTTTGTGTGAAGAATCAGAGGAGAAGCTCAATATTATCAGCCAAAACAAGACCAGGGGCTCACTGGGGACAGACCATCAATAGCTCATATACAAGTTCAGGCTGAAACTGAAGAAAATTAAAACAAGTCCATGACATCCAAAATATGACTTTGAATATACTCCATCTAAATATGGAGACCATCTCAATAATATATTTGATGCATTATACACTAATGATAGAAGACCAGAAGAATGGTGGGATATGCAAACGGTCACTCAAAAGACAAGAGATAAATAAAAGACAAAAATGAACATCAGAAGAGACTCAGAAAAAAAGAAGAAGAAGAAGAAGAAGAGACTCAGAAACTTGTTTTTGAGAAGAAATGATGAAGTTAAAGAGTTGGACAGAAAATTTCACAGTACAATTCAAGAGGACAAAGTCAAGTACTATAATGAAATATGCAAGAGAGAGACAGAACACACTGTGCATTTCTTAAGATTAAGGAATTGAAAAATTTAAACCTCAATTTGAAATTCTGAAGTATTTTGTGGGCCGAAAAGTGAATGATGCAGAAAACATCAACTAAAGATGGAAGAAATACAGAGTCACCGTACCAAAACAATTGGTTGGTGTTAAACCTGTTCGAGATACCTTGTGATCAGGAACTGATGCTACTAAAGGAAGAATTCCAAACTGCACTGAAGGCATTGGGAAAAACAAGGCTCCAGGAAATGACAGAATAAAAATCAATCAAAGTCTGTCAACAAACTAATGCAGTGCTGGAAGTACTCACTAATCTATGCCAAGAAATTTGGAAGACAGTTCCCTGGCCAACTGATTGAAAGAGATCCAGATCTGTGCCCATTCCAAAGAACGATGACCCAACAGAATGGGGAAACCATTTAACTATATCATTAATATCATGAGCAAATAAAATTTTGCTTAAGATAATTAAAAAATTATTCCAAAAGTATATAAACAATTAGACAGGTCTCAATGGGCTAAGTAAGACAGAGGTAAATAATGATATATGCACAACCTGGGAACAACAGTGTTCTGGGATACAGAGATCGAGCCATGGTTGGAATGTGGCAAAGGGGGGAATAATATTAAGATGCTTGGCTGTCTTTTGAATCATGGTTTTCCTTGCATTGTATTATAAAATAGACACTGGAGGGGGAGAGAAAGGAATAG
>NW_006408721.1:4296155-4305105 GCF_000296735.1 Chrysochloris asiatica | reverse complement strand
ACATGATAGAATGAATGTAAAACTAATGTTCTCCCATGTAAACTATCACATAATTCACAATAAAACATTTAAGGAAAAAAAAATATATATATATATATCAACAGGGAGCTGCCAGAAATTCATGACAGATTCAGAAGAGGATTTGTAAGAAGGATATCATTGCTGACTTCAGAAGGATCTTGGCGGAAATCAGAGATTACCAGAAACATGCTTACTTATGCTTTGTTGACTGTGTGAAGGTATTTGACTGTGTGAATCATAGCAAACAATGGCTAACATTGTGATAAATGGGACTTCCAGAACACTTAATTGAGCTTATGAGGAACTTGTACATAGACCAAGAGGCAGTCCTTTGAACAATGGATTCAGATATAACAAGAGGTTACTGAATGATTTAAAATCAGGAAAGGTATGCATCAGGGTTGTATCCCTTCACAATATTTATTAAATCTGTAAACTGAGAAAATAATCTGAGAAGTTGGATTATATAAAGAATAATGTGGCATCAAGATGGGAAGAAGACTCATCAACAACTTGTGATATGCAGGTGACACAATCTTGCTTGTTAGAAGCAAAAAGATCAAAGAATGCAGCTTTAAGTATAGATTGTACCTCAATATAAAGAAAATTAATAACATCTCAACAAGATAGATGGAGAAGATTTTGAAGTTATCAAATATTTCATTTTACTTGGACCCACAATCAACACTCATGGAAGCAGCAGTTAAGAAATCAAATGACTTATCACATTAGGTAAATCTGCTGTAAAAGACCTTGTTTAGGACTCCTGGTGTGGTGCTCTAGGATCAGCACTGGAATGCAAACCACAAGGTCAGCAGTTCAAACCCACCAACTGCCCCTCAAAAGTCTTGTAGCAGGTTGCTATGAGGTGGAACTGATTTGACAGCACTTACCAACAAAAGCATTAAAGCACAAAAAAATGTCAGTTTGAGGACTGAGGTTTGCTTGACCAAAATCAAAGTATTTTCAATGGCCTCATATACATGCTAAGGCTGAGCAATGAATAAGGAAAATTGTAGACGAACTGGTGTGTTTGAATTATAGTATTGATGAGGAATATTGAATATATCATAACTGCCAGAAGAACAAACAAATTTATTTTGGAAAAGCACAGCTGGGTGGCTTCATAGAAGTGATGATGGACATGTTGTCAGGAAGGACCAGTTCCTAGAAAAGGACCCATGCATGGTAAAGGTGAGGGTCAGTGAAAAAGAGGAAAATCCTTAACAAAATGTATTGGCACAGTGGCAGTAACAATGGGCTCAAACATAACAATGGTTGTAAGGATGGCTCAGGACCAAGCAGTGTCTCATTCTGTTGTAAATAGGGTTGATATGAGTCAGAAATGACTCAATGGTGCCTAACAACAACAACCCTATGATTCAGCAATTTCATTCCTAGAGCAACTAAAACATAAATTCATAAAAAAAAAACTTAGAACAAGAATGTTCTTGGCAGCATTATTTATAATACTAAAAAACTGGAAACAGTCAAATTCTATCAACAAGAGAATGGATAAACAAGTTGTGTAGTATTTTTATATGGAATAGTGTTGTTAAGTGCCATCAAGTCAGTTGTGACTCATAGCAAGGCTGTATCAGGTTTCAGGAGAGTGGCTGGTGGGGTTGAACTGCCAACCTTGTGGTTAGCAGTCCAGTGTTTATCTGACAGTGCCATATGAGGACTCCACATGTTCACTGCAGCTTTAAAATAGACAAACAATTTGGAAGGATTAATTAAATAATAAAACTAAATAATGTTACTCTGCAATAAAAAGGACCAATATTTGCAAAAATACTAATACATAGGAAGCATGAATATATCTTCAGAACATTGTGAGTGAAAGAATCTGCCAGACATGAACAAGTATGTTGTTGTTGTTAAGTGCCACCGAGTTTGTTCCAACTCATAGCGATTTGGTATACGGTTTCTGAGGAGCAACCGGTGGGTTTGAACCACAAACCTTTAGTAGCAGTCCAATGCTTATCCTATAGCACCAAAAACATATATATACCCTATGATTTCATTTATATGAAGTTCAAGAATGTGAAAAAATAATATATGGTGATAAACCGTGGCCGCCTATTGGACTGGGTGTTACTGCCACTGTGCCAGTACATCTGGTTAAGGGGCTCCCACTTTTTCTAGTCAACTGGGTATGTTGACTTGTTCAAAATTGTTCAAAACTCTGAATTATACACTTAAGATCTGTACATTTCACTGCCTGGCAATTTTAATGTAAGTAACAATAATCATTTCTTGATTACCTTCCATGTGCCTGGCATTCTTTTGGATACCAGTCTGGTAGCATTCTCGATATATCTAGGAAACATATTAGGGGACAAAACAGACAAAATTCCCTGCCCTTGTGGAGATTATATTCTTATATATCAGCTTCATTCGTACAATGCAAAAGGGCAAGATGATATGCATCCTTATTGAAGTTGTTGATCTCCTTCAAGAGCTTGTCAATAGCAAACTGGGTGGTTAAGTGCTCAGAACACTTAACCAGGTGATTTGGGCTGCACTGAGATTTGGTTAATGTACTTTGAAACATTCCAACAATATTTACCTTGCCTACTGATAGATAAGCTTGGCAAAGGAATAGAGCTCACAATTCGTCTTATCTCAGACCACATACTTCAAGGGCTATGGCAAAGTGTGCTCTGGAGGCAGGCCCTGTGTTAGGTGATGGAATGCTTATTGGGTGGAGACTCCTTGTTGGAGGTCAGTGGAAGAGGTCAAGAGTGAAAGAGGGCCCATGTCCAGGCTTGCAGATAGAACAAGCAGAAGTGCCAGAAGCAAATGTAGCTTAGTAATTTTCATCAGCAATTGAAATCAGGCATCTAAAACAGTGCTGTTTGTCCTTGTCTCAGTTCCAAATCCTAGTGACCCTGTATAGGTCTTCCAAGAGCACTGGTAGCAACTTCTGGCCTTTTTGTTAGCAGTCCATCACTTTGTCAGCTGAGATATAGAAGTGAAAAATAAGTGTAAGGAGGGCTTCTTGGGGAGTCTGGGGGAAGGGGGTGGTGTCAATTGTATGATGTGTGAGTTTGGGGTCTTTTCACACCAGTTCTGGAAGGGCAGCTTCCTCCCTGCAACACTCTCCCTCTCCCTTTTCAAAATAGTGAATATCTGAGGAAACAACCATTTTCTTGGGCCATGATGTCTTTTGCTATACTATTTACTTTCTAGCAATCTGACTTATTTTTGTCTCCCTCTAAGTCCTGTTATGGTGTTGTGGATTAATGTGCTGTACTGCAAAGTCAGTTTGAACTGCAAGTTCAGTGGTTCTAGCTTACCAACTGCTCCTCAGAAACTCTATATACAAGGTTGCTATGGATCAGAACTGACTGAATGAAACATAACAACAACAAGAAATTATTTTGAGCATGATGACGTGAATGAAGGTCCTGAAGGATTTTTACACCTTTTCTAATATCAAACATTGTATTAGAGGAAAGCATTTTAGGACAACACAGCTGGAAAACTCTCAGAATTTTAGAGATTGGTTAGTTTTGAGGATGTTTACTGTAGCTTTAAAGTAGACGAACAATTTGGAAGGATTAATTAAATAATAAAACTACTATACAATGGAATCTAAATCAATCATTACAAGTAATTGTTTTAGATAAATCTTTATCGGGATAGTAAAAGGAAAATATTATGAGGTTATTTGTACAATATGATCCGTGTGTGTGTGTGTGTGTGTGTGTGTGTGTGTACACACAGGGTAAGAAGGCCTAGAAGATAAGTGACTTTGTTGGAGGGGCAAGATTATAAAGATTTAAAATTTCATTATTTTTCCTTATATTTATTTTCTAAATGTTCTAAAATGAGTATTTATTGAGGTTTACATAAAATAAGAAAGAAGTTATTTCTAAGGAAAATAACTCAATACATATGAAAACTTAATAAAATATGAAACTGGCACAAATGATGGAAATTATTAAATGGGAGGACAATCTTGATTTCATAAATTTTTGTTGTTTTCATAACTATGTTTAGCTTTGTGATTGTTGTTATTAAGTGCTGTAGAGTTGGTTATGACCGAAAGTGACCCTGTACAGTGTTTCCAAGGAGCGGCTGGTGAGCTTGAACTGTTGACCTTGCAATTCAATCCGACTTTGCAGTCCAGCGCATTAACCCGCAGCACCATACCAGGACTCCTATGTTTAACTAAGTGAATGAATAAATGAAATTTTATTTTTATATCTTTATAACTTTTCTATACGTTAACTCATAATATATGATCATTCGTTTTCAGAATTGCAGTCTCACGTTTCAAGTTGGAAAACAGGATTATTACCAATGACCATACTGCCAGGGGAGTCCCTTAAGCTACTTAGATGTGGACAAAGACACAGTGGGTCACATTACATTCTGATAGAGAAGTGGTATACAGCATATGGGCATTTTATGAAGCCACTGTATTTTGCAGTACAGGTTTCAAGCTAAGATTGCAAAAAACTTTCTACCCAAGGTATACCAGATGGAAAATTTTGATGTTTTCATTAAAAATATGATCATTACTTTATAGTACTGGTTACATTTGGTGTGCCACTGTAAGATAAGCACTGAACTGCTAATCACAAAGTCTTCCTTGGAGAACCTACACAGGGTCAATAGGAGTTGGAACCAGCTTGATGGCACTTAACAACAACACTAGTTACTTTAGGAGTCCTGGTGTAGCACTGTAGGATAAACACTAGACTGCTAGCCACAAGGATGGCAGTTCAAACTCACCAGCCACTCCTTGAAAACTCTAGACAGGGTCAGTAAGAGTTGAAACTGACTCAATGGCACTTAACAACAGGAATAGTCACATTAAGGATTGTTGTTGTTGTTAGGTGCCGTCAAATTGGTACTGACTCATATCAACTCATCACAAGAGACCAAAACACTGCCTGGTCCTGGGCCATCCTCACAATTGCTGCCACACTTGAGCCCATTGATGCTGTCACTCTGTCAATCCATCTCACTGGGGGTCTTCCTCTTTTTCTCTGATCTTCCACCTTACCTAACATGATATACTTCTCTAGTGACTGGTCCCTCCTGACAATATGTCCAAAGTATGAGAAACAAAGTTTGGCCATCCTGGCATCAAAGGAGCATTCTGGCTGCGCTTCTTTCAACACAGAGTGGTTGGGCCTTTTGGCAGTCTATGGCATTGTCAATATTCTCCTCCAACACCATAACTCAAAACATCAATTCTTCTATGGTCTTCCTTATTCACTGTCCACTTTCACATGCATATGAGGTTATTGAAAATACCATGGCTTGGGTCAGGCGTACCTTAGTCCTCAAGGTGACATCTTTGCTCTTCAACACTTTAAAAAGATCTTGTGCAGCAGATTTGCCTAATGCAATACGCCGTTTGATTTCTTGACTGCTGCTTCCATGAGTGTTGATAGTTGATCCAAGAAGAATGAAGTCCTTGACAACTTCAATCTTTTCTCCATTGATAATAATGTTGCTTATTGGTCCATTGGTGAGGATTTTTGTTTTCTTTACTATGAGATGCAATCCATACTAAAGGCTATGCTCTTTGGTCTTCATCAAAAAATATTTTAAGTCTTCTTCACTTTCATCAAGCTAGGTTGTATCATCTGCATATTGCAGGTTGTTAATGAGTCTTCCTCCAATCCTGATGCCACATTTTTCTTCATAGAACTCAGTTTCTCAGATGATTTGCTCAGCATATAGGTTGAATAAGTATGGTGAAAGAATACAATCCTGTCACACACCTTTATTAATTTTAAACCATTCAGTGTTCCATTGTTCTTTTTGAACAACAGCCTCTTGGTCCAGGTACAGATCCCTCATAAGCACAATTAAGAGTTCCAGAACACTCATACTTTGCAATGTTGTCCATAGCGTGTCATAATCCACCAACTGAAAGCTTTTGCGTAGTCAACAAAGCACAGGTAAACATCTTTCTGATATTCTCTGCTTTTAGCCAAGATCCATTGGACATCAGCAATGATATCCCTCATTCTACATCCTCTTCTGAATCAGGCTTGCAATTCTGCAAGTTCTCTGTCAATGTATGCTTGCAGCTATTTCTATATAACCTTTAGTAAAATTTTGCTCGCTTGGGATATCAAAGATAGTGTCCAATGATTTCTACATTCCGTTGGGTCACCTCTCTTTGGAATGGGCACAAATAGGAACCTCTTCCAATCAGTTGGCCAGATAGCTGTCTTCTAAATTTCTTGGCAGACATGAGTGAGTGCCTCCTGTGCTGTCTCACTTTCTTGAAAGATTTCAATTTTTATTCCATCAATTCCTGATGCCTTGTTCTTTGCCAGTTCCTTCAATGCACCTTGGACTTCCTCCTTCAGTATCATTGGCTCTTGATCATATGCTACCTCTTGAAATGGCTGAACATCAACCATTTCCTTTTGGTACAGTGACTCTGTGCATTCCTTCCATCTTCTCTTGATGCTTTCTGCATTATTCAATAATTTGTCCATAGAATCCTTCATTAATGCAAGTCGAGGCTTGAATTTTTTCTTCAGTTCCCCCAGCTTGAGAAATGTTGAACGTGTTCTTCCCTTTTGGTTTTCTGACTCCAGATCTTTGCATATTTCATTGTAACATTTTACTTTGTTTTCTTGAGATAACCTTTGAAATTTTCTGTTTAGCTCTTGTACTTCCTCATTTCTTCTGTTTGCTTTAGCATCTCTATGATGGAAAGCAAGTTTCAGTGTCTCTTCTGACATCCATCTTTTCCTTCTTTTCTCACTGCCTTCCTCATGCTTTAAAGGAACTAATAGACAGTTCAAAATCAACTGATCTTTTTCTGTAGTTCAATCAGGATCCTTGCAACTGGCAAGGTCCTTCAGGCTAGCCCTAATAGCATTCATTCCCGGTGGAGTCCTGGTATAGTGCTACAGGATAAGCACTAGCTTGGTAACTGCCAGGCCAGTGATTCAAACCCATTAGTCATGTCTCATAAACCCTACATAGGGTAGACTTGACGGCACTAACAACAGCAACATTCAGCAGTCACTTGGTAATGTAGGCTTGTACAAGATGCCGAATATTCCTCTCAATCCTTCAGTCTTATGAACCAAAGGTAAAAAGAGGCTAACACAAGGAGAAGTGAAGGTGTGTTTTGCCACTGTCTAACTGACCAGCCATGTAATTTGGAGAAAACCCCTCTCACCTGAGGGATTCTCCCCTTCCACACCCCTATATTCTCTGAGAGGCTGAGCTCACACACTGTCTGTTGCAGCTCTCCAATACTTATTATTGATATTCTGGGATACTTTTGTGTTTTTAGGGCACAAACATATTTGCAGCTTCATTGAATGCCTTTTTTTTTTTTTTAACCTCCAGTGGACACAAGGTACTGAAGTAAAATATTCTGGCCTTGATCAGAAAGCAGCTCCAAACAGCATGGTGAAGAAGCAGCAAGAAAGGCAATAAACTTAGAGAAAGAAAAGAAAGGTCAGCAGCCGTGGTACGGGGAGAACAAACAAGGAACAAGGAGCCATGCGAAGCCTGTATGCCTATTTGAAAGAGAACACGAGGCCACGTACAGGTCTCATGAGACCACATACAGAAAGTACATAAAGTATCTGCGATAATGTTAAATTGTTATTTGAGATGACAACCTCAGTTTAGGACTGAAAAAAGACCCAGCAACTGATCATTCCTCAGAGATTCCAGAATGTTATGAAACATGTCTTTAAATGGATAGTTACTCCTTCCCAATTCTAACCATTCTTCTAATCATTTAGAAGGTGAATTCTTATATGGAGTTAGTCTTAAATTTTGAGTCTGATGCTTAGCTCTGCCAAACCATAGGCATTCATGTTGTTAAGGGCCACACAGTTGTTTTCCAACTTTACAGACATCTCACGTGGCACAGTAGAAATGCTCCATAGGGTTTTCTCGTCTGTAACAGATCACCTTATTTCTCCCACAATGCTACTGGGTGAGTTTGAATTGCCAACCCTTAGGTTAACAGTCAAATGCTTACTATTTGCATCACCAGAGTTCCTTATAGGCATCTATGCAGGGGTTCTGTTTCCTCATTTTTAAGACATGAATGTTAACAAGTCCCTGCCTGCCTCCCAGGGCTGAATTCACTGAGTGAAGATGGTGATTGTGTCGCCAGGATTAGGGCTGGCATTTCCCTCATGCATTGTCTTTAATGCTGCATTCTGGGCATGGGTGCTCACAGGTTATGTAATAAGAAGGGTAATTATAGCACAGGTGGTTCTGCTCTGTCTACATCTGTCATCTAGAGGTCAGGTTGCAAAACATGAATCCTGTGTCAGAACAAGATCCATAACTTCCTTTTCTGGCATTAACCCTGGCACCCACCAGGCCAGAGCGCACCTTAACCAGCATACACAGCCCCTACAAGTACCTCTGATGGCTATTCCAACATTATTACTGCTATCCTTGTTCTGCTTCATGTCATTAGTACAGCAATCAACGGGACTTCTTGGTTTGAAGCATCACTGGGTGGTGGGCTGGAGGTCCATGTCTATCCAGAGACTCCTTGGAAGAAAGATCTGGCAATCTACTTTTAAAAACTCAGCCACATTCTGTGAACCCGGGTGGAGACCTGGTTGGCCAGCAGTATGGCAAGACCTAGGGACTCTTGGACCCAGAGTCAGTGACATAGCCACAGAGGACTAGAGTGGAGAGTGAAGCATCCAGCTGATATGAAGAGAGGACATATGCATAAGAACACCCGCACTTCCAGATAATACTCAGTTGACCTGGCTTCAGTGACAGGATGTTCAGAGCTCAACCAGAAGAAGAAAGAAGAGGAAAAACACAGTAATCTGATACAATTTGATGAACTTGACCTACACCTATGGATGCAGTAGCTCAAAAGAGGGAACAAATCCTTACAGCAAGAATCATTCCAACCCCCTCCACTCACAGAGTAGACAGGGATGGGCAA